>NW_026863580.1:0-585429 GCF_026571515.1 Ruditapes philippinarum
ACTTTATAGTGTTGGCATCAATGATCCCGAAGGACCAGAAAATATAACAACACTGAAGTGAAGTACGGGGCAACTTTTTACGGCTGCCACACAGCACTTGTACACCTGCTGTTGTGAAGTACAAAATTCTGGAAACAAAGTGATCCCTCGGAAGCATTAATCACAACAAAATAACATAAGAATTGCAGACTCGGTTTGATTGAGTCTGTACATGAGGGATTATGAATACGTGCAACATCCCTCACGCCCCCTAGCACCGGCTTGAGCGGTACTCAATTAAAAACTATAACGCGCTGAAATGGGTAATGCCGGATTATGTCTAATTTCAAACGTCTAATTTACTTATTTAATGTCAAAAAGAAAACAAGTTATCAACTTTGATACAATATAATCTTCTGATATTACAGTCATGGAATTCATCAAGGCGTTTAATAATATCATCCAAAACTTGTGTGTAAACGACATAGGTTATAGTAGACCTGTATTAATTTTCAATAAGGTACTAAATGTCTTCTCTTACCTTAACTCCAGCTCCCTTTTCCTCTTCTATATAAATAACCTCCTTGAAAGTGTTTAAGGTATTTTGAGACTATATATGCAGGTGATACTATTGGTCATGTCCACATTGATCACATTAAATCGCTCAATGTGTCCAAATCGTTTAAGATGACATAGACGCACCTGAATTATTTCAAATCGACTAGTCCACAGAATTCAGTCAAGACAACTGTGAATCCCCAGAATATCAAGTGAAACATTATAAAATATCCATGTCAAACCATGCAAAAACAATAAAAAAAAATCGTTAATTACTTAAGATTACTTTTAAGTCGATCAAGACCAAACATATTAATATAATACATACATTTAGAGATATTTCATTCCTTTTAAATCGCACGGATATGAAATACCAATCATTGTTGAAACATACAATATAACACATTTGTATGCAATCAAAACTTTAGAATTTTTCTGTATCATTTAAGGGTTTTACAAAAAGTTTTGAAATGTGATCGCACCTCGGCAGACGGTAGGATTTAGTTGTACAACAGTATGATTTACAACTTTCAAAGCAATACCACACTTGCATCCAGGCCGTAATTCTATATTGTATGAATCATCAGGTTTCCTCCACAGCATATCTCTCCAAATGGACATCTTGTAGAATTTACACACTATATTAATTTAACATGTACAAGCATGTGTGTAAATATTATAGATAGATAGATAGATAGATAGATAGATATAATTTATTGACGTATACATATTTGTACATAGTCATAATACAAAACACGTAATACATAAATCATAAGTCATGGTACGATCATATTGAAAACAAACATTGTTAAACAAAAGTATATATGGAGAATGTTCTTAAATCCATATTTAAACAATAAAAAGTTGGCATTACTCTTATTAAAAAGTTGCAAAAATGACTTTCATATATTTAATATGTAGTTACTCAACGATTAAAAATACATAATAAATACCATACTGACGCTTTTTAATGAGCAAAATTATCATGCGCATACTGGTAAAAATAGTTTTTAAATGGTAATATTAATAAGGTCATATCGACGCTTAGTAGCAAAGATGATGTATTTAGCAAGTCCAATTAATTCGGATTTATTTTTTGACTTCAAAAGCTGCAAAAATTTAAACATACTCGGTCTTCTGTAAAAATATGGCTTAATAAACTCCCTACGTAATGTAGTATAACAATTGCAAATGATAATAAAATGAAATTCATCCTCAATTTCTTGAAGATTACATAATTCACATTTTCTTTCAGAACGTGGATTTCTATTAGGACCATACCTCTCTACCTCTATCTTTAATTTATGAGAAGATAATCTGATACGAGATAAATTTTGTCTGTAGGATTTAATGAATAAATTATCTAGATAAAATGCAGGTTCAAATTTGTCAATCAAATGTACATACAGATTAGACAAAAGTGGACTAGACTGAATGTCTGCATTTACCTTTTGTATAAAACAATCAACTAATCTACGTTTGAATATTTCAACAAACTCTTTTGGGCTGTATTGCAATGGGTTGAGCCATACATCTGTGAATCCATATTCATTTAAAATAGAATGAACCTTAGCTGCCCAGGAGTTATAACCATTATCATGAAGACTTATTGATGAATAAAAAGCAGACTTTAAGATATTATTATTTGAATGAAGAATATGTAACCAGAATCTTATTATTTGAACATATCTTTGAACATAAAGAGGATATCGGCCTAACTCCGAATAAACTGCTGCAGTACATGTACTGTGTTTTACGCCTAACAATGATTTGCAGAATTTCAAGTGAATCCTTTCTATATCCTTAGATTTTGTAAAACCCCATATTGCACAAGAATAATTTAATGTTGAGGAAACAAATGCATCAAAGAGTTGAAGTGAAACGGAAGGGGTCACATCATATTTGTTAATATTACGAAGTAAAACATGTTGGGCTTTCATAGCTTTTCCTATAGCATACTGATTATGAAGTTGAAAAGACCCCGTATAATTAAAGACTACACCCAAATAGTTGAAGTTATCAACAGTCTCTAATAAAGTATTATCGTATGACCATTTTTCATTTTCTCTGATGCTTCCCCTCTTCCTAAAAACCATTGTTATTGTTTTAGTTTTATCTGTGTTGACCTCTAGGCCCAATTATCACAATAAAGCTTTAAATTATTTAGACTCGATTGCAATTCTTCAATTGACTTTCCAATTATGACCATATCGTCGGCAAACAGTAAAATAATCATACATATATCATAAAAAGTGAAACCCTTATCGTTATTATTATCATCATTCCTTAAGTATTGTTCCAGATCTTCCAGAAATAAAGCAAACAAAATCGGTGAATTATTTTGGCCCTGCCTTAGACCAATAGAAATATCAAAAAAGTCTGACAAAGTATTACAGTGCTTAACACAGGAAGACACCGAAGAGTACATATCTCTAAAAATCCTGATCATTTTACCATCAAGTCCGAGATTAAAAAGTTTATACCAAAGAGCATTACGATAGATTGAATCGAAGGCTTTTTTAATGTCAATAAAACAACAATAAAGACGTGAATTTTGGGATAGTATTCGTTCCACTAAAGAGTGCAAAACAAAAATTGCATCAACGGTGCTTACACCTGAACGAAAACCGAATTGTGCATCAGACTGTATATTGTTATCACGCGCCCAATTTTCAACCCGTTTTGTTAATACCTTTGTAAATAATTTACCAAAATTGCTAACTAATGTTATTCCTCTATAATTATTCGGTACCCTCTTATTTCCCTTTTTATATAATGGTACGATATAACCATAAGACCATACTTTTGGGAAATGACCAGAATCAAATATAGTGTTAAAACAGTCCGTAATATGACCAATAAGTATGTCGGACGTCTCAATGAAAAACTCATTTAATAAATTATCGGCAGGACATGGTGCCTTATTTCGCTTAAGATCTTTAATTGCCATTAGTATTTCATTAGACGTAATAGGCGTATTCAGGCATTCAAAAGATGGGTTATTTATATTAAAGTCTGTTTCAGAGATAAAACTTTCTACATCTTCTATACGTGTAGACCTTATATCATTGAATAAGCTAGAAAAATATTCACGAAATTCTTCAGGTTTTACATCGTTTGAACAATTTTCAAGTTTTGACTTAAAATGATTCCAAAATTGCTTTGGTTTTGATTTACGAAGTTCGCATAATTCGCGCGACTTTTTAGTCTTAAACACTCTTTTTTTCTTGCGCAGTAAAAGTTTATAAGAACGTTTTCGCTCAAAAAGTAATTGTCTGTTATCTATTGATTTATTTCCATTAAATGAATTAAGCGCTAAAATATACAGTTTCTTTGATTCTACACACTCGCGATCAAACCACTCTTTATTACATGATGTAGAATGCATATTACATGATATCCGCGAATGTTTAAAGTACGGTTCGGCCACTTCTTCAATCAACGAGGAAAAACCCTCAACTAAATTATCAATAGAAAGGCTCTCCGATGTACCGTTACTAAGTAGAAGTGCATTAAACTCGGGAAGCTTTGAAATGATATCACGTCTAAAGTTTATCTTGTGATCATCTGACCATTTATAAAATGTATACTCCGAGGTATTTTCATAATCATTTATATTTTGACTACTTATCAAAGAATTAATATCAATTTCAAAGAAGAGTGGTGCATGGTCACTGTATTCGTTAAACGGTAACAGTTGAAATGTATTAATCCGCTTAAAATCTTTATCATTCAAAACCAAATAGTCAATTGTACTACATGATCGTTGGTTAAAAAATGTGAACGAACTGGTATCACCAATTCTACCGTTAGCTATTCGCAATGATGTGGACTTACAAAAATCAAGCATACGAAACCCCCGAGCATTGCATACATTATCTTCTGATATACATTATAATTGTTGGCGAGGTAGAACAAAGGTTCGCAGAAGGGGCAATTAAGAAATCATGTAATTCGGAATGAATGGATTGACTTATTACCCTTAAGCCTTTTCTGTATTATGGTCTTACGGTGAAGAATAATTAATTTTTTATGAGAAATTATGCAAATTTCCCCATTTTTTAAACGTTTTTGCCTATAATCCTTTTTCTGAATAATTTGCACAACTTAGGGTCTCCCTAAGAATAGCGCGAAACTTAGGGCCTCCCCAATTTTTTTTTTTAATATCCTCTTTACTCCATTGTACATTATGTTTACATTTTAGCACTGATTGTTCTGGAATTTTATCAATTACTCACATTGTCGAGAAATAATTTGGAAATGAGTCACTTGTCATCGTGGGAATATGTACAAGAAGAATTATAAAGTAGAATATGTCCTCTCCTGCAAATCTGGGATTTCAAGAAATAGTAGCCTTTATAGGTTGAACTTTGCTTGTACATGTATCTAAGTTTTAAATTAACACTACCGTCTGTTGAGGCCTTTACTGAAACACATTATTGCAAACTTTTTTTACACAATCCTAAAATGCAGATGAAATACCTTTCGGTTCATGTTGGAGACAAATATAAATGAATGGCAAAGCCAAGACAACTTCTAGGCTGTTAAAATTTTCTTTCAAGAAAGTATTTTTTCATCTTTAGAAGTAAAATGAAGTTACAGAGACCCATGCCAGGTGTTTTATTTAAATGGTTAATTCCTACTACTGCAACATTTTAAATTTTGGGCGCCGTTTTTTAGGGATTCTGTTTTTTCTTCATTTATTTTAACATCATGTTAGACTTGTTGTCTGTTATAAGATCTTTTGTTTGGACGCTTCTAATTGTTATATGGTAAAAGTGTCAATTTCTTCAATACAGAGTGCTTGCAGAATCGCCCAGAGAGTAAAAGACCAAATGGAAAGTACACTGGTCATTTGGAAAAGAAGGAAATTGAGTGCAACATTCGTTTCGGAAGTTATATTTTGTAAAAACTTCATTTTTGCAGTACAATAGCGTTACTCGTCTATATCACTTTCACTGTTTTTTATTAGTCCGTCACTGTGGCTCATGGATATTGACCTCTAGGTTTCCAGAGTTTTAGGGCACATTTTTACGGGCACATTTTGCTGTTCAGCGAGCAAATGTGACGCACACCTAGCAGAACTATTACAATAATTGTATGCACACTGTTATAAAAAGTGATTGCATACTGAGAAATAAAACAAGGACTTTTCAATAATTTAGCAAAAAGAGGTAATGTAAATAGACATTATACGCCTTATATATTCATCAAATCTAGTAGCTTACAGTATCCAAAGGAATAAGTATTGCAATTATTAAGTTTGTCCTTAAAATTGGGTCATTTGACATTATTTTCCTGGAACTATGTCAATTATATCTCGTTTTGAATTATTTCTTCTTTTTTTTATTTTTGTACCATAGGATTTCGTTTTTACAGCGACAGCATAATTTCTGACTGGTAATAATTAAATGCAAAATGTAAGGGAAAAAAATCTTTTTTAAGTTTCCTAAGTGTGCAGGTGTAGGTTTTGGATGTTGATGTGGTGTGCGTTACGTGTAAGGCACTCTTTTTTCTAAGTCTTTGTATTCATGAATATTTTACACTCCACATACCCATTAATTGGATTTCTATGTGCACACTGTATTCATTAAAAAATCTTAAGAAGTTTTTATTACAAAAATAATATATATTTAATACTCTGGGATTTTAAGTCACTTTATTGATATAGTGTAGTCTAAGAAGGAAATAGTAATAAAAACAAAATATCCTGTCAATCATTTAAGCTTCTTTGTTCATCAGTGGTACGAATTAACTGTAGTACGAGTATTATTAGTGCGAATAAGAAATTAGCCATTTCCGGGAGTTTCAAAAATGTGATTTTTGTAAACAATTTCTGAATATGAGTGTCCAAATAGTTTTTCTGGTCGATACAGATTTAAAAAACAACGTCAGATCATCAACAGTATTAACAAAGTCTATCTGCTTGTCTTGTATACGATTGTTAAGTCATTTGTCCTCCTATCTTGACAAAAACGGAGTGACCAGAAAATCAAAACAAAATTATCAGAAATTGAAATGGGGTTATAAGTTCTTTAATACTAAAACTCATCACACCCGGATAGAATCTCACAAATTGTATGATTTTAAAGTAAGACATTTTGAAGAATTTGAAAACAAATTACTGAGAAAATTTCAAAATGTGGATACAACGAAAGGTATAGCGTCGAAAAGATTCAAGCCAGCTGACAGCTTGAACAAAGCTTTCACTGAAATACTTGCAGATTTTAAATGGGAGTCTCAAGACTTTTGGTCACCCATTAAAGGCAAACAATTAAGAAAAGATTGCAATGAAAAAAGGCACTTGGTTGTCTTATTTACAAACTGCCCGAAAAACTTTCAACAACTGAAAGAGTTCACTGGAAAAAGAGTCTTAGATGAAGAGATATTTTTGAATTCGCTATTCCCTAACACTCTATTTGAACAGTTCTGCCAGATTGCAAAATTGAATTTATATTGGATAGATACACATCCTAACAACACAATTCAGGTAATAAAACCACATTGTGATCTTTACATGTTACTTTTTAAGAATAAGACGCACTTCTGGCTCAGTGAATAAGTAACGACCCCCTCCCCCCACAATTTAAATAAAGTGCAGTCTTCAAGGCTCATTATGCTCCAGAAATACTTTGATTGTGACTAACGTATTATTTGTGTCATGGTTCAGAACTTTTCACTATATAGGGGAGAAGACGTTTGGCGTCCAACAGGGGACCGTGACTGAATATAGCTCAGAGTTTAGTTCACATTGCTCTGTAACTCTGTGAAATTCAAGGACAAGGTTCAATATAGCAGGGGAGTATGTCACGGTTCAGAACTGTTCACTATTTAGGGGAGAAGATGTCTAAGCGGCCATTAGCTCAGTCGGTAGAGCCGCGGTATGGTATTCTGAGGGTTCCAGTCCCGGTCAGACTGCACATTTTTCTTATCCTGTGAAATTTGTTTTTTAAATAGTTTTCATTTAGGTGAGAGCTACAAAACTGCTGTTAATGTTATAACCTTGACTTCGGGGGTAGCCACCTGGTTGTTACCTCTGTAGGTGATGATGGTGATCATTTGTGCCGCCAATAAAAAAAATCAGTTGTTACATATTGTAAAAAGTTATAAAGAAGACACATTATAAATTGTTGAATGAAAATTTGCAATTTCAAACTTTTTGGTAGTAAGTGACAAAATTCCCAATGACTTAAAGCCATTAGTCACCGAGGCATTTAACTATGGACTTTATTTTTGTTTGACCAGTTGCTGATCTTTAATCATGGCATTTTACAACACATAAATGATAATTTGAACATTCTTTTTCATTAAGGAGCTATATTTAAGTATAACAAGGGAATATGTTCATAAATAATGGCATCTGGCACTATTTTTCACAACTCAAAGGGCCCCAGACTCATTCCCAAAAGATGAAGAAAAAAAATCCACTGGTATTATACTGGTTGCATCTGATTTAATCCAGCAATATTTTGTTTTTAAGATAACTAAACAAATAACCAACAAAATATGGTAACACCTATTGAAACGGAGTCACCTACATGTAGGTTTTAAAATGAAATATTTTCCTTTATATTTCAAAACAATAAACTTTCTTTTGATTTTTTTTTACAAAAATCATACAAAATTTGAAGCAGAAATATATTTTAAATACCACAACATTTAATAGAATCAAACAGTGTTCCATAAAAGTGGCTACCTTTGGAGTATCTGCTCAGTTAATCATTTTGGTAGAGAATACTACTAGTCACCTGTAACTGTCATAAGGTTCATGAATGTCTTTATCATAGTTATAAAGTTTCCTTTTATTTTCAGGATAATATAGATCTTCAGGCACTTAAGATTGTTCAAAAGTCTGTGGAAAAGACAGGAGGAGGTGTAGCATCCTTGCAGGCTGTTGCTGATTATGGTTGCCCATATTTCACAAACATTCAGTGTCTACTCGAAGAGGAGGGACAGGATAATGTTGGGGATAAATGCTCTGGTCAGTCCTTTCAGCTGTTGCCATTAGCAACAGTAGCCAAATCATTTGCTTTTCCAAGTGACAACAAACTGTTGGAAAAAGTTCAGAGACAACAGGATGAAAAATGTATTGCTATACAAATAGGTAGGTGTTACTTAAAATGTAAAGTGTCTTGATATGGTTATTTGACAGTCAAGGGCAATTCATGGGAAAATCACTTTCAGAAATGAATGAATGAGAGTTTTAAATATTTAAGTATGAAAAGGGCTTCATAATTAAATGATTTAAACATTGGTAGAGCAGGGACATAGGTAGGGATTGGTGCAAGATAAACTGGTAAAATATGCTGCTAATTCTGTCCATTTGTTAACATGAAAAACAATTTCATTTTAAAACAATACTGTATATAGTTTAAACAGAATTATAATAATTATAACATTAAAAAACACTTTACTTTATAAGCACAAAATATCACAATTTTGAAATGCCCTTAATTGAAAATTGACAAATTTAAATACCTGTCAGTCCTAAAGTAAAGATTAAAAACAAATTTAAAAATTAACAATAATATTAGATAAAACAATTTTATTTAGGAATTACTTTGAAATTCAAAATTATTGAGGATTTTGTTTAACAAGTAGAGCATACTGTCCTACTGGTAGTTTTTGTGTGCTACTCCAAATGTCATAACTACATGTAATTATTGACCCTTGTAAATATTGGAGTTATTTATATCTAATTTTATTTCTCTTTATTGTTTTCCAGGAAATAAGACGTTGGAAGTTTTAGCTACAAGACAAATTATTGTTAGCCATGCAAATATGTAAGTGTTGCGCTTTTATGATTAGTGACATTATGTAGGACAGATACTGGCAATATTATATAAATCATAGGTTGAAATTATAAAACAGAATTTGTGCTTTATAATTTAGTATGTAGGACATATATTGACAATATAATTAGAAATTGACATTTAAAGGATAGAAATTGACAAAATAGTAATAAGGATTAAAAGACAGTATAGGGACAGAAGACAGAAATTTATATTATAGGACAAGAATGACAATTTAGCACAAACATTAATATTTATAGGTCAGAAATTGACAGGAAATTGGCAAAAATGACAATATCTGACAAAAATTGAATATATAATACAGAATTTGACAATTCAGGACTAAAATTGACAGTATAAGATAGAAAATTGCGATATAGAACAAGAATTGCCACTAAGACAGAAATTGACAACAAAGAACAAAGTTTGCCACTATAATTAAAAATATATATATATGATTGATATCAGGCAGGCGTTAAGAAATTGCGTATATAGTTGGCAAATTGACATTGCCAGTAAAATACAAACATTGTCTGTGAACACTAGAAATGGATAATGTAGAGCTGAAATTGCCACTAAAGCACTTAGATTAACACTATAGCACGTAAATGGCAATATGATATTTATTGCCAACATGGGACATAAATTGTCACAATAGGGCAGATATAACTGTAGAAGTACAGACATGGCATTGGCCATTTATGGACAGAAATTTCCACTATATAAACATTTATATATGTCTGTCTGTCACACTCTTGTCCAGAGAATAACTTGAAAATTATTGAATAAAAATTATGCCTTGCTGATCTTTATTCTTGTTATTTTGTGCCAAAGAATCATAACTCTACATTACTTAGTTTTGAATAATTTCCCGTCTCAATATTTAATAATTAATAAAATCCGGAGAATAAGTTATAAAAAAATAACTATAAAAATACTGAAAAATTTAAACTTCATACTGTGATAGCAATAAGGAAGTGCAATGTACAAAAGCCACATTTTTACCATGCTTAATTTTCAAATTATCTGCCGAAATGTAAAAGTTTATGAAAAATGCTTATCTGGGGTATAACTTCTAAACTGTCAATACCATCTTATTGAAACTTCAAACAGTTAAAGATATTCTTGTTTACTACTATTCTGATATCAACCAAAAGCATATAATGAGACTTGAAGATCCATATCAAAACGGTAAAAAAAAGTTATTATGAAAAGTACATGTAATTTGTTAACTTGTTTAGATCACAGAAGAAAACAAGTCCACCAGGAAATGAACATGATAGTTGTTACCTCCAGTCAGATGTACTACAGGGCTATGCTGTATTAAAGAAGAGCTTATTAGGTTGTAGTTTTCCTGTTGTAGCAAGTTACCTGTGTTCAGAGAAGGTTAAAGCAGACACTGAAAAAACAACAGCAGGATATGTGGAGGGAATGCTGGGAAAAGTTGTCCAAGAGCTTGTCTCTAGAAATTGCATACTGGTATGTGTAAAGATATACTGATTTTGTGTGGTATATGATAATTATATTATATCTTATTTCATCATATCAGATAACATGATGAAACATTATATCAAATAACATCATTTAAACTTTATATTAAGTCATGTTTCATTAATATAGCAAATCATTATCTTATAAAATGCAATCATTCAAATGAAAAAATTATAGAGCTGTCATTGATTCAGTGCAAAGCATATCAATATATATCGATATCAAGTAACTAAAATCAACGATACACCGATATATCGATAATATCCTATACTCACTTGTCTGTCATTCACTTTCATACCCGTTTCAATGATTTCAGTCAAAAACATGTTGTGTACAGTGTCTTGTCCACTGCATGTTTTTTTCTAGACAATATTTTTTGTCACCATTGCTATGAAATAATTCCACTATATAACAAAAGCATCACATTTGATATAAATAATTGTTTCTGCATATATTTTTGGAGAATTGTATAATTTCTAGACATTTAATTTATAAGTCAAAAGTATCGATTTTTTAAAATGTGTATCGATTATTGATCGACAAAAAAATATCAACGATACATCGATATTGTCGATATCGATGACAGCTCTAAAAAATTACAATATATATGACACCCCATCATATCAAATACATTCCATAGTTATGTCATAGTCATACCAAGTATTGTTACATTAATACAACAAATCATAGTAACAACAAAATTTTAATGATTACATATAATATGCACAAATATTTACATATTCTTCAATGTTTGAAAATTGTTTTATTTGCATAATTATGTACATATATATAATTTCACTAAGTGTGGTTAACCACTTTGTTCACAACATACAGGATCTTTAAGCTTTATTTACTATGCAGGTGTTGGTATGTAACAAGACTGGACAACTGATTCTAATGGAACCACTGACCTCTCATACAGCCACTTTGTCGGTACTGTCTGTAGACACCACTCTATGTGTAGAAAAACAACTGCTGTTACAGGCCACCTGTAAACAGACCGTCTCAAGTACAGATGAAGACAAACAGAAATTTGTTGATGAAATGGTTGATAAACTGGTGGGCTCTGTTCATGTGCCCAGAGGGAATGGTATGTTGTGTCAAAGTCAATTATTTTATCAAAATCTACTCTTTCTAAAGTGAACAAAAGGATAAATATTCTTTATGAAATCCTGAACGGGATAGGATATCATAATCACAACCCCCTCAAAAAATAATGAAAGGCTCCTTTCATAATTGCAATAAGGGATTATGGGAAATTGTTTTTTTAATTTATTTTAAACCTATTTGACACGTTTCTAAGTAAATCTTGACACTATGCAAGAATTGTGTTTATTATTGGATACTTTATGCTACGATCTTTAAAACCCAGTAATTCTATAATAAATTTACAGATGTTGGAGAGTGTGTTGTAGGGAAACATTTAGATGGATTACAGCTAGATCGTCATGTGGTGCCAGGATGTTCTAAATCTGTACAGAACCTCATTTCTAAATTAAATGAAAGGTAAGAAACATAGAAATATTGAATATCATGTTGAATTAAAAGATAGCTTGGTAAGTTAGCTCATTTAAGTAATGTCTACAGACTTAAGGTTTACCATGTAGATTCTAGTTGCATATTTTTACTTGATTATTATTTGAAGATAATATGTCTTATTCTACATCACATTCTTCACTGCTGGTTTATGATTAATTGTTTAGGAATAAATTGTTTAGGAATAGACAGTAACTGGGTGAAAAACAGGTTAGTACTTGTGCAGAATTTAGGCACTGGATAGGCAGTGATACATTTGTATCACCTGAAATTATTTAAATTGCTTACAGCTGACATGACTAAGATGTTAAAATTGCAGTTTGATTTATGTGTTTGTGATATCTAGCACATGATATGTTCAACTGTTTGGTCTGCAACTTTGCAATACATTGAGGGTCTCACAAATAACAACACAAATTATATAAACCTCTTTATAACTGGACTGGTCAAGATCATACTTAGGGGTCAAAGGTTAAATATGGGTTCTTCTTTACCATGGATTGTAGAATCTTCAAATAAGTGAGAACAAATGACTACTTTATTGGTTTAATAAGATGATGGCTTACATCCATTGGAAAAATAAATCCTCTGTGGTAATTTGTGGTCATGAAAAGTTTAACCTTTGACCCTGCTGTATTACTGTAATGGACTTGTCATGATTTGAATTTAGAACAAGCCATTGCAAGGATTAGGGATTTCAATACTGAAATAATGAAAATGAGCTGCTAACCAGTTTGGGCCTAATCATACTGCACTGTCTGATGTGTAGTGTGTGTGTTTTTAAGTTTATTTTAGCTCGGCGCCGGAAATTCCATATGTCCGAGATCTCAGCGTCCATGCCGGTCCACTCTAGAAGTCTCATCGGGGACGTCTTTTTCATGCCGATCTTCCTAAGTCCTGTTTTTCGTTCGGTGGAGGAAAGACAATACCGGAAAAGCATCAAGTTCCGTGACGGCTGCAAACAGGCGGTTGACATAAAACGGCTCTTGTTAGCGCCACCCTCCAGTGTTAGTCACGACAGGTCAACCAATCACCTCTGGTACTTAAGATGATTTGACCTTGACCTGCCGTGTGCCTTCTCCGCGACGTGCACGCCTCTGGAGGGATTTGGAGAAGTGATGTGTAGTATGGCCTGGCTATGTACTTATGCCATAGGCATGTTCTTATTGTTTGTAGCACTATAAGAGTTGTAAATACAGAACCACTATAATAGATTGTTTAATGTTTGACATTTTAGGATATCAGAATTGGATTTCTTGTCATCAGATGAAGTGGCAACTTTGAAACAGTTGAGTAAAAGTTACAGGAAAGCAAAGCAACCTCCAGGCTTGAGAGATTCCTCTTTAACATGTAATACAGGTGGGTATTGTTGTTATATTATATAGATTAGTGATACAGTAGAACTTTTAAATATAAAACAACCACCACAAAACCTGGAAAACTTATAAACTGGGCAAGATTCATTCTATTTTGTATATGAACAAATCTGAAAAATGTTGAACCCTGAGAAATGAAACAATGAATTGCATTTATTACATTTTGTAGTCCATGTAGTTATTGTGTATGTATCATCACCTACATTCACTTAATGTAAAACAATGATGCTGAAGGTTACTGTATGGTGATTTTTTTTCCCTACCTACACCTGATTCTTTCATTAGGTCACACAAAATGCTGTGACACTTTAGAGAAAACTTGAAGCACAGTTTGTAATAAACAAGTTGATAGCGTATGTAAAATAAATGACAGGTCTGTGTGCTTAAATCTGAGTAGAAATTCATAAACAAATGTGTAAATGATGTTTAAAGTTTGATAAGTAACCATGTTTGAATCACCTTCTATTCATGATCTTATTTTCCACCTTTAAACGACAAAACAGAAAAACATTAAGTTTTAATGAAAATTAGCATTAATTTGGAGGTACAGTTGACTCTCAATAAGTCAAAATCGCTTTACTCAAAATTCCGCGTTAGTCGAAGAATTTCAAAAGTCTCGTCAAATATCCTTCTTTATCTTTGTATTTTAACTCCGCTTAGGTCAAATTTTGACTTACCAAGACTCCTGTTTAGTCGAAAAGAAAATTTGGTCCTGTCAATTAAAGTTCAACATATTTATATCTTAATTAGTCGAAGTGTGAAAACAGCCAACTGATAAAAGGTCGGCGACATTAATGTGAGATGTTGTCACTGGTGATTCACACGTTTCATAGTAATTTTAATTGCCGGTCATCATGTATTATAAACACGTCGTAAAAGTGGCTTTAATTGGTTCCAGGACTTAATTGGTTTTAACAGTTAGATAACTAAATTAAGATTTAATTAGTTTAATTGTAATTAAGCACTATTAAAGAAAGTTGACTCGTGCCAGTCTGACAGGTGTTAGTCAAATAACAGCCTAGGTATTGATGTGTGTTATCAACGTAAATGACATTTGTATAATTAATGTTCCGTCATATTGCATACATTAATATGTACCTCCGATTCACGATAGTTGCTACTTTCGTTTTCGTCCGATGACCGATGATCAATTCTCTTCAAATATTAGATAAATTGTTGTTGAAATAAATGTGTTATTGAATAATATATTTTTGTTCATTTATAATTTGTAGTTGTTAGTGATTTACCATCATTTCAACGGTTAAATATTGCAGCATTACCGCTATCAACAATAACAAACCTACTTCTTTGCATATTCAATCAGGCACATGTATATACTTGTACGAATGTCAAGGTAATGGCGGCAGATCCATAAACTCGAATTCCGTTTCTCTCGAAGTAAAATGCCCAGTCCCTTGGATTTCGAGTTATCGAGAGTCAACTGTAGTTGCTTTAAATGTGAAACAGAATAGAATCTTCTTGTTTACGCTACAATAACCCATTCCTAATATTTATATATCATATTTGTTTTAGAAACAAAGATGGATGCTGTAGATAAAGCTGTGGTATCACATAAAGGAAAGACCTCACATGTATCATTAAGTAGGACAGATAAGATACTGTTCAAAAGTAAGGAGATGGTACAAGATAATAAACAGAAGAAAACTGTCGACAGCGCTGGTAGTAAACTAGAGAGGGATAAACCAGACGTGGCAGCTCATTTAGCAGGTAGAGAGAAAAAAAGACAGACCATTTACAGTATAATAATATCATTTTATGTCTATGTCTAAACTAAAAACTAAAAAAAAAATTGTTTCATTTTATTTAGGGATGGCAACGAATACCAAAATTAATACTCGAGTACTCGGTCATTTTTCCGATCGAGTACTCGGTTACTCGGACGATTTCCAATGATCTTCAAAGTTTATCACACAATATCAACACCGTCCGTATGCTACTTTCGTTTTCTATTTACATTCATAGAATTCGTAACTATAGATAGGACTGCAAAGGAGACAAATTAATTAAAATTAAATCAACGACATTATACTTTAGAACATTTTAATTAATGCAATATCAAGTTTAAAACATGTTTAGCAGTTGAAACATCTTTTTCTTCTTGTAATAAAATAGACTGATCGGCGGCAACAAAAGTTTAACCGGGACTAAATACTACCTTAATTATTATATCATAATAGCAATACGGCCCTTTGTTGTTTTCAAAAATGTTACCTTAAAACAAGATTCGGGTACAAACTGCATTGTGTTACACAATTAAAGGTTACTAAATATCATAAGAGGCCGGATGACGTAAGCGACACATGTGCGCGTGTCAAACTGTTGATCGCCTCATTAAATTTATGGTATCATTTTCGCACCTCTACAAGGAAGTTGTGATTGCATTTAACAGGTATTTATGAAGGTATATGCACATCTCCGAATTTTTGAACTAATTGGATACACCAAACTGTCTAAATAGCAAATAAAATAGAAATTATACATTTTTTCCGAGTAATCGAATATCAATTTTGTTAACCGATATTCGGACGTTCGATCGAGTACTCGGTTAACCGGTTACTCGTTGCCATCCCTAATTTTATTATAAAAGGTTCCACTGAAATATGAAGTCAGGAAATCATATCCATGTAGAAACAAGGATAGTTTGGCTACATCTTGCTTCTAAATATTTCAAAGTATCTTTTTAAAGTCAGAATGCTTGTAAACACTTTAATTCAGAATATTTCTAGTTTCCCATACCATAAAGCAGAATTATTTTGTATTTTTAGGAAAGCAAAACATCTCCTTTTTAGATATCAAACTTTAACACTACTATTCCTCATGCATGATGTGTTTTGATATACAGTCGAACTTCGTTCGCTCGAACTCGGAGGGCCTGTGAAAATTTGTTCGAGAGATCGGTAGTTCGAGCCAACCGAGGTTGAACTATAATTACGTTGATCATAGGCCTAAAGGTTTTCCTAGCTTACATCGGTCGGATGATAAATACGTCAATATAATTGTTTGTTAGTACATCTGTTCGTCGAATATTTCACATGTTTCATATTCAGAATTATTATAGTATCAACGGTACGCTGTGTTAATCTATATGCATGCATATAGTAATTGTTGAGTTCGATTGGGCAATCACACCAAACTTGTTGAACAATGTTCAAAATATATTTATATGTTTATAATGGGATGAATTCAATCAAAAAAAAAATAAAGGAATGAAATATTTATTAAAAACATTTACAGCAGCATCTATTTATAGTCATTTACTAAAATAAACACACATACAAGTATCATTCTATAAATAGATAACACTGTTACGATTCACTTTACATGAACCACGGTTGTAATTAAAGCCGTCCGGGTAAACGTCATTCTTTATTGGCATGCATATTTCACTTATTTCACAAGTTGTTTTCTTTTTATCGTTACCATAAACGGCAAATCAACAATATTATCATAACATCATCATATCATCTGTTACAACACCTCTTATTTTGTATCACCTTTGTCACGATCACGAGGTGTTAAAAACATGTGTCGCCGACTGTCATTTATTTCGGACATACCGACTTGTCTTTTTGTGTTCGACCGAAAAGGTGTGATTTTCACTATATTTCTGCCGAAGGGACCAGAGATCAGGTTCGAGAGTTCGAGCGATCGGTGTTCGAGCGATCCGAGGTAGAACAATATATATTATATAGGAATTTTGCCGGGACTGGGCGATGAGTTCGAGCGAAGGGAGGTATTCGAACGATCCGAGTTCGAGCGAACGAAGTTTAACTGTACAAGCATGTTTTCATTTTGTTTTGCGTACTGTGACGCACGAATTCTGAAACTGATGTGTATTTTGGATTTTACACTGCATATTTTATGCTGATACAAATGCATTCTAGAGCTCTGCTTAATAAATAGAAGATACAACATTATATACACTATACAAGTACAAAAATTTGCCATAAAATATAGTTTGGAATTATATAATTAGAACACTATGATATATAATATTTACTGTTTAGATTTTCAAACTGAAGAGGAACTCAAGAATTATCTTACCTCCACTTATGAGAGAGCAGCATCAGGGGAAGTAACTGATATAGATAGCTGTATACAATCTATGGTCACAGTGGCACTTCATTATTTCATGCTAAAAGAAGACAAAACATGTGCAAAGGTAAAATGATAATCATCAGTGGTAGAGCACAGGTCTATATTTTTCAGTTTTTAGCTTGTCTGTTTCCTTAAACAAGTTGAGCTTTTATGATTATTGGATCATTATCACTGTACTTAAATTTGCTGTGGAAAAGCTTAAATGTTTTCCATTTCTCAAACATTTTATATGGTATCAACAGGAACTTTGTAATTCTTTATAATCATTACAAGGCACAGTTGTTTGACAAAATTTTCAAAGTTATGTATCTTTTTAACTTTTGTTTAAGTTGTTGTTTATAGATTTTTTTAAAAACTTTTTAATATTTTGTACTCTTTCTTAGCATACTTGCTTAAGGGACATAACTCAGTGGTCAGTATTTCTAAGGTTATGCCTGTTTATTACCTCCACATAAATATTAATATCTAGAAAAGCTTGAAAGATGATTTTGAACATTCACAAAGTTAGTCATCTTATTAAGAACATATGCATAAGTAGACTTATTGTAGTAATATTTTTTATGCTATTATGATCACTGTATAGTCACCTGTAGACCTCTTTCATAAGAAGTGCAGTGCAGAAGAATGACAACTATTGACTTCATTGCCCATTGTGTCTTATAAAAATTCTGTGTGACAGATTTCTCTAGATCTCATTGAGGAGAAGTAAAAGTTAAAGAACTATACTTGACCATTTTCCTTATTTTGCCCCTATTGTTGACATGTAAAACAGGCAAGATTTGATGCATCTTTGCAGAGCTGTAGTTTATCCTGTCTCATGTTAAAGCTGTAAGGGATGAAAGGAAATTTATAATAAAATATAAACAGATAGTTTTAATTTGGTTTTCGATACATGCATTTTATTTTTTACTAGATTTTCCAACAGAAGACTGGTTATTAACCAGGTTTTCCGAAGGAAAAATCTGGTTATTAGATTGAGGTATGTCGGCGGGCGGGCGGATGGGCGGGCGGGCGTAAACAATTTCTTCTGTGCGCAACTCCTCCTACATTTCTCAACGGATTTTGACCAAACTTTCACAGAAGCTTTGTCATCAAGTGCCCTGGTGCATATTGTCAGGGTTTTGTGATTGGATAACATTTGACCTAATGATGGCCCTTTGTTTTTTTCCCTTACATAGAATATATAGTGAACAATTTCTTCTGTGCGCAACTTCTCCTAAATTTCTCAAAGGATTTTGTTCAAACTTTTACAGAAGCTTTGTCATCAAGTGTCCTGATGCAACTGTTGGGGTTTTGTGTTTGGATAATTTTTGACCTAATTATGGCCCTTTGTTTTTTTTCCTTATACAGAATATATAGTGAACAATTTCTTCTGTGGGCAACTCCTCCTACATATCTCAAAGGATTTTGTTCAAACTTTCACAGAAGCTTTGTCATCAAGTGTCCTGATGCATATTGTTGGGTTTTTGTGATTGGATAATTTTTGACCTAATTATGGCCCTTTGTTTTTTTCCCTTATATAGAGTATATAGTGAACAATTTCTTCTGTTGCCCAACTGCTTCTACATTTCTCAAAGGATTTTGTTCAAATTTTCACAGATTAGCTTTATCTTCAAGTGCCCTGCTGTGTATTGTCAGGGTTTTATGATTGGATAAGTTTTTACCTTTTACCTTATTATGGCCCTTTGTTTTTCCATAAAATTTAATTATTAGTGTAATATATCCTATTAATCACAACAAACTTTATTTAGTTATAAAACAGAAACTATCTAGGTTGTTGCATGCCTGCCAGCTCATCTACCTGCTTTTGGGTCCTGTAGAGTCAAGGTCAAGGTCATTGTTGCTAAAAATAGAAAATCTGTTTCCAGTCAGGTCATTGTTACTAAAAAATAGAAAATAGGTTTCCGGTCAATAACTTGTTTGGAATAAGATATTTTTATGAAATTTGTGGTAAAGCAAGTTTTTATGAAGACCTCACTTGGGATGGCTTTTTGGCCTCCTAGGGTCAAGGTTACAGTTACTAAGAATAGAAAATTCATTAATCATGATTTACATTGCACATAGTTACATTGTTTGTTGCTTGTATTTGTATTTCAACTACAACATATTTATCTACAATGGTGATAATTGAAAACCTGGTTTCATGGCATTGCCATGTTTCTTGTTAGATTAGTGATTGTTGACAGGGAAGGTGTTGCTGGATAAGACAATGTCTCCTTGCCCAACTCTTTCTTTTCTCAAAGAATTCAACCAAACTTTCACAGAATTATTTTCATCAAATGCCCTTGTCATGATTTTATGATTTGATCATTTCTGGCAGATTTGTGGCTGTTTCATATTGGGTTTTTTCACATCTGTAATAAAAGTGAAAAACCTTGTTCTTTGACAATTTTCTGTCATGTGTTAAAAATATATCATAGATACACACATATTCTTGTTTCAGGAGGACTGTAAGAAGCTTCTGATGGATACATTACTGGCAACAGGTAACCAGTTGAGAGAGAAGTACAGTCAACAGGAGCAGCTACCATTAGAACAAAAAATTGCAGAGTGAGTCATTTTTGTTAGTTTTTATCATAATTAGCCATTAAATTTATTTATTTATTTAATAATAAAAAAAATTAAGAAGTCTGCAAATGGTGAAATTTGTCAAGAGCAGTGAATACATAAATATATAAGTGTATATTGTAGACTGCTTGATGAAGTCTTGAAAGATAATGAATAGTGCAACATCTGTCATGTCCTCTAGTATTGACTTGACTATTATTCATCTTTAATATTCAAAGTATTGGAGTCATTGATTGTTCAGTACAGCATTCTTATTTACAAAGGTCTAACCTTTGGTATCTATATGTAATGTTTCCTTCCAGTGCCTGCTCATGCCTTAAATAATGCATCTGTGTACTGTTCTGGTAAAGCTGCAAAAGTCCCCACATGACCTTTACAGTGTCAGAATTACTTAAAGCCCAATAAGAAAAAAAAAGAGATAAAAAATAATAATATTTGTATTAAAGGCACATTATTCCCTAGACATAAATATTTTTTCCCGTCTTTAAAAAGGATAAACATGAGTTTTATAATGTTTAAATAATTGCCTTGTAGCAAGTTAGATGCTTAAAACTTGGACCTTTAAATAAATATATCATTATTTGATTGGGAAAAAAATTCTTATTACAGGTATGAGACACAGATTCTTGTAAGAATGGAGATGATATCTACACTAGAGGAAAAAGAGAAGAGTGAGGAATCTGAAGATGTGGATGAGGTAAGTGAAGTTGAAATATTATTTATTGAAAAATTACTGTCAAGAGTTAGCTAGCTATAATATTAACATACCTGTTCCACTACTTACATGTATGACTTTCATAATGTTCCACTTGCTTTTGCTCAGCTGCTGAACTAAGATTCTTGAGATTGTATCCTGTGTGTGTAATATGTTTTTGTTGCGTTTTTTTTTGTGCTAATTTGCTCTATTACAATATGTATGATAATGATTATGATAATGATAGTTTCTGACTTGTGTTTCAGATTGTCAGCATGTTGAGGACATTGTCATTTATATCAGAACCAGGGCTACTGTCTAAGTTTATGCAATCTTCCCTCCTTCACAAGTAAGAAACTTATACTCTTATCAAATGCACTAATTCTTATACAAATGTACCAAACATCAAAGTATTGAGGAGATGTTGAATATTTATGAATTGATGTAAAGGCAAGGAAAATATTGATATAAATTGGAGTGAAGGTTTCTAACATGTTATAGTAAGTTTAATAAAGGTTTTGTAGAGATCTTTTTTATAATTAAACAAAGTGACTTATTGTATTCTAAGATACTTGCTATCATCAAAAATACATAAATAGGGTAAAAAATATGTAAAAATAGCCATTAAAAGCAATAGGTGTAAGGTACAAATATTGTGATAAAGTAGTAGAATAAGTCATATTTTTAATCCCCGAGGGGATTATAGGAATGGCTTCCGTCTGTCAGTCCTCCACCCATCTGTCTGTCCGTCTCCACTACTGAATAGGAATAGGGGGCTATCTAACTGTAAACAGAACAAAAGAGAACTAGTCTACATTTTGTCAAATGTCCACATTTTATGTCTGCTCTATGACTTACTAATTTGGTTACCGAAAAAAATTTAATTACTGTGCACAAATGATTACCACCATGACACAATGTGCAGAACTCAACACTCAAGGTTGCTACCCCCAAGGTCAAGGTTAAATGTTCTTCATAACTTTTTGACTTTATGGAAGATTTTAAATAACTTTGATCAAATAATCACCATCATGAGACTTTGTGCTCATGTAAAGCATGGCACAACGGCAAAAATCATTGTTGGTTAAAGACAAAGTACACATTCAAGTCTGCTGTGGAATGGGATTTAGCTGTCCTTCAGACTGCCTTGTGAATATTATGTGCAACAATTTATATGGATTGGGAATATTTATACATTCTTAAAGTTTCTCACAGGTAACTTTATAGCACATAGCTTTAATCTATATAACCTGCTGGCGGCAACTGGCTCTACCCATGCAACCAGTGGAAAGAAAGATCAGCCAGCACATCATTATTGTCTGATCATGGTTTGTATTGTTCCCCGGTCATAAAAGTTCATGAATGGTTATGTCCAGAGTTGTAATGGATAAAAATTCCATTTATGATATTCAGCTTGGTAAGAGTATAGATACATATAATAGATATATTTTCATATATTATCAGCTACATGCATACAATACCTCGGACATTGGGAAATATCTATGATGAACTCATGCAGCCACTACCAGAGAGTCTTGCCAATATTCTCTCACCAGAGGATGCCAGCATGGACCAGTCTGGACTGAATGATGAGTCTCTCATGAGTGAAGATGGACTGGGTCCACCGTCTGCAAGAACACGGTCACATGGGTCAGTAGGGCCACAGTCTAATCAGTCAGTAAAGCTGGATACCTCACTTAATACATCAAGGTAATTCACCATCTTTATGACGGTCTGGTACATTCTATATATTACTGTTGCTTAGTTGAAATGCATTTCAAGATAATATATTCTGAGTATAAATTATTTTTTCCAGATACAGATGAAAGGACATGTTTTGTTTTTGTTTTTTTGTTTTAAAAAAAAAAATGGTTAACATATGCAATTTATCTGAAGGACATTATCTATCAGTGATAATATTATATGCAATTGTGTAATATCATAATATTTGTAGGCTTGATCATTCTAAGGATTTAGGTTGTTTTAGTAAAATTCTCCATTGGGAGACCTTTGTGTATTGTTCTATATTTTGATCACAATTTATCTGGTTTTGTGTTTTCACTGTCAGCTCATTTTCACCTTGTATATTAACAGAGGCAGTAGAAAACTGGTACATCATTATAGTATGGTAGATTTTGGATCAAAGAGGCAAATTGTTGTAGATAAACTTCCAAAGCAGAAGGTTTGTAATATATATTGACCATATTCCTACTTCTTCATGCCATTATGAGATAAGAATATTAATAATATGCCTACTACATACTGTTTACCTGCTTTTTCATACTCTTATAAAATATTTACATTATGTCATTTTGCTTTCACAGTATTATATTAAGAGTTGTTCGTACATACTTTATTCAAGTCATGGAGTCACAAATTGGTGATGATTTATATATATTTTCTTGTTAAAAGTGCAAAAAAATCATTTAGACATGTGTCACATGGTTTATTATGATAAAAGTTGGTTAAAAAATTTAATACAATCAGCTACCCTCTGTGACTGGTAGTTTTGAATTACTATGAATTTCCTGGGTTCATAAACAACTTTATCCTAGCAGAGTGCCATCAGGTGAAGATTTTCTTAGGCTTGGTTTGAGTGAAAATAGAAGGATTTTTTTATCACAACATTAAATGGCTTTATAAAGATTGTACATATACATTGATTTTAACATATTTTATTCACTATATACTAGTACACAAATACTTTAGTTAGATAGAAAGCTTCCAAATGCTAATTAAAGTCTTTCTTGTACAATAAAGACAAAGACATATTTCAGCATATGTTTTATTTAGTAAAATTCATTAATTATACAAGTGCTAAAAGTCTTTTTAATCTTTCTTGAGGTCTTACAATATGCCGATAAAGAGAGTTATAATATTTCACTGTTATGTAACATTTGATAAAGAATTTGTAATACAATTGTGAAAGTAAAAATAACAGTGTACCTAAGATCTATGTTTTATAAGTTGTTCATGTTTTATATGCACAGACTGAGAAAAGTGCCAAGAAGAAAATAAAAAGTTCTTCTAAGAGAAAAGCAGGAGATAAAAGTGAGTATTGTCACTATGACAGAGGGAGATATTGATATTCATTCCCTAGACCCTTGCCTTGTTTTCTCCACAGGGTGGAAATTTTCTGCTAAGTACCTCAGATTTAGAAGTTTAAGTGGTCTTTTTGTTATTGAAGTAACCAATTTAAGTAATTTATGAGGAGAAGTTGTGTGTAGAAATGCAAGTTAGTAGTGGTACAGACTCATTGGACTTTGGTTATGTATCTCATAATCTGTTCTGTGATAAAAAGATAAAAAAGCCTATTACAAACTTGGGCTAACTCCTAAAAACAACAAATCCTCTTTATACATTTTTGTTATCATGTAACTTAAAAATATCTATATTAAACTTTATTCTTTAACATTTTAGCACCTAAATCACCATATGATAAGAAGAGAAGTGGGGTAAAACTTCAGAGACGTCAATCAGTGGCTGTGATGGAGCGCACTCACAAAACACCTAAAAAGAATACCACTCCATCAAAGAGTGAGTAATTATAAGTTATATGTGTATTTAACCATTTTCCTACCTAGTTTTTCAAATGGACCTGTCTTGCTAAGGAATTTGGAACATGACAGAGATGTGCAGTATCAAAATGTTTAAACTGAGTAAATAACGATACAAATATACTGACTGACAGGGCAATATTCTGAATATTCCAGAGTGTCATCAAATGGGAGACATATCTTTGAAAAAATTATTTCTAGTCCAATCAAGTCAAAATTTTTAGTTCCTTTAAATGTTTCAAATTCATAACATATTTAAAGCTTTACAACACATGCCATTTATTATCTAGCATTTAAACTCTTCTATGCTTTAATGGCTTTGTTTCATCAGTTTATATAAAGGCCCATTTTAAAATTGATATAAAACGACACACCTCCACATTAGTATATTACCTAGATGTAAAAATGAATTACAAAAAGATATTAATAACATTTTCACTCTTCAGATTTTTAAAAAAAAAGTTCATAGAAAATTCTGAGAATCTAGGCATGTTAATTTGAATGATGCTCTTTATAAAGAATCTACAATATTTGTATTTGCAGCTGCTGTAACTCCATCAGGTAGAAGGGGAAGACTGGTTGCAGAGACACCCTGTCATAAACAGGTTTCTAGCATGTTGAATAAGTCTTTACAACTGCAAGAACTGCAAATGGATGTCATTAAAGAATCACCTGAAAAATCCTGTGGTATGTGCAATGTTAAAAATTGTTTTCTTTTTTGTTTAGGAAGTGCCAGTCTCTGATTTAGATCCATAGCTCTAGCCTGGAATTGTATGGTAAATTTTGTTTTAGTGACCTTGAAAGAAATTTAAGATTATGTGGGCAAGTTCAATGTCCTGAACCACAAAGGTATTTTGTCAAAACTTATGTTTTTTGGTTGTAGCCTGTAGATCACTGTTCAAGATCCAAACTCTATATTAACTTTTACTTGTTACAAAATAAGTTAGTCAAACCCACCTGTTAAGACCAGTATTTGGAAAAGGAAAAAAAGAAATCTTTATTGAAAGGTAGTTTCTCAAGACAAGTTATTTTGTGGTTAAATTGAAAAATAGAATACTATATGTTCATAATGTGGTCTATGGCAAAGTTTGGCTGTTTTTTATTAGTAACTAATAATTGAGGATATTTATTAACACATTTATTATAAGTACTTTATAATGTTTGCAGATATATCCTACAACAATTCACCAACAAAAGGCAAGAGAGCAAAGGCTTTACTTAGACGTTCCTTCTACTCAGCTGGACCCACTAAGCGAACTAAAAATCTCTCCCAGTACTTCCAACTAGCCAACAGAATTGCTGGTCGGCCGCATCCTCCATCACCAGAGCGTAAGAAACTTTCCAAACTAATCAGTTTTGATACACCAGAACAGTTTAAATCCCCTGACAAGAACAGCTCATTTCTCCTGACTCAACTTGGTGCTAGTCCATCACCAGCAAAGACCACTCCAAGGAAATTTACAAAGACACCAAGCAAAATAATGGACTCACCATCTCATAACACAAGGTCTAAGTGTGAGTCTCCAGGAAGAGGATTATTTGGAAGAAGATCTATTCTAGCTTCCCCAGTGTCCCACACAAGGCAAAAACCAAGTAGACAACAGTCACCACGCATTTTGGTTCCAGATTCAGGCGTCAAGAAAGGCCCAGAGTTGCCCCAGACAACTCCAGAAAAGAGTCCTGTAATTGGTGTGGTAACATTAGGTTTGGACTCCCCAAGTCAAAACACCAGACAGAAACATGCGCAAACTCCCACCCGTAAATCAGTGAGAGCAGCCCTGTTTGCTAAAAGCCCTGTGACCAAGAATCACTCTCCTTTCCGGGCAAAAGCAAGCCCTAGAACTCTGCCAGTGTGGTTCCCCAGTTAAAGCAAGAGCTGTTGGATCACCTGTCAAATCTGTAAACACTCTTAATATTGACAAAACCATGTCTCCTTTGCGGAATGAACAACCTCATTCTCTTAGAGGAGGGAAGACTCCTTTACAGTTTCAAGTGTCAAATTTGTCTAATAAATTAAATGCGGACAACCAGTTGCTTGATGAAAAACATTCAAATTGTGCAAAGACACCATCTCCAAAAGTGAAGAAAGTAGCTAAAACTCCAGATTCCTTTGATAAATGGCGTAGAATGAAACCTCGTATGTCCCAACCCTCCCCTAGTGTAAAAATACCACAAAAAGCCACCATTACTAATCAGGAAACCATTGACATTATAGGCAATGTAAACTTAAACCAATCTAAAGCAAGCTTACTAGGAAATCAGTCAGAAATGATTGAAGAAAATAAAATTAAAGGATCTAACAGAAGAAAGCGGACCTTGATACAATCTCCGGAGAAATCTGTGGGTTCTTTCAGTAAGAGGCGTCGAACTGGACATGATAGCTTTATGGGTAGTCAGGGATTTGATGTAACTGGATCATTTAATGATCTATCACAGAAAAGTTTCGACAGTTCAGTTGACTATTTCTCTGCATCAAATGATGAAGTTTTTGCATCTCAGGATGAAAATACAGAGAATATGGAGATTGAAGAGTATAATGTTGAGAATATAAATAGAGCATCAAAGAAGAGACATCTGTTTGTCAATGAATGTGATAATGAACGGTCAGAATCTCCAATATTTGGGAGTAAAAGCGGAAAAACTAGTATCACTCAGGCAATTTCAGACGATTTAGAAATAGGTCAAAAGAATTCCAGAACTAGGAGAGAGTCTGGAAACAGGTCACCAGCATGCTTATTGAAATCACCAGGAAATAAGAAATATTCTCCAAATGTATCAGCAAAAAGCTTAATGCACCTCATTCAATCACCGTTACTGAAGTCTCCAGAAGGTGAAACTGGTAAAAATTCATCAAAATTGATGAGTCCAAGGTCTAAAGCAATCAGGTCTAGAAGGTCACTGATACTGAACAATTAAATGTTTGCTCTAAGTGCTATATTAAAGTGTAAATAAACATGTTTAGTTAGAAAAATAATATGTGAATGTAGAATAGTCAATGTCTCCTATTTTTACTCAAAGTGTTTCATTTATTTCTAGAAACAAGATCTAATTTTTGGTTTTGTTTTAGAATTTGATTACAATTTAAGACCATTTGTCAAATTTATGGCAAACATTTGGTTTATTTGTTTTAAATACAGTAATGTGTGCACTGATGAACTTTATCCTTCATCATGATGGGGTTTCAACTTAATATTTACCAAATACTTTGTATTGATATTGAAACAAGTCTATATTTTGAAAAAGATTTCTTGACACTAGTACAAGTATGTTTACTATACAAACAATTATCCTGTTAAGTTACATAATGTTGGCATATTTATTTTATAATAATAGATTATGATCATTTAGACTTAGTTCCTTTAATTGTCACATTTTTTCTAAAAATCTATATGAAGTATGACATATATAAAAAGACTTTTCTATAAAACTGTTAATATTTAAGAACTGATAACCAATTTGGCAAATTGAATTTAGCTGTAAAAAAAACAATTAAATTTGTTGATAAAATTTCATTTAAAGTATATTATTAAAATCATTTAATTAGAGAATGTTTGTATTGTTCTAAGTTCCACTTTTTGAAAGAAAATAGTGGAGCTGTTGTCATGACACACAAATTTGGCGATGGTTAAGCTTATTGTTAAGGTACATTTTCTCAGAACCTTTTTAATCTATTTACTTTGCCATAAAAGGACACCATTTCAAAATGGTAGATAATCCTAAATTTAATTTTTGCAAAATTATTCCGCTTTTCTATGTTACTTTTATGTAAATATCCAGCACTGAGAAAAATGAAACACAGGTCTTGTTTTGTTTATTGATTAATTATGTGCACAGATTTGAATATCAAATGTAAGACAGATGAAGTGTTTAAAATTAGTTTATTGACTTAATTGTTGAACTTCTTAGTCATAGAAATCAGTTCTTCCACATGTTATCTATTAATTTAACAAATTAAGAATGTGTTCATTTTATTATTTGAATTGTGTGTTCAGATTTACAATAATAAAGTGTTAAATTTTTGTAGTAAAATTTAATTATCTTTAAATGTTCAGATTATTATGATCAAATTTGATTAAATTTATACTCTTTTCATACACCTGTAAAAAAGAAAAACAGGATGTGAAATGGGATTGCCCCTTGCAGATGAGTGGCGTCCATGTAGTTTCAATCATTGCAATCATTTTAGTTAAGTATTTCTAGTAATTTTGCATAAATTCTTAAAATGCAATATTTTCACGTGATACAAAGGCACTGATTTAGTCAGGTTTCATAACTTTTTAACATCAATTTTTGTATACATTTATCTCTCCTTAATTGTTTTCTTGATCATTCTCTAAATTTTGTTCATGAAGTAAAGGCAGCTTTTTCTGGGGTTTTATCTAAATTGTTCATTTTTAATTCCCCAAGATAAGTTTGATAGTTTGGGTTTAAAACGGGGTTTGCGGGCAACAAATCATGAAAAACATTTTACGTTTTTTTTTTGGGGTATTATCATCTTTTTTTTGGTTTTTAAGGAAAATTCTCACTTTAGCCAAAAATAATTTATTCTATAAATTTGGAGGGGTTAATCACATTGCATACTTTTGGAGGGTTTAACCTTGGGTTAGTGTAAAAAAAAAATTTATGATTTTTTTTTTTAAAATGACTTTTACCTTTAAAGGGTCAAAATTTTCCCAGATTCAAGATTTTGGGGGACTTTTTGGGCCTTAAAATAATTGTAAAAAATTGGGGTAAATTTTAGAAATACATGTGCATTGTATATCCAACAACAAAAAGCAGGAAGTAAATATTGTAAAACTTTCATTGTGTATATATGGGAATTTGTATAATAGTTGAATCATGTATGATTTTAATGCAAAGCTATAAATAAATCATCATTATCACATAGAGAATTCGTTTGTTTTGTTTGTTTCCCGGCCACAAAATCAGAGAACGTAGTTTTTAAGAAGGTGCATCCATTCATATTAACACATCAAAATTTGGTTAACAGTAAAATAAATTAGGCAAAATATGGAGATCCCTCGAAAACAATGAGAGAACAATTGAAAGGTGCAACATATCTTATGCCCTCCAGTACCGGCGTCAAGGCACATTATGTCTCAAAGACCAATATTTTTTTCCTTCTTTACAAAGGGCAAAATTGAATTTTATATTGTTTAAAGAAAGGTTAAGAGCATGTAAATTGCTTATCGCCTGAAGAATGAATGTGAAATTCTTCGTGATAATAGTAGCAAAATGTAAACAAAGTGGTATTTTGACTTCCATACAAAATACTAAATCACTGTTACTGTACTTATTAACAAAAAAAGAAAAATAAGTAAAAAGTGGTTAAGGTAAGTGGCCAATGAGAAATCATGTCTGGGACATAATGGGCCTTTAATCGACATTAAAAGTATTAGAATCAATGATCTCAAATGGGCCAGGAAAATATGATAGATGAAGCACGTGACAATTTTCTACAGTTGCCACCTGTTGTAAGTAAAAAGGAAAAATACCTTGAGATGAGAACAATACGGTAAATATTCTAATAGTGTTAAAGGAAATTTTGATTTTTAATCAGATTGCCCAAAACCTCCCCGAGTGATTTTCTTTTTAATTTAATTTATGCCCAAAAATTAGTTTGTTTTAAAAATATATAATTTATAAAGTAGTATGATTTTTGGGTGATTTTTGCTCTAGGGTTTTAAAAACACTTTGAAGGGTTTCGTCCCTTTTCATTATGCTATTTTACTAAAATTTATTTTTCTAAAAAAAAACCATTTTTATGTGTAAAAAAACTTTTTTCATTTTTCCAAAACCGGAATTTTGAAGTTTAAAAAAACCCTTTAAAAAAAAAATTATACTTTAAATTTTGGGTTGAAGACGATTTCCCTTTTTTTGGGTTTTTTTAAGCTATTGAAAAAGTAGTTGCAACAAACATGATATGTTCAAGGCCTGATGCATTATTTAATTATTTTTTTTACGCTTAGTGCACTCCAGGCGATCAACACATTTGTTATTTTATCACATGACGCCATATGATTTTAGCTCACCAGAGCTCACGGTGAGATATCCATTGACGGATTGCCTGAAATGCAGTGCGATTTTGTAAAGTAGTCCGGTAGACATAAGGTTTACTATTTCGTACAGGATACTTTCCTACGTTAATGCCCTTTGATTTGTTTTATGTCAATAGTATAGGAAATGTATTGGTTTTTTTTTCATAACTTTTTGTGAAGATTAGGATTAGGCAGTTTGTGACTGCTTCTTCTTAAGGTAGTACACCCCTAATGCACTGTCTCCACTTTGAAGAGTATTCAAATAGGCTAAAATCACTGTAAAGTGTATTGTAACTGAGGGGGCGCGGGTTCAAACCCCAGAAGAGGCAATTTTTTTTCTTTCTTTTTTTTCTTTTTAACATTTTTTATTAATCTCTCAGACCCCCTATGGAAGAAAAAAGTGTTTTATTTTAATTATATAATTATTGTAGGTATTTATTTACTAAATAATGCCAAATTTAATAGCAAATATGATACCAGATATTTTCAAAGTTTAATAAAATAAAAACTAAACGGTTAAAGCATTTTATATTTTGCAAGACCAACCAATATACATTAAAGAAAATTTAGGCAAACTTTGAAAATAGCCCCTCATTTTTGAAAATTTTAGGGATATTTTAAATAAGGCTTTTTATATAGGGAAATGGTCAAATTAGTGTTAAAAGTGGGTGGGGTATGGTTACATTTTTATACATATTAAAAACATTTCGTTTAAAAACAATAATTTTGCTTGTTTAATTTGTTACCTAAATGTCAATATTTATTTCTTAACAATGAGTCAAAGGATTACATTTTTCATAATGATGATATTATAGATTATTTAGAGTTTCCTCATGTCTGAAAAAATCCCTTCTAATGGCAAAGTTTTAGTTCATAAAAATGTCCGTAACTCATTAACCACACGGTAATTTTTGTTTAAATTTTGCATACAGGTGACATTTAAGGCATATAACTGTCCTATGTTGTCAAATTTACAATTCCTTATAGTGCCCATTAGGGGTGTACTACCTTAAACGTCTATGCAATTGTTTTATTCTGTGAAAATTGTGTTTTAAAGTGTACTATTTCAAAAATGTGTAAAATCTTAAATTTCTTATTCGAACGATTTAAAGCATTTCTATGAAATGTATGTAACATATATCTTAATGTGTGTTGTTATAACAATGTATAATACTAATTAGTTTAAACATAATTTATTCCTTTCTTTTTTACAAGATGTACAATGCAAATATATAGAAAAAATGTAAAAATACATTTTTAAGATAATGATTTTTTTAAAATATATTGATCACTCACTGCCTGGCGTTCTTCTGTCCAAACTTTTCTTTAAACAACAACAACAATACCTAAAAGGTATAATATATATCTCTTGTTCAAATAAATTTTTGATTTGATAGAAAAATATGACCGCAAGAAGCGTGATCTTTTTTCCGTAGAACGTTTTATCGGTACATTTGTATTGTTCTAAAACCTGTCAGTTTGTTTTTGACATTTTTACACAGAAATGATCTTCGGGTGTCATGCATAGCTGCTAGGCGACAGAAACAATCTAAACAATTTCAATTAGCCGAAAAACGCGACTTTTACGGGGCGTGTACACTTTCCTATTAAGTCTGTTTGTTTTGTTGGAATTTAAGTCACACCAACACTGCAAAGGTCAGTCGAGGAGTTTCCAGTTTTTCTGTTGAAAGAACACCTCTCGTGCTCCATCCATTTCTTTCAGGCCCCACGCGGGACTGAGAAAGAAAAAGGGGGTTTTCTTAACCCTATTTGATAGTTTTTGGGTTAACCAGAAAAAATTTTGAAACCCCCCAACGGGATCCAAACCCCAAAAGGCGAGGAACATGTTGAAAAATGAATTTCGGCAAAACTTTAACCCCAATGAAAATCATCTTGACTAAATCTTTTTGTCTGATGTTGATAATAACAACATAGAAATTATTCGTATGTTCTTGTTTAAATAAGTTTGATTCATCAGAAAAGAAAACAATGTCTAAATTGTCCGTGTTTCTTCCTAATATAAATTTGTAGTAACACATCTACTTCCAGGGATCACAAAAGATAACTGAATTGTGCCACCTTCCATCGAAAGTAAAAGGTGCTTGTAATCGTAATATCCATTACACATTGAATTGTATATGGCTGCTGAACTAGTAAATTATACAGTGATTCCGCTTCTATTAAGTATATACATGTATTGCTTTTTTATAAACTTTAGCGAGTGATACACTTGTCAATGTTACAGAAATTGGGTATTTCTTTGGAGACGTTACACGTGATGATATAACACAATTTACTGCGGTTTTTTTGTGTGTTTAATTATAATATTATGTGACAAAAAGAATTATATATTTGGTGTAAAAACCGCGTTATTGCGCACAGCCTTGCATTCAAGTCGGCCTTGCCACAGGCTCCTTGCTTCATAACACTATTCAAGACTTGCTTTATATATGAAATTACGATTAGCGTAAGATTTTATCCATTTTTATAACAGTGCAGAAGACAATTCACACCCCAGTTGTTTTCATACATATAGATTTTGTTAAATGAACGAGTAAATCTATGTCAGTGAAAAACTTGTAATTGTCAAACATTCTAGTAAACATCTGAAGGCTGGTATTGGTAAGTTTTATTAAAGTAATCTGGTGGAAACGGCACGTCTAAAATATTATTGTCGCTGACATTTGATTTCCGCGGGTTATCCGAGAGTCTTCCTTCCGGTCTTATCCGGTCTGTCTTGGTTAGGGTAAATGTGGGTTGGCAGTGTCCGCCAACATAGAATGTCGTATTTGCTTTATCTGCTCACGCTGTTTCCTTGGCATCACGCAACACAAAATGATGGACACGATTAAAATAATAATTAGGAGGACTACACACACTCCTGCTAACAGTATTACAAGTATAGGGCTACTAGAACACAGGTCCTCGACATATTCTAAAATTTCGTTTTCATCCTCTTCATTTTGATATTTTCTCGTGTCGTTAAGAGTTCCCAACGCCAGACAATTCACATTTATTTGTTCTCCCATTTCATTAAATGTTTTAATTTCTATTAGAAACTTTACGTCTGTTTTGTTGGTACCCGACTCCTCCAACTTGATAATTATATTACTCGCATTTCTCGCAACAACCATGTCTTCTGCTGCAATCCTCAAGAATGGTTGCAAGCCGTTTAAAGTGTTTACTGTGTGCGTTCGTCCATCAATTTCATAGTTTATTTCCAGTGGAATCTGGTCGTGTCCATCGTGATGTACAAATACGAATACTTTAAGAATAATGTCCAAATATGTATCAGACGTAATACTGCACTGGCAGGTAGTCTGTTCGACTGTCGTCTGCATTCTGATGTTCATAATGTCAATACTACTAGTATTTGAAATAGTAAAGTTTTTGCTATCACATATTTGAACATCTAAGTCCGCGTCTGTCGTTGTAATAAATGTGCACACGAAAATAACAGCAATGTGAAAAAATAACTGCATGTTTCCAGATTTTATTGATGTATTTTCATTTGAATTTAGAAATTGTAATATTCTTGCAGAAATCGATTTCGATAATAGACACGTTTAAATTCCAGTTATTCACTGTAATTATTCTTAAATTAATTTTTTATTTGTTTACAATAAAGTTTGAATAAACGCAATAAACTTATGAAACTATGTAGATCTAGATCTTCCTTAGATCTAGATCTTCCTTATAATTAATCAGAGATCACTTCCATGCATTACTGACCGTCAAGTGTGTCCTTCCTGTAATTAAAGGATCTGGTCTTAATTTAAGGAAAATGTATAAGTGGGCGAGGATAAAACACAGGTGCATACATGTCAGTTGTACATGTATTTATACATTCCATATCAACTGATGTTGGTTTATGTATCTTTTTCAAATTTTCGCTATTTAAGTGTTTGATTCTGACTTCCCTTAAATTCATAACGAACAGTTGTTTATTAAGTATATGTGTTTATTACTACATTTGTATTACATTTATTTCCACGCAGGGCAATCCCTTTATTTTCGTGCACAATTCTAAATAACCTGTCTTAATAAATATCTCAGAATTTCTAAAAACCACATTTACTTACTATGTTACCATTAAGCCAACAAGATAGACCTTCAGGGGAGGACCCTAGATAATGTTGGTATAACTTTTGGTCCAACCCTTTTGTTATGTACATTATATTTCATGCTTAAGATATTTGATGTTTGATTTGTGAAATTAATCATGTACAAATATGCAATAAAATATTATTAAACTAATTAAAATAACCTGTCGTATTTTACACTAAAACAAAAAGAATTTAACTCGTTTACACTGATCCTGGAGCGGATGTTAAAAAGTGTTTCTATGTCAAAACAAATGACAGTCACCTTTAATTTTTTGCTCAGGGCTTAACAATGATCGTTTACCCGAATACTTATCAGTATCATGATATATATCTTCCTGATGTTAGATGGGGTCAAACGTTTAATTATAGTGTTGCTTCCTTGCTAAGCTAACTGGATAGTGTCTTCCATTAACAAACAAATGTAGATATTCTAGGACATAGACGTCTGGGCAGACAGTTAGATAAATAACACTTGAAAAACAATACAAGACTGACATACTATCGTCTAAACAATACTTATATATGAAGTTTGTACTGAAAAATATCAAATCTACGGTATAATAATAGAGACACAGATGTCATCTACATCTCTGATAATAAGGATATCCAATTAAATGAACAATAAAATACATTATTCCAATGTCTAATCATGCTTTTATTTTCAATAAATAATTGTACATTTCAAAAACAAAATTGTTATATTGATGTGCACATACAGTGTTAAGACAGTATAAATTGGCACTCATGCTTAAAGCTACCTGGTAACAATTGCAGTTAATTTTTTAAATTAACTAGACTAATGGCAGCAAATATATTTAACAACATTAGTTGTCTGTAAGACAGCACACTCGACCATTCTTTATCATAATGTAATCATTAAACTGAAAAGGGGGCATAACCATGTCAAAATGTGTAAAAGATTTATTTACTCTGTCAGAGATGATGTAAACAATTTCTTAGGTTTCATGGCCCGGTAAACAAACTTAAATAAATTTTTTTATTTGTAAAAAAGTAAAAATTTCCCTTTTCTATTTCCCCAAAAAAAAGACAAGTCTTAGATCTTTTTTATTCCCAAATAAATCTTAATGGGAAAAAATAATGCAAAAAACCTGGGAAAATTATTTTCATATTTAAATCAGACATAAAACAAACAATTTATATTTTTGCCATAACTATATAAACAAAAGATGTGGTAGGACAACATGCTCGACTATTCTCAGTGCTTAATAGTAAACCAGGCCTGGATAATGTACATTTTTTTAAGTTCAAGAAAGGTCATAATTCTATCAAAATCTACGTTAGATTTATGGGCCTTGGATACTGACATCCTATTATGCTCTCAAGTAAGTATATGAAGTTGTAATACATGTACAACCAAATATTAGGACCTTAATGGACCTGCATGGCTCTAAAAAATGTCAAAGGCAGATTTATTTGTTATAATGATGTGCACATACAAAGAAATATTCTGCCAAATATTGCTATATACCCACTTTGATTCTTCATTAAGCAAGTTAATGATATGCATGTCAATTTACTCAAAAAGTCATTTAATGTTTTTTTCCTATTTTCAGCATTAGCCAGACCTAAAAAGAGTCAATACTGAATAAAATAGTAGACTACCCAGTTCATGATAAAATCAATTTGTTTAAAAGAAGAATTTGTTAATCTTTTAACTTCTAGCAACCTCTAAATGAGGCCAGCCATATCTATTTAAACAGTTGTGAAAGAAGACCAAGTAAGGATGTTTTAAATCAAATGATGAGACAATGCATCCAAAAGGTTTATTAGAAGATGTTTTTACTATTTTAGGCTTTGATGATTCCTAAAGGCTTTGACTGGTGTAATATGAGCCAATAGAAGTTAAACTGTCACAAAGATGTTCACAGCAAATTTGAACTGAATCTCAAAAGAACTCCACTAAGGTCAATAAGCGAAAATCATAAAATTTGGAATTCATGCAATGTACTGAAAATGGAAAAAAATGTGTGCAAGTTGATTAAGAAATACACTTGGAATTAAATTGAAAATCAAATTTTTATTGATAAATAGCCTGACAGGAGTTAAAACCAATAGAACACTGTTCATTTTTGGGTCATTTTGCAAAATAAAAATGATTACTTTGGAAAAACCAAGTACATAGAGGATATTCAAGTTTTTTCTATAAATATATGATTTATTTTCATCTTGTGGCATGAAAATTACCATATTTCACTCGTGGCTACCGCATATACTTATTTATTTACAGCACATCCATACATAAATACATGTATCAAGTGTTTTTCGTTAAAGCTAAAATATCATCCTATCAGATCTGATGAACTTTTAACCTGATTGTATATAAAGCTATTAGTTCACAGTTGATGCAAAAACTCTCATGAATGTTACAGTGTTGTTCTTCCTGATTTATCATAGAATGGTAGGGAGAAATCATATTTATATACAAATGGCAAGAATAAACTACTAGTATAATCATTATTTCAGTAGTGTTCAGAGTTTCAGACCTTTTACTTCATCTAAGCAGATATTTTGTCAAATTTGTGTTTAGGTATCAAGGGAGGTAAACAGGAAAAAAAATTTGCTCAGACCTCTTGTTAAGCAGCCACAAATAATAAACTGCTGAAAAAGGTGCATACTTATTTCATGAAAGAAGAAAGGATAAGCTGTTTTAACTTAAGATATAATCTCCTGTATCAAACATTGTAACCATTGTAACATTCATCTAGTTGTGAAAAACTACACAGCTTTTACACTATTGCTTTTGTCAAAATTTAGAAGAGGAAAGTTTGTAGAGTTTTGATCTAAGTTGGCCCCAAGTCCTGATAAATGTTGAAAATATTCATCTTTCTCTACTTGGACAGTCACTGAATGTAATCCTCCATCTTTTAATATTGCACTCACCTAAATAAAACAATAATATACAACAGTATAATATTCAGTTAATTGTAGTAGTAAAGTGTCATAAAAACTGCAAATGTGTGCAAAAATCATGACAACAACAGCAAAGAAGTTTTACTTATATATTAAGTTTATTATTAATATTTATAATATTCTCTTCTACAGATCTGCTATCACTGGCAGCTTAAAACAACATTTAAAAAGTAATAAATAAGAGCATTCACATGTGTGTGAGAAAAGCAGCTGAAATATGATTAAATGAAATAATCTTAGCATAAAGGGAAAATCTAGGTCTACTGGGTACTGATCAAGTTATTTTGGTTTCACTTCAGAAAACAGCCTTACAGGCCCATTATGTCCCTGAAATGCTTTTATTTCTAAAAAAAGTTTTTATTTCTGGTGTACTTTTATAGTTTCTAATAAGATTGGGCAATTACCTGACCTTACATTTTCTTCTGTTGCTTTTTGGCAACTAGTCTAGCTAGTGATTTAGTATTTTGTATGAAAGTCAAAAAACACTACTTAGTTTACATTTTGCTATTTTCATGACAAATAATTTCACATTTACTGCTACTTTCTTCAGGTAACAAGCATTTAACATGCTCTAAAATGCTGTAAACTCATGTTTGACCTTTCTAAAGAAGTTTGTTTGTTTGTTTCTGAGGCATAATATGTCTTTAAATGATTATATAAATATATGACAATGATCATAGCCTGGCTAGTGTCTAGCTGATGAGTTTGTCATACATAGTTGATTACAATATTATTTCTTAATGATAACAATAAACTATATAGCAACATCATATACCTGTGAAATAAGTTTTTGTTCAACCCCATCAGGTGATATATGTATGTGTAAAGTCCCAAATACTTTACTAGATGTGTGGAACCAAAAATGAGGATCCCTGTAGGAAACAATACCTTCGAGATTCAACACCTGAAAATCAAAATACATGTATGACTAATAAAACTGTATGAACACAAGTATAAATCATAACTTGCAAGCAAATGTAATACCAGGCAAGTCTGTCTTGACAAACTACTGTTTATTTCTTATTTTGGCATAGATATCCATTCCACCAACAATGGACTATTCCAAATTACAAAGCAGAGTAAATCCATCTCACATATTCAACAAAGTACAGGTCCAAACTATAATGAGAAGTAACCAAGAACATATTTGCATAGTAACAAATGATTTAAATTATTTGTGGAGAAACATAATGTTTCTTGGTCTCTATTTTCCTCTATTATCACATAGAGATTTTTATTTTGGTAAAACATTCTTTGTTTGTAGTATAATCAACAAAAACTGCTTAGTTTCAGAAACTATCACAAATTTTGTACATGATCAAATATACATGTACCATTTACAATATTGTTAATTATCATCTAATGAAAATGATTAAAGATTTAAACAAGTCTGAATAACGTGAATGTCATAATTTGACCTAAAAGCCTTACTTGGAGCAGACAACTTAAAGGGAAAATTATAACAGCCATAGTCAGGGTTCCCACTCGTAGATATTTTGAAAATTTAAGGACTTTTCCAGGACTTATCAAGGACCTTTTTTGATTTTTTAAGGACTTTTTAGAAGATTGAATTTCAAGCTATTCGATTTTTTTGTCCTATGAATATTTTCATGGTAATGTTTAAAACAACATTTAATAACAATATAATACATGTAGTTCATGACATAAATCTAACTCTATCTAAGAAATACATTCAGTGTCTATAAGTAATGAAATGTACTTTGTGACAGCAACTGTTGCAGGTTGTCTGCAATTTTCATGTAATTTTGGTGTTTTTAATGCTTCCAAGGGATCACTTTTTTTACAAGATATTCATAGTACTTAATAAGTAACCTCACATTTGACCTCAGTCCACTTAGGTACATAGAATGGCAAAAGCATGTCACACTGAAGGGTATATGAAAACTGCCTGCAGGTGTTTCTACATTAAAAATTTCACAACTTTCATGTTTAAATGTTGTACTCTGCTTAAGCCAGTGCTACGGTTCTACAAAATATGGCAGCAGCACAAAAATACCCAAACACACACAATTATAGCAATATTCATTTTGTTTGTATACAATATAGATTTTAATGAGAAAATGAATGATATTTTCAAAATAATGTGACTTAGCCAACTATTACTTTCATTCATTCCGTTGAAATTGGCAGTTCAGATGTTGTAAGAAAAAAAGTGACATTGCTTTTCTAACTGTTAGTCATTAATGAATAGACAAATGTACTTGCAAGATATGAGATTTGTTGTCTACATTTAAATTTGAAGGGTATAATTTTGTTGTATTTACATACAAGTTCATTCGTATTATTTTTTTATTTAATAGTTTTCATGGAGTATACTGTATTTGGGTATATTTTGGTTCAAAAATGAAATTTTGGGTATGTTCGATTACATCTTAGTGAAAGTGTATATTGTATTCATGATTAAAACAGCACTTTTTTTAGTATAACACATTCATTTTTAGTATATTGTGGCTAATATTTGGGTATTTCTTGCTACCCAAATATGGTGTGGCCAACTGGCTGTGCTCTGCCTTGACAATAGTTCATGTATGTAATACTATTGTTTATTTTATATTGATTTACCTTTGGCTTTTAGCATGGTTGTGAGCAATAAGGTTAAACAAATTGCCCAAGGAAACAACCAGACCTGTGAGCTTTCATGTTTCTTAGAACGGGCCAATCAAGCAAACTTGTGGTCGATTTGTGACTGTCTTATAACATTTTCCAAACAAAACCGCCATAGTAACCAGAAAATAAATGTTAAATCTCATAAATGTCAAAATTGGCCTCCCAAAACACTTGTAAATCGAAAAATCATCAACATTCAAGATGCAGAAGTCAATATACTGTGCTAAGACCGCCATTTTGGTTGTTTGATTTACCTCCCCTTTACCAGACTAATTCCCGTACCTTCCCGGACTTTTTTATGTATCAACACTAATTCCCGGACTTTTCAAGGCCGGGAGCTTCTGTTTTCAAATTCACGGACATTTCCCGTTTTCCCGGACAGCGTGGGAACCCTGCATAGTGACTTGCCTAGCCAGAACAACCTGCAAATCTTTGCATCATGACCAGACTGAAATACTATTGGTTGTTCATACTGAAATCCCTTCAAATTTTGACAGACAACTCCAAATTCAGAGTTCACTACAAGAGTTTATTAAAATGTCACAACCGGTAGCTTACCTTATTTAAAGCTTCAGATATGTCGTTCTCCATGTCTGAGGGACACCGTAATAATAATATACATGAAGTCTCCTTCAACAGTGGGAACACACTGAGCAGTATCATTGTGGCTATAAATAGTGAACATATAGGATCCGCTATATTCCAACCAAAATTTTCTATCAGTAACGATGATATAATGACACCAACACTACCAAGAGTGTCTGCTAACACATGAAGAAACACTCCTGAAAATAAAATTGTGATCTGGGTTTAAGGATAACAAATAGATCTTACAAGCGTAATATGTGATTTTTATTAATTCAAGACAATTCATGGTTTTAGAGACAACCTTCTAGTTGTAATGAAATAATTTAGATTTAAATCTAAAATGTGAGAAAACTCAGAATATTTACCTTCCATATTTGTATTATGTGATTGATGATGTGAAGTTTGGTGACCATGACCCCCTCCATGTGAGTGTCCATGACCCCCACCATGTGAGTGTCCATGACCACCTCCATGTGAGTGTCCATGACCCCCTCCATGTGAGTGTCCATGACTACCACGGAAAGCAAATATTCCTATCATATTAACTAAAAGTCCTATCACAGAAACTGCCTGAAATGGAAAAATATATGACATGACATTCTATCATTGCAAATATTTTCAACTTTTTAACTATAATCAGGGTCTTTCCAAGAAAATTATAATTGGAAGAACCTGAATTGATAATATAGACTGACATTCTACCAATGCATGCATTTCTATTATGCTTTTTGTCTAAAATTGCATATCAACAAACTCTAACCTAACACAGAACTATTGGTTACTTAATTATTGTTACTTTTTCTTTAATTAACATTATAGAAGAAGTATAGGGTGCATATCATTTTATGTTCAACAGTATTTGTAATTCCTTAAAAGACCATAATGGAGGTATAAAAGCAGAAATATTCTATTACATTCATATACATGTATGTAAGAGGTTAATTATAAATATACTGTATCAACAAAGAAAATATTACCAGTAATCTATTGGTGTCTATTTCTGGGGGTTCGGCAAGACGATGGAGGGATTCAGAGAACACAAATATTGCTATCACAACCAAAAATAAACCATTTACAAATCCTGATAACACCTCTACTCTATCAAACCTGAAACAAACAATACAACATATTTCTTCATGTAAAACTAGAACTATCACTAAATGTGATTAATACCCCCACAAGACTGCTTCGGAAATGAGGATGTTACTAGTAACAGAATACCTTGTAAAAGAATTGAAATATAGAGTTATGGCTGTGGGCAATTAAAGATAGTTGTGGTTCTTGTATATTGCATTTCCTTTCAATGTGGTTGACCATTGAAGAAATTTTATTGAATTACTCTGTAATAAGTCCAGAAATACAAAGAAAAGGAACAAAGGGCAATAACTCTATAAATACTGAAGATGGAGTTATAGTTCTTGTGCACTGCACTTCCTCCCTCTTTTTGTGCTTGACCATTGTATGAAGTTGTTTTGAATTTCAACCAGTACATTTTAAGTTATGCTCCAGACAAGGAAAAGTATCAAAGGGCAGTAACTCTGTATTTTGTCAAAATGGAGTTATGGCTCTTATGCACTGCACTTCATTTTAATGTCCTTGACAACTGTATGAAGTTGTATTGAATTCCAAACAGTAGTTTTCAAGTTATGCTCTGGACAAGGAAAAGTAACAAGGGCAAGAACTCTGTAATTTGTCAAGATGGAGTTATGGTTCTTGTGCACTGCACTTCCTCTCAATGTGCTTGACCATTGTATGAAGTTATATTGAATTCCAACCATTAGTCTTCAAGTTATGCTCCGGACAAAAAAAAGCAATGGAAAAGTAACAAAGGGCAGTAACTCTGTAATTACTTTAGATAGAGTTATGGTTCTTATGCACTGCACTTCCCCTTACTGTGTTTGACAATTGTATGAAGTTGTTTTGAATTCCAACCAGTAATTTTCAAGTTATGCCCCGGACAAGGAAAAGTAACAAAGGGCAATAACTCTGTAATTAGTCAAGACAGAGTTATGGTTCTTGTGCACTGCACTTCCTCTCAATGTGCTTGACCATTGTATGTAGTTATATTGAATTCCAACCATTAGTCTTCAAGTTATGGTCCGGACAAAAGAAAGCAATGGAAAAGTAACAAAGGGCAATTACTCTGTAATTACTTTAGATAGAGTTATGGTTCTTGTGCACTGCACTTCCCCTTATTGTGTTTGACAATTGTATGATGTTGTTTTGAATTCCAACCAGTAGTGTTCAAGTTATGCCCCGGACAAGGAAAAGTAACAAAGGGCAATAACTCTGTAATTAGTCAAGATGGAGTTATGGTTCTTGTGCACTGCACTTCCCTTCAATGTGCTTGACCATTGTATGTAGTTATATTGAATTCCAACCATTAGTCTTCAAGTTATGGTCTGGACAAAAGAAAGCAATGGAAAAGTAACAAAGGGCAATAACTCTGTAATTACTTTAGATAGAGTTATGGTTTTTATGCACTGCACTTCCCCTTATTGTGTTTGACAATTGTATGAAGTTGTTTTGAATTCCAACCAGTAGTTTTCAAGTTATGCCCCGGACAAGGAAAAGTAACAAAGGGCAATAACTCTGTAATTAGTCAAGATAGAGTTATGGTTCTTGTGCACTGCACTTCCTCTCAATGTGCTTGACCATTGTATGTAGTTATATTGAATTCCAACCATTAGTCTTCAAGTTATGGTCCGGACAAGGAAAATGCAACGGAAGTCTGGACCGACCGACTGACCGAACGACCAACCGACCACCGGGTGACTCCTATATACCCCCCCAAACTTCGTTTTTGGGGGTATAATAACATATTTGATCAGAAATTGTTACAAGTCAATTTCAATTTGTATTAACTCTATTTCTATTCATCTGCTCATTTTAAGAAGGCTCAATGTGGAGACATTTTTCCCAAACTTGAGTTCATATTTTGTTTTTATTAAAGTGTATAAATATGAGCATTTGTAATTTCTTTTTTTTATAAGTTAAGACTGCATTGAAAAGATTTGCTCAAGAAACAATTGTTTCATCTAATATATACAAGTCATTCCTTACCCATATGAGAATATTCTAGTGGCCTTCCAGCGGGTCATCATCGCAGCATAGAGGCCCATCACAAGGGCAGAACAGTCAAATAACATGTGAAAACCATCTGATATCAGACCTAAACTATTTGTCCATACACCATATATCATCTCAACAAATGTGAAACACTGAAATGTTTGATAATAATATTAAACCAAAATACATCACTGTTAAAGCAAACATTGTCTGCTGCTTTTGCAAAATTGACATGTATGATGTTTCATCAATTAAAAACTTAAATGGCCCATGGAAAAGATCTTTTTTCCACTAGATTTCTGATGAAATTTTTCAAGTTCATTTTTTTTTATAAACAATCCATTTTGTTTCGGGCCTGGTGCATATAGGAAACAAATCCAGCTGTTTATTATCTTACCAAGTTTATACAGAGGAAGTAGAATATTTTCCTCGAGTCATTATCCTCAAGGACTTGTTTGAGTGAGTGTTTCAGGTGCATGACAAGAGACTGTGATGTCTGCTGTAACGCATCTCGTGTAAAACTATACATCGGCATTCCATCCATACTGTAGCCAATAAAATTCCCCTTGTTACTTCGCACTGGACCCAACAAAATCTTTGTAGCTGTAAATAAATTTTTTATTAAACCAGAACCATTTACAAATACTGTATTACAAATCATGCTAGTTTTTGATGTTTCTTTTTTTTTTTTAAAAACTCATGAAAACATTTTTGTATAACCATGTAGTCACAATTTATGTTAACTTGCTACAGATATTGGCACATGTTGAATTATTTAATTTAAGTTACTTCTTATTAGTAAAAGATAGGTAACATTTTCTTACATATACATACATGGCATATAGTAACTAGAAGTCAATAGGAGATGGATGCAATGATTGGCCCAATGCTAGACCAAAACAAAATATACAATTGTTAATTTGACACTAACATGATTGATTAATCAAATGACTCTTTTGGTTTAACTTTCTAATATCTGTGTTAACAGTTTAATGCTGTAAGAACAAGATAATATATTTTTTATTTAATCAGGATTAAAGTGTGAAATAGTTGTTTTGCTTTCAGGGCCTAAATGTCTTTTGTTCACCTGCGACACTGTCTAAATGTTCATAAAGTTCTTAAACAATACATTGAGACAAACTTCATTTTTTTCCCTAAAAATCAGATCTTAAATAAGTTATTAATTCACACACATACTTAAATTAAGCAACTAAAGTGTAATAAAGCCTGACTGTGGCATCTGCAAGACACATTTACTTTAAGTCCCTGTTTCCAGATATTTTTTCCTCATATATCTGAAGGCATCCAGCCATAAGTTGAACAGATTGTTACAAATATAGAGACTTTACCAAGGACAAAAGCACCAAGACTGAAGACAACACCAGCTGATAGAACATGATCCTCTGTGATAATCTCCTGTAGTTTGTTCATACTGGTCATGGTGGCAGTATATGGATGGTTCCAGGTTAAAGCTAGGAACAGGGCACCACCAAACATGGCATACGCTCCATACTCGGCTGTCTTCGTGGCCTGGATATGTACGACTGATACTGCCTCGATATAGTAGTCAAAGATAAACACAAACAATATGATCAGTGCAAGTGGGAAAATCATAGAAATCCAGGAGACCTGTAATATAACATAAAGAGCACTATTAAACTGAAGTTTTATTTTGTAGACACTTTTTAGGTTTTCTTTTTAAAGTTACTTTAACACTATTAAGGTCATTTGCCATCTTTCCATTTTTAATGGTGGAAGAAGAGTTCAGGTGTCCCCTCGTACATTATTTCAGGCACAAGCACCTCATTCCAGCCACCAACCTTCTAGCGAGCTGGATAGCTTCCTCACATGAAAAATTCCAAAGTCACTGGCAGGATTCAAACTCACAGTGGCGATGGAAAAGTGGTTAAAGTCAGCAAAGTTAACCAATTGGCTGCAGAGGTCCTTATAAACACTTAGAGTTAAAAAATTTGATTGTTATATACTACATTTGTATCAACTTTTCATATAGATTAACATACAAATTAAATAGTTCCTATTATTATCTGATGTTACATTATTTCAGGATATATTTGAAAATTAAGCATACTTGTACAAAATACATACTAATTTGAAATGATAAATTAGCTTTAGTTTTAAGTTCCTTCCATTTTAAATCTCCACTTCCTTCATTGGTTAGCAATACCCTTCTGAAAAAACAACCAAATGAGTTACTTAAACATATAAACCAATACACACATATTAAAACATAAATCTAACGTTAAAATGTTCGTCATTTGAGGTACCTGAGAATCTGAAGCAGAAGATACAATATAAGCCCACGGTCCGAGGATCATAGCCTGTATCAGTGATGACAGGGAGTGTAATCTTTTAGCTCCTCCCACATCAACAGATAACTTCTTTGCAGCACTGTTATATCCAACATTGAGACAAAGAGTGAGGAACAACAATACAACGCCACCCTGAAATAAATCAACAACTTTCTAACTTTACATAGAATTATTTTCTTTATTGCATAAAAAATAAGTTTATATAATTTCACTTTCAATAAATTGAATGTAGAGTACACAATTTAATTCTTCGATTTAGTACCTTTAATACTTGTATATCTCGCCAACAACAAAATAATTCTTGTTGACATTTTGTCCATTTCTATATTAAGACATTTTAAATCAAATGAAAAAGTTTAGAAGCAAAACATATTGTCGAGTCTTGTCTGGCTCAAAAAAAATTGTAGACTGGTTTGGCATTAAGACTATAATGTTGGTACTGCAATGACATATTGCAGCTTAAGTGTTCAGAATGTAAATTAGAGCATAATTACCTTATGATCCGACCATCCAACAATGTTGATCACATGATAAAACATATATGTCAATATATTATGATGTCTGTGGTCCGCTGATCTATCTGTTAAGGTTTAAATCCTAAATGGCAAGGAGGCTATTACCAAAACCTGTCAGTAGGACAACATGCTCAAATATTCTCAGTGCTTAATAGTAAAACAAGAGCATGGATAATGTAGAATTTTCTAAGTTCAAAAGAGGCCAATAATTCTGTCAAAATCCAAGTTAGCCTTATGGGCCTTTGGTGGTTACCTCCTATTATGTTCTAAAATAAGTGTGTGAAGTTTCAGTAGTTTTGAAGATACCAACTTGCTTAAAAAACTTAACCAAAATGTGACAGCAAAGCCTACACCTTTCGCTAAGGCTATAATTTTACATTTTTCCCCCACATTTTTGCAGGTACAATTACCGTACAAAAAATCCAAACAGAACTTGCATTTTTTTTCAACATAGTATTTACCAATATATAACATGATGTTTATGCATATATCTGTATTTGTTTCTTGTGCAAATGCTGAGTCACATGTGTTGCCTTTGGAGATCATATTTTTGTTAAAATTTCATTTCATTTTTAATTAGTTATATCAATTTATATTCATAAACTATTTACTACACAAGCGAAAGTTTGCAAGTGAAAAGTTACTGGCATTTTTCTATTTTGACTTGCACTTTGCTAGTTTGCTAGTGCTAAATTCAAGCCCTGCAATGCCTAGGTGAATACAATAGGTCTCGAATAGTCAAGCTAAAACTACAAACAAGTTAATAAGAAAAACTTAATTTGTATTATTTCAACAAAATACTAAAAGGAAAAGAAAATTTGGTAATATAAAAAAAATAATTTAACAACAATGTAAAAATATGTACAATACTACCTATGAAACATTTGAAATTTCACAGATATTCCATATTCTCACAAATACAAACTAATACACATTATCACATTTGAATATCCACTCTATATTAGGATACTCTTTTAATTGTAACAATCATTATAATGTAAGTTATAGAAGGATACAATCATGGTCAGAGAGGTTGTCTAATTTTTCATCATGGTCAAACAGAAGCAATGCAATCACAGCCACCAGGAAACATACAGCACCACGGATCTGTAAAACATGCAGGCATTTATAGTCTATGGCAAGTGTTTACTACATGGATATTTGTCCATCAATAACCTATGTTAATTTTGATATTCTTAAATAGATTTAATTTGTCATTTACAACAACACTATTTTATATATATCAAACTTTCTTTAAATTTGAGTAATAAGTACAACTATTATGGTGCTTGTTACAGAATTGAAACTAGAAACTATCATTAACACAAGCTTGTATAATATGGTAGTTCTCCAGTTTTGTATTAAGAACCGACTTTCAATAAGAGATTTTAGTTTCAGAATATAGAATCTGAATTCTGATGAGGTTTACTCACAGTATAGAAATTGCACATACAGCACAAAATGTACAGATGTGTGTGCTCACCTGTATCTATACTGGTAGAAAAGGCTAATAGTAACTACCAGCACCACAATGGTATAAGTTTTTGATGGACATTTTATTTCTTTTAATATACAAATATAGTGGTTAGATTATAATGACTTCATTCAAGGAAGGGAGGTTAAGTTGTAGTAAAATCTTGACATCATACATACTTGCTATTCATTGATTTCATAAAACATATTGTATATACTATACATGCTTCAGTAGATCAATGCTAATAAAATAATTGGTGAATCATTAATTCAGAGTATAAAGACATTTCAGAATCATATCCTTTTCCAGTATCATGATTTAGGTCTTGTGTCATTTTTTTATATTTATTTCTGTTAATAAAGTTTTGTAACTACGATCATATTAGATTAAAACATTTTACAGTTAATAAAATACATGTATTAACCAACAATGAATCATTATGGTCCAGTCAAGGTGTGTATTACAAACTTGTACATTCTTCATAATGGCTTTGAACATACCTTATTTAAAAAAATTTCAACACTAAACTAAAATTTAATTTATTTTTGTAATATCTATACTGTTGTAGATCAAAAGATATTCAGTAACTCACCTTTGCTGGACTTGCCCCGGAGTTTGTGAAGAGAGTACTACCCCAGGCTATAACTAAGATGTCACTGTGTTCATACAGTAATATTGTACGTAAAGGTCCACACAGTGATAAACCAAACATCCATAATACTCCAAGTATACAACCAACAAATGCATGACGAGTTATACGAAACCACTAGTGAAATATATAAATCATTGTAGTTAACTTTTTTCAAATTATTTTATCATAAAGTTGATTAACTATTCAATTTATTTTCTATTTAAATTTACTAAGCAGCATGCTAAAGTGTATTTCAAAGGATTTCTATAATAAGATCTTGATGCATAATATAGATACAGTCTTAGACAAATTACAAAATTATTACAAGTTTTTTCTCTTATCTTTATTGGGACATAAAACTGTGTCAGAATATGTCAGAATATGTACATGTAATCTCATAGAATAAGAGATAAACTATTGACTATGTAACAAGTGGTGGTGGTGGTAGTTTACCCTTCAGATAATTGCAGTAAGCAACAATGAATTTACCAGAGCACACAGTCCAGCCAACACATTACTACATGTATATATACAAGTACAATTCTGTAGTAATTTGATATCAAGAAATGAAGTCATTTTAACTGTATGCAATTATAAACTTCATCCTCAGCTTACTATCAGAACATTATTATAATATACCAAATATGAATACATTAAGAGGCATGGTAATATATCAATCAATGTAACATGTGTTACTGACCTGATTTTTTGTTATAGGCTTTCCTGAAGAGAATGGTTTCTGTAATAATACTAGTGGAATAGTGGCCCTACAAAATAATAAATAATTCTTATCTATTTCATTATATAACTCAATACAAGTAATTTTTAAAACAACAAATTCATATTATCATGTTTTTCTTTCTTGTCAAATTTTTAGTGAACAATTAAAGATGCAAGTAATTGTTTAATCTAATTATTTACAAGTTCCTTGATTAAATTCAGAACTTAAAATCATTTTTATTTATGTATCAACTGAGGAAGCTAAATAAAGCGAAACATGTTTTGATACTTAATTTGTGTTGGTTTTTGATCCAATTATCCTACTTAAATTATGAAATCGAGGGGTGAAAGCGAAAGAGGTCTAAGTGACATTTTTTCAGAAAATCACTTTTTTATATAAATGTGTTTGAAATCTGTATATACATCTTCTGTGAAAAAATCTTGAACACAACACATTAATTTTTATATATATTTAAAAAATACGAAAAAAGACTAAGTGAAATATGAAAAACAGTCAATGCGAAAAAGGTCTAAGTGAACATAGTCACTTAGACTTTTTTCGCAATTATTTTATAACAAGAGCCACCGCCGGGCGGGGGCAACGCTCGACTTTTTACTTTTTCTAAACGCAAACATAGAAAGGTTTGAACATATATTAACGTTTCCTTTCTATAAATTTAGTTGGTCTGTCTTGTCACATTTGTTTTCTTTATATATTTTGTATATATATGAATAGAAACATTAAGCATATTTCTAAAAATAGCAACAGTAGGCAATTTCTTAAAATAGCAACATGACGCAATTTCTAAAAATAGAAAAAATGACGCAATTTCTAAAAATACAAAAAAATGACATAATTTCTAAAAATAAAAAAAATGACGCAATTTCTATAAATAGCAACAATGACGCAATTTCTAAAAATAGAAACAATGACGCAATTTCTAAAAATAGCAACAAATTCTAAAAATAGCAACAATGACGCAATTTCTAAAAATAGAAACAATGACGCAATTTCTAAAAATAGCAACAAATTCTAAAAATAGCAACAATGACGCAATTTCTAAAAATAGAAAAAAATGACGCAATTTCTAAAAATAGAAAAAATGACGCAATTTCTAAAAATAGCAACAAATTCTAAAAATAGCAACAATGACGCAATTTCTAAAAATAGCAAAAAATGACGCAATTTCTAAAAATAGCAACAATGACGCAATTTCTAAAAATAGAAAAAAATGACGCAATTTCTAAAAATAGCAACAATGACGCAATTTCTAAAAATAGAAAAAATGACGCAATTTCTAAAAATAGCAACAATGACGCAATTTCTAAAAATAAAAAATGACGCAATTTCTAAAAATAGCAACAATGACGCAATTTCTAAAAATAGAAAAAATGACGCAATTTCTAAAAATAGCAACAAATTCTAAAAATAGCAACAATGACGCAATTTCTAAAAATAGCAACAAATTCTAAAAATAGCAACAATGACGCAATTTCTAAAAATAGAAAAAATGACGCAATTTCTAAAAATAGAAAAAATGTCGCAATTTCTAAAAATAGCAACAATGACGCAATTTCTAAAAATAAAAAAAAATGACGCAATTTCTAAAAATAGAAAAAAAATGAAGCTATTTCTTAAAATAGCAACAATGACGCAATTTCTAAAAATAGAAAAAAATGATGCAATTTATAAAAATAGAAAAAATGAAGCAATTTATATATATATATATATATATATATATATATATGTGTGTGTGTATATATATACATGCATATATATATCAGAGATCTGCCAAGAATTTGAAAGTACTGGGCTCTGGGCCCACTTGGTCTGAAAATGATGGGCCATTTTTACCAAAGTATGGGCCTTGGGCAAATAAGTAAACATTGACCTAAATAACTGTTAAAAAGTTAAAAGTAGATAATTGAATTTCCCTGGTAATAAAACTTAAATCATATTTTATGACAAGTGGCTCACTTATGATTCAGTACTTAACCAATATAATTAAAAATAATATGCCTACATGGTAACTTTCTAACTAATATTAATTGTAGGCAAAATTTTTTTTAATGGCTGCTCAAAAATTTGATATGCAAATTTATTCACATAATTGCTGGTTCTTACTTCTAATGTATTATCCATTGAATTGTTCCTACTTTGCACTAAATGTCCCTTACCACTGTATATTGACGAATTTTATTGCCCCTTGTATGCCTCTGTGTAGACAGCATACATCAAAGACACTTGCCGACAGACCTTTTGATCATGGAAAAAAGTCATGCACAATGTTTCCCTGATTGGTTAATCACCCTGTCAAATATTCTGATGACGAAATAGACATCTTTTTTTTTACAAAGCTTGCGTAAACTTGAGTGACCTTAGGGGTGCTCATGTTGTACACCTGTCAGATTATGCTGTAACTTACAGCATTTCTAAAAATAGCAACACTTTTTTTCAGTTACCGATAATCATTTTAAATATTAAGTAGTTGTATAATTTGTTTGTTTGTTATATTGGATTAAATTTACGTAGTAGAAATGAGTATCTGTGTGGGAAAGGAATTATGAGAAGAAATGCGGTAAGTAGATAACATGGACAAAAGCTATAGGGGAATGGATAAACTCAAGAATATGCGTAATTACAGGGGAATGTTGCAATTGGTACCAGTTTTGACTGGATGACTAAATAAACCAGCAGACAGTTTTGTTTTCTTATAAGTCTGCCACAGATTTTAGATGCGCCCATGGCCCTTTGCTGCCGATTTTCCTGCGCCATTCTCATTTTTTTAGCGCCAATGGCGCAAAATCGCGTCCTCGGCAGATCTCTGTATATATATATATATATATATATGTATGTATATATATATATATATGTATATATATGGTATATATATATATACAGGGTTGTCATTAACATTTTTTGCAGAAGGTTTGTTTTGAACTTGAGGCGGTCATTTTTGTCTTTATCATGCATAACAAAGAGTGTTTTCTGAATTTTGAGGCGGCCCAATATGCATTTGAGACAGGCATTTTGGCCTCCTGCCGCCTCTTAATGACAACCCTGTATATATATATATATATATATATGTATATATATTTGATATAAATAATATATATATATATATATATATATATATATATATATATATATATATATATATTAATGTATGTATATATATATATATATATATATATATATATATATATATATATATATATATATATATATATATATATATATATATACACACACACACATTTATATATATATATATAATACATATACTATACATACACACACACCAATAAATGCACAATCTGAGAAAATTCAGTAATATAACCTTCAAGGTCAAGGTCATTAAAGAGCCCAAGCAAATTTGGGTTTGATAAACAACAAGGTCTGGTCCTTAAGAATGTTCTGTTATAATATGAAGTTTATCCCTTCAAAAATAGCAAAGTTACAGTCAGTTACCGCCAAAACAATGAAAATTTCAATAATTTGACCTTCAAAGACAATGTCATTAATGAGTGAAGGTCAAGGTCTTTCGGTATATTTTTAACAGTTATCTTTGAAGATTATTATGTTCAAGTTTGAAGACAATCCATTCAAAAATAACAAAGTTACAGCCAATAATAGCCAAAAAAATGAAAATTTCAATAATTTGACCTTCAAAGTCAAGGTCATTGATGAGTGAATGTCAAGGTCTGACTGGTTATTTTTAAGGGATATCCTTGAAGATTATTATGTTCAAGTTTGAAGACAATCCATTCAAAAATAACAAAGTTACAGCCAATAACAGCATGAACAAGCAAAAATTGGACTTTTAACCTTGAAGGTCAAGGTCATTTATGGATGAAGGTCAAGGTTAGTGTGGTCTACTGAAAGGTCTTGTCCCAAGGGTTGTTGTGGCCAAGTATGAAGACAATAGACCAAGAAATAAAAAAGTTATGATCCAGGTACAAGTTTTCGGACGGCAACGGCAACGGCAATGGCAACGGCAACGGCAACGGCAACGCCGACCTGACTATAACAATACCTCTACTTTTTTTTTCAAAAAAAAAAAAGTCGAGCTAAAAAAATGTGATGGTCTAAGTGACAAAAATTATAAGTAGTATTTTATTTTCAGTTTTAAAGTATGTTTTATAATGATTACTGTTGATCAAAGTAGTACCGATAATAAAATAATATCATTTTTGCGTATTTTCATGTATTTTTTTCACTTAGACTTTTTTCGTATTCAGTGCTGAAACTGTGTATACTCTAGTAACTGAATGCGAAAAAAGTCTAAGTGAAAAAATGTTTGCCTATTGACAAAATATTAAAAACATGAATGATATAATTGTTATTTCATGTTATAAAGTCAATGTTCATTACTTTTGGAAGAGAATAACCCTTCATAATGTGACATTTTAAGTTATTCTAAAGTCAGTTTAAGCAGTATTTTAAAATGTATAAGGTGGTCCTCTCAAATAATTTGATATATTATTCCAACCATATTGCATAGTCGAGCTAATAAAAGTAGAAAAATGTAAACAAAGTAGTATTTTGACTTCCAAACAAATTCACTGTAACTGCATATACCTATAGTTAAAGATCAGATGAACTTTTGCATGTAGATCTCATTGCCACCGTATTTGTTTTACCTTCATTTTGAATCGTATTTCCCGAAAAAGCTTATTTTAAGCCATGCAATCAAAACGTCCTTTACAGATAGGCATTAGACAAAGTATCTCTGTTTATACAGTATATTTGCTTTAAATGGAAGTAAAACAAATTGTTCTTTTTTGTGCGAAAAAACAAATTGTTCATTTTTGTTCAAAAAAAAAAATGAAGTAATTTGAAACAAATAAATGGAAATAACTATGCAAAATTGTTTTGCCCGTTTACCTGCCGGCTATATAGACAACGCCTTGTCTGTTCTAGAAATAATCAAAATTACCTACTCTATATTGGTATTCAAGTGATTAAAATAAGAAACTGCTTCACTGTCAAAATTGTGAAAGCTTACCATTATGATTGGCAGTTTAAAGGGTTGCGAGAAGGTGACCTCCTGTTAGTGCCCGTCAAGGTGACCTCCTGTTAGTGCCCGTCAGATCCTTAGTGTAACGTTAATAAGGGGCAGATTGGTATAAATTAATACAAGTAACATAGTAAACAGCAGCAATGCCGCTTGAAGATCAGATTTGGGTTAGCAGAAGGATGTTTGTTTATATACACATTTTAATAGAACATTTTGAGTTTTTGACAAAATACAAATTGAGAGACTAAAAAAACGATCATACTAGAAAAAATTGTTAATTAAAAAAATACATCATATTTAAAATGCAAAGTATGTATCAGTGACAATGATTATGATTATCATTATTTTACTTTTATAACTACAGTGCATGATGACTATAATAGTTTCATGATCTTGAACTTAGATTGGTTCCCAAAATAAACATTTATAAAACAAATAGAAGCATTCTGTAATTTATCTCATGGCACAATTAGTCCAGAATAACACAGAAGTAATTTTAAGGCATGCACATACGAGGGGAAGTCAGAAAATATCCGGACTTTTGACTCTTTCTCGAAAACCATTCAACATTTAAAAAAAAAATCTTTCTACTCTTTTTCAAAATATTCTCAAGCTATGTCTACGCACTTTTGCCATCTTAGTGGGAGCTTTTGTATTCCCGCTGTGAACCATGACATAGACCTATGCTTTAGGTACTGTGTAACAGCAGATATCAAAGCCGCCCTGGTCTTATATTTCTTTCCAGCAAGCAATTTTTTCAGTTCTGGAAACAAATGAAAGTCACAGGGGGCGAGGTCTGGGCTATAAAGAGGGTGAGTCAACAATGGCCATTTGTAAGAGTTGATAACCTGCACTGTAGCTGCTGCGATATGGGAGGGGGCATTATCGTGAAGAAGGAGGACATTTTTCTGTTCTAACCTGGGACGCATTTGCTTCAGCTTTTCTCTGAGATTTTTCAGAATTACTTCAGAATAGTACTTGGCGGTGACAGTTTGACCTTTTGGCATGAAATGAGTAAGATTCATTCCTCGTGAATCCTAAAAGGCAACAAGCATGACTTTGCCAGCCGAAGGAGACAGCTTAAACTTTTTAGGAGGTGGGGAACCAGCTCATTTCCACTGCTTTGACTGAGCTTTTGTCTCAGGTTCGGAATAATGAACCCACATCTCATCTCCAGTGATAATGGGGTTCAAAAACTTATCTCCTTCACGATTAAAACAACTTAAATGTTCATTTGCATTGGTTACTTTGGTTGCCTTTTGATCTGCGGACACCTGTCTAGGCACCCACTTGGCACTTATCTTGCTCATGCTTAGGTGTTTGTGTAAAATCTTGTGTGCCGATGCCTTACCGATGCTAAACTTGTTGCCTACATCCTCCAAAGTTACTGGACGATTTTTGTTGACAAAAGCTTTAACATTTGCTGCCATTGTTGGGGTCACCGCCTTAGCTGGCGGCCCAGTCCTAGGCCTGTCACAAACACTTATTCTGCCTGCACGAAACTGAGAAACCCGGTTGAAGAAGGTTGAACTTAATACACATTTATCAGAAAATCTTTTTTTAAGCCTCTGAAAGATGTGGCAGGGCTTTTCACCTTCTGAAACCAGAAACTTTATTACAGAGCGTTGTTCCTCTTTAAACATATTTATTTAAGCTCGATTGCGAAACAAGTTCTTGCAACTTATATTTATCACTTTCGAGTCCGTTTCCTGGAACCAACCAGTACTGGTGTCATATGGAGAAACATGTGTCGTGACCCGTGAAACATGGTTGTTCCTCTAACAAAGAGTCCATGATAGACAAAACACCTATCATATATCAGAGGGCAAAAATACTGTGTATACACAACTATCATTGAAAATAGGGACTGACCACGTTATTGGCGAATGAATGTAGTTTTTCACCAATATATAATGTGTGTACATGTATATAGCTACACATGGAAAGAGAGGAGCATGAAAAGTCCCGATATTTTCTGACCTTCCCTCGTACTATAGCATCCTAGCCTTCTTAGGCACATTCTTACATTTTTATCAGCACTTATTATGTATTACTGCAGATTTGCTTTTAACAATCAGCTAATTGTAAAAGGAAATCAGCCTTAGTCAACTTCATAATGTTCCTCAGTTACATATTTTTATGTATGATGTACAATAACAAATCATTTTTGTTGCGTTCAGAAGAAGAAATATAGTAACTGCCCAATGATAAAATGATTTTGAAATTTCTATATAAGAAAAATTGTTGGCTTATTTTATGTAATCAACATTAAAGGCCCATTTTGCCTCAGAAATGCTTTTATTTTTATTTCTCAAAAGCTTTTTAATTTTGATGTACTTTTATAGGATCCAAACATTACTCATTGGCCCAACTATCTTTTTCATCTGTTGATTTTGGACAATTATAGGGTACATGCAGTTTACAATGACTTTGTATGGAAGTCAAAATACTACTTTGTTTATATTTTTCTACCTTTATAACAAATTATTTTATGTTTATCACTACTTTCTTCAGGTTACATTCTTCTAAAATTCTCTAAAACCATTATTTTATCATTTGACCTTTCTAAAGATGCTTCTGAGGCATAATGTGCCTTTAAAGCAAATAAACTATATTGTATTACATTATATTGGTAATATTGCAACATTAATAGGGCCAGTTTTTCAGGCATAAAAATTTGTGCACAAAGGATCCTATATTTTAGTGATATTTTATTTAATAAAAGTTGGAACCTTGATGTTGTGACAATGTTGGGCCACGTGAAAGGTGATATTGTGCCAATGGTGCAGCCATAAGAAGCACATGAACTGTTGTCTGATTTTGACAGGTGTAGGTGTTAGAGTCCATATACTTGGCAAACGCCTATTTTGACATAATTTTGTAATTATAAGATCTATATAATGCTACATAGTTTTTAAGTTTTCAATATTTAAAAAATATGTTAGTCATGACATATAATATATCTTTATATATTTAAAGATTGGATGGATTATTTCATACAGAATGTATATTTAAATATTACAAAGAATGTACAACTCATTAAAACCTATTAAAGCTCAAAAGCTAATTGTCTATAGACTTACAATGTTAATTAATATCAAAATAGTGGGCGTAGCTGCCTTTAATATTGAATGTTAAATTAAATGAGGTAACAGCAATACATTAACAATAAAATTAATAGAATGTCATTAAGTATAAGTAATATCCTTTGTGCAACTGTTAAGTAGTAACAAACTCATTGTAATTTGCATGAAAATAAAGAAGATGAAGCACTATATAATAATGTAGCAACCCCATTGATATCAAATTGTCAAACTCCATATATTATAATGATGGTCAGTTAAAGAAAATTTAAATACTAATTTACTGCTTTTTTATGACAATGCCACAGGAAATGCTTGTTCAGAAAGCAAATGTAAACCATGGGCCCCTCCAATACTGGCATAACGGTTTGATTGCCTAATTTTCCTATCAAACATGTGATACAGGGTGTTGTTTCTTGACAGCTCACAATAACATGCATATCACATTCTATATTTCATTTTGTCAGATGATTATCATTTTTAGCTCGACTATTCGATAAGAATAAGTAGAGCTATTGTAGTCACCCGAGCGTCGGCGTCGGCGTAACCACTTATGTTAAAGTTTTTGTAATAGTTTAAATATTTTCAAAGTCCATTGACATATGGCTTTGAAACTTTGCACACTTGTTCACCATCATTACCCCAACCTGTAAACAGGAGGAGGTAACTGTATCAAGCATTTTGACAGAATTATGCCCCTTTTTCGACTTAGAATTTACGTTAAAGTTTTTGTAATAGTTCAAATATTTTCAAAGTCCATTGACATATGGCTTTGAAACTTTGCACACTTGTTCACCATCATTACCCCAACCTGTAAACAGGAGGAGGTAACTGTATCAAGCATTTTGACAGAATTATGCCCCTTTTTCGACTTAGAATTTACGTTAAAGTTTTTGTAATAGTTCAAATATTTTCAAAGTCCATTGACATATGCTTTTGAAACTTTGCACACTTGTTCACCATCATTACCCCAACCTGTAAACAGGAGGAGGTAACTGTATCAAGCATTTTGACAGAATTATGCCCCTTTTTCGACTTAGAATTTACGTTAAAGTTTTTGTAATAGTTCAAATATTTTCAAAGTCCATTGACATATGCTTTTGAAACTTTGCACACTTGTTCACCATCATTACCCCAACCTGTAAACAGGAGGAGGTAACTGTATCAAGCATTTTGACAGAATTATGCCCCTTTTTCGACTTAGAATTTACGTTAAAGTTTTTGTAATAGTTCAAATATTTTCAAAGTCTATTGACATATGGCTTTGAAACTTTGCACACTTGTTCACCATCATTACCCCAACCTGTTAACAGGAGGAGGTAACTGTATCAAGCATTTTGACAGAATTATGCCCCTTTTTTGACTTAGAATTTATGTTAAAGTTTTTGTTATAGTTCAAATATTTTCAAAGTCCATTGACATATGCTTTTGAAACTTTCCACACTTGTTCACCATCATGACCCCAACCTGTAGACAGGAGGAGGTAACTGTATCAAGCATTTTGACAGAATTATGCCCCTTTTTCGACTTAGAATTTATGTTTAAGTTTTTGTAATACCTCAAATATTTTCAAAGTTCATTGACATATGGCTTTGAAACTTTGCACACTTGTTCACCATCATTACCCCAACCTGTAAACAGGAGGAGGTAACTGTATCAAGCATTCTTTTTTACTATCAAGCACTAAGAATAGTCGAGCGTTGCTGTCCTACTGACAGCTCTTGTTTATTTTATCACTGTCATTAAGCATCATCCTCATCAACAGAGTTGAAAATAGTTTGTAACAGCCACTTATATTTTGTACTTGTGCTGTATCTTAAAGCTGTTATAACAATTGCAGTGATTGGTGTTCTTTGAATTTAGTGTAACTAGAGGTAACTGTAAATCACTGTAGCAGTCATTGTGAAAGTAGCTGTTGTAGTAATGGTAACGTTTGTGATGAAGTGATAGCTGTTACAGTTACAGAATTATAATATCTGTCATATTTTGCTGTTCAGATTGGAATATTCGTCCCTACGGGACCCGCCCATGGGTGTGTTCCAGAAGGACAGATATTCTGATCCTTCAACCGAAAACATGTGTCAGTTATTTTTTCTTGCATAATCTACCATATTCAATCATATTTTAAATACTTTATCTTAATAAAACAACTTTCCATGGAAATTAATGTCATTACACCCGTAACTAATTTCTTATAACTGCGTATGAAATTACAACTTCATTCCATTCGGCAAAGTCATATCATCCTTAGAATGCCATTGTATAGCATGTGACTCATCTGGCACCCCCCATGATAGATGAAATTTCAGGAATGGGTAAAATAGTGGTCTTAGTAGTCACTTTCACTATCATTGCTACATAATCTTCAGTTAATACTACTACTATGTGATAGTAAACTGAAGATAGTCTGTAGCTAAGTAAAGGAAGCTATGTGGTTGACTATTAGCTGAAGATACTGTAGCAGCAATAGTGATGTAGTGGTAATTATTGATAATTTAGTGGTTGTAGTACTAAAGCAGTGATAGTGATACAAATGTAAGTATTAAAAGTGTAATCAAAGAAGTATATTTCATGTAGTTTGCTGTTGATACTGTAGCAGTTATATTGATAGTATTGAGAGACTAGTGGAAATGTTAGCTGTGAATACTTCGGCATTGATAGTTTGGATTGTTTGTTTTGTCACCTGGACACTGTAAAGGTTACATGGCAACTTTCCAGCGTAAAATGGTAAAGGAAGACCATCATGCACTATTTCAGGCACATTTGGGACACCTAAGTATAACCACCATCCTAGTTGTATACTTTCTCAAATGAAAGAATATAAAGTTCCTTATGTAATTTGAACCCACAGTAGAGAGGGAGAAGTGTTTTGAAGCTGGCCATCTTAACCAATTTACTATGGGATCCTCTAGAAGTGATAATAATAGTAGTGTTACACTTGTGTTAGCTGTTGATACTTTAGCAATGACAGTTATTGTAGAGTTAGACTTGAAGAATTTTTAGCTGTTGATACTGCTACAGTGATTTCTTTCAGTTAGAATTGTGGAATTGTTAGCTGGAATTGTTGCAGTGACATTGATTGTAGAGTTGGACTTGTGGCATTGTTGCATGTTGATACTGTAGCAGTGACATTGATTGTAGAGTTGGACTTGTGGCATTGTTAGCTGTCGATACTGTAGCAGTGACAGTGATTGTAGAGTTGAACTTGTGGAATTGTTAGCTGTCGATACTGTAGCAGTGATGGTGATTGTAGAGTTGGACTTTTGGCATTGTTAGCTGTTGATAATGTAGCAGTGACAGTGATTGTAGAGTTGAACTTGTGGAATTGTTGCATGTTGATACTGTAGCAGTGGCAGTGATTGTAGAGTTGGACTTGTGGAATTGTTAGCTGTTGATACTGTAGCAGTGATGGTGATTGTAGAGTTGGACTTGTGCAATTGTTAGCTGCTGATAATGTAGCAGTGACAGTGATTGTAGAGTTGAACTTGTGGAATTGTTGCATGTTGATACTGTAGCAGTGACAGTGATTGTAGAGTTGAACTTGTGGAATTGTTAGCTGTTGATACTGTATCAGTGACAGTGATTGTAGTGTGCGACTTGCGGAATAGTTGCATGTTGATACTGTAGCAGTGATAGTGATTGTAGAGTTGGAATTGTGGCATTGTTAGCTGTTGATAATGTAGCAGTGGCAGTGATTGTAGAGTTGGACTTGTAGAATTGTTAGCTGTTGATACTGTAGCAGTGGCAGTGATTGTATAGTTGAACTTGTGGCATTGTTGCATGTTGATACTGTAGCAGTGACAGTGATTGTAGAGTTGAACTTGTGGAATAGTTGCATGTTGATACTATAGCAGTGACAGTGATTGTAGAGTTGAACTTGTGGAATTGTTAGCTGTTTATACTATAGCAGTGACAGTGATTGTAGAGTTGAACTTGTGGAATTGTTGCATCTTGATACTGTAGCAGTGACATTGATTGTAGAGTTGGACTTGTGGAATTGTTAGCTGTTGATACTGTAGCAGTGGCAGTGATTGTAGGGTTGAACTTGTGGAATTGTTAGCTGTTGATACTGTAGCAGTGACAGTGATTGTAGAGTTGAACTTGTGCAATTGTTAGCTATTGATACTGTAGCAGTGACAGTGATTGTAGTGTTGGACTTGTGGAATAGTTGCATGTTGATACTGAAGCAGTGACAATGATTGTAGAGTTGGACTTGTGGAATTGTTAGCTGTTGATACTGTAGCAGTGGCAGTGATTGTAGAGTTGAACTTGTGGAATTGTTAGCTGTTGATACTGTAGCAGTGGCAGTGATTGTAGAGTTGAACTTGTGGAATTGTTAGCTGTTGATACTGTAGCAGTGGCAGTGATTGTAGAGTTGAACTTGTGGAATTGTTGCATGTTGATACTGTAGCAGTTACAGTGATTGTTATTTGGTTTTACATTAGAATTGAAGAACATAATTCCTTCCAGTATCTGTTTTAGTGATTATCTTATGGTAATCAACTAAAACTTCTGTTTATGATCACAATTACACAAAAAATCCATTATTTTAGAAACTGAATGCAATAATAAATATGTAGAAACCTAAATTAGTCTTAGAATCTTATAAACTTTAATATTATTTTTCTTTAAGATGAAAGTATCTGGTTAATATGGTCGAATGTCACTTATTTATCAGGCAAGTTTTAAATGACCATTTACTGCGAAAAAGGTCCAAGTGAATTTTTTTTTTAAATTTAAATTATTTTCTTTCCAATTCTATATTCAGAATAGTAAGTAATGATTAAACTTATTCTGTATTGAGCATTTCTGTCTAAATAGGGTGTTTATTTCCTGTTTTCCGTCACTTAGACTTTTTTCGCATTTACCAGATTTGTGATATTTTGACAAATATTGAGTGCGAAAAAAGTCTAAGTACATTTTTACAAATATAATCTTTTTCTTTCATTTTTTTTTTCAAGTAATTGTTTTAAATGTACAATATAACTGACTTTCATTTCAGAGTACACAAATGGTAATTATATATATAACCTGAAAAAAACAGGACAGTTTTTTGTCTCTCCTGAAAAATTTACAGATATGCACTTAGACTTCTTTCGCTTTCACCCCTCGAAATACAAACCTTAAAGCTATGTCATAATGGATTAGCTTATATCAAAATTATTTCTATAAAAAAATTGAAAGTACAAATATTATAACATTGAAAATACAAGTAAAATTTAATACAAACCCTGCTTTAAGAACAAACAGGAATAACACAACAGGGATAAGTTTTAACAAGTCGTAGGCCAAGAATAATCCAACACCTCTCAAAATTTTGGCTACAATCAATAATCCAATATACACTGCTGCCCTGAAATTTAACATAATACATGTACTTTAATATAACTTTTGAGAATAAATGTATTACCACGTGTATGTGTTCATATTGTACAATTTTTAGGTAAAACAAATAGTATTATACACCAAAAAATTTAACAAAGAAATAATACTGAACAAAATCATATATATTTTTAACATTTGATTGCACAACTTTAACTTACTGGATAGTTTTTACATATTATATAATTTCCATACATGACATAATTACTGCTAAAATTGAAAGTGAAAATACTCAAAAGATGGCACTGCATAAAGAAAAAAGTTTTCAAAAGTTTTTTTATTATTTCTTTATTTACTAACATTAAAACTTTAAAACATATCATATAAAGGATACATGTAATTTTGTATGTTCTTTATACTATAAACTCTGTTTTCCAAACTTGGTTATATCTACAAGTATCTTAAGCACTTGGGGGTCTCTAAAGGGAGGCAACAAAATTTATTGAGCAAACTTCATATAGTACCATCTAAAAATGCTACAAACCAAGCTTGAAATGATACATTATTATGAATCAAAAGAAGTCATTTAAAGGCATGGACTATTCCTGTGTTCAACAGGCACTTCACACCTAAAGGTAGGATTGCACATAATATAAAACATAAATTTTGCAATTTAAATATTTAAATTTATAATTATATTTTTATAGAATTAATATCAATGTTGTGAGTAAAGTACACACAAAAATTACTGATTACTAAAACAGATTGATTCTACATTCTTTTGTCTCATTTTAACTGGTGTTTAAATGAATTTACTGACCGTCAACCTGTAAAGAACATCAAAGATGCCATTGACTTTACAAGATGCACACATAACATTATCGAGCTATTTACGCGTGCTCCTGTTGTGTATTAAATATTTATATGAAAGTAAATTTACATGGTCGATGTGATGTTGCTTATAGTTACTGTCAAATATGGAAAGATCAATTCAGGGTGTAAACTTAAGTCTTTTTTTTAAATTGCTAATTAAAGTGGCAGGTGTCAATTATAATGCTCAATTAATTTTGATGTTTCACTTTACATTAGCGAATTTGAAGGCTCCGATGGATCTGCATATCAATTTTCATGTCACATGCCTGTTCTAGTCAAAATATATTGATGTGCCAAAGCTTGATTCTGAGATATTTTTGTTCTGTGTGCAGAATCTTGCTTTTACTTATAGGCGCGATATTGCCCAGACACAAAAATAGCACAAAATCCTGTTGCGCAGTACAATTAGTTGCACTAATGTCTGTTCATGCAGTTAGTAAAAAAGCATGGCAAAGTTGATTTCAGTTTGACATTAACATGGTGAAGCTTTAGGCAACTGAGTTGCTCACATCGTCAAGTTGCTAGAACCCTGGGACATTGACAGCAGGAACTTGAAATAGAGTGTGGAGTTATAGATCTAAAAATGTAAAAAAAAGAAATGTAGTTGCAACAACAAAAAGAGTTAATCATACGTTGACGAAGGTCCTCTATAAATGGCATGCTTTGGTAAAATATTGTCTCCGTAGTCTGCCATATCTTGTTTTATGTTGAACTAACAAGGATCAAGTTGAGTAGTGATCGGTTGTGGCCATTATTTTGGATATTATTCTACGGTCACATTTGCGATTGTCTCCATCTTTCATAATAATAATATCAAAACTGATTCAAATTTACATGTTTAAATTAAGGTTACAGTATACTATATCGGGACTATAATATCATTTTATTTGAAAAACATAAATCAGCCGAAATGTTGTCACTTGTCAGTCTGTACCGGAAACGGAAACAGATTTGCAGTTAGACTGGATACAAATTATAAAATATGAACTACAAGCAAGATAGTCCAAGTTCACATTTTGTCGTTAATTTATTAAACCGTATTATAGGTGCCATATATTGCAAAGAAATTTGCAGATCTGATGAATAGTAAAACAACAATTCACATTTTATAAAAAAATCCTTGCTTTGTTTTGTGATTTTTATGGAGATGAGGTGCTTTGTAGGATCAAGGGCAAACCTGGTAGTCAGACTATTATCTCCCTTTAATACCAGTTCCTTCCCTGACGGTTCTCTCCCTATTTTGGAAAAGAACCGTCTTCATATTTGCAAATAAGCAGACAGTTCCTCCCCTTTTTTATTTTTGTTAATACATAATTTCTTAAGTATTTAGATGCTTAAAAATGGGTAATTTATTTATTAATTGATATAAATTAGGAAAAAAACTATTTAAGTATTTAGATGTTGAATAAATACGTAAGTTTATTTTTAATTATTATAAATTAGAAAAAGATATTTTATTGAAGTACATAACGTATTGTGATGTTTAGTAAATTGATAAGATTATTAATTATAAGTTGATATAGATTAGAGAAATAAATATTTTATTGAAGTATTCAGATGTTGAATACATTGGTAAGTTTATGATCAATTGATAGAAGTTGGAAAAAATATTTTTAGTATAATTGTTCGGATTTTCTTATTTGATCTAATGTGTACGTTTTAAGGTGTTTAGTGATTGAAAATAATAAATGAATTATTTACTTGGTCAGGATAATCATTAGATAAGATATAAATTGTTGTTCTTTTTTTCTTAAATAATACAATTTATAAGAATAAATGATTAATGAATTTTAATAGCTAAATTTAATGGAGAAAGGATGCTGTTAAGTATTAGCTGCCCAGAATTGATACAATCCCATCCCCGTCCTTTTCCCGTCTCGTTTTCCTAACTCCTGCGTTTTGTTCGAAGTTGCATTCTAGGGTGCAATCTAGGTTTTGCAAAACCTTATGTTGAAATGTACGGCCTTACCCTTCTTGCTTGTTTCATGTTAGTAGCTTTTTTTCCACACCAAACCGGTACCTTGCTTTAAAAACAACTTCACAGTAAAATGACCTGGGTCAATTCAAAAAGGCAGTGGTCAAGATACAGTAATTGACATATTTTGTTTCACTTTTAATTTTTTCTTCACCCTTACGTTCGTTCGCTTAGCTCAATAGGGAAAACACCGAATTATTAATCAAGAGGTTGCTAGCGAGGCAGTTGATCTAGGACCTTCAGTTTAATGGTCATTTGTCTCTTACTACTGGCTTGGAAATCATGTGGTGGAATAAGTAGTTTGTCATTTGCAAAGAAATGGTAATTACAGGTTAAAACCAAAGAAAAAGTGGTTTATTTAAACCGCAACTACGCCTGAGAAACTACTGACATATTTTTATTTATTACAACAAAAAATCAAACCACTTCATAACTTTTACTATGCAATGACATTACAAAAAATAAAAACTCTTGAAATTGCATGCTTGAAATTGTTGACTAAAGTGCAAATATACATATATATCGTTCACAAAAATATTTCATTAAGCCATATTTTTAGTAAATGATGAAAAAAATATTTCAATCAACACCTATAAATGAACAAAATATTGACAATAATTGTTTATTGTGTGTGGGGTGGGGGTGAGTATTTTCTGCCATGAGAAAGTGTTAGATGTGTTAATGTGTTACATACCCGGAGTCTTGACTATCATTCTCCGGTCAGTGTAGTAATAGCTTTCAAGCAGCTGTGTGTTTTTGTTTAAATTATAATAGCCAATTTCCTTGGGTGGACTTATTGAAAAAACTCATGAATAGCCTTTAAGCGTGATGATGATGCATTATGCAAACTTGTTTAAATAAAACATATTTTCTACTGGGGATATGTTATTGAATAGCAATATATAGCGGGTTCTTTCAAAGGGATCTTTTGTATGTCTAACACTTGTATATATATCATTTATCTCTTGTAACTGCAAAAACAGGCTTTCACTGAATTGAACAATTATTACTGGACTCTTTTTATGAAATTTTAAAGATTGAATCATAAAAAAGTACTGATATCTTATTCATAGATATGCTTTATAATACATATATACTATATATATACCATCATCAATACAGGTATAGAAGAAAAAAAAGGCAAGCAGTTATTACCCTAATTGCATTTAATAAAATGTACCAGGAAACATATTGAAAATGTATATTTTAATATGTGCACCTTAAATTTTCACCAGAGGTCAGCATTTTCATATGCAAAAATTTATTTATTTAAATTGCTGAGGACGTTCGACGGTTATTTTGTACTTCATATTTCCGCCTCCCCGAGGCATCGACTTGCAGCGCATTTTCCTGATCTATAAAATTTGTTGCCTAGTATTTGATATTACTTCTTATATTACCAGAGAACACAGGAACCAATTAAAATTCAAATCATTTTGTAGTTTTAAAAAACTTGTTTTAATATACCGCAAGGATTGCATGCACAGAGTTCTTCCAAAATTGAAACCTGTCAATACAGTAAAAACTCTGAAAACCGGATCCTGCTCGGTCTTGGCCAAGCGTCCACTTTTCAGAAGTTTTACAGAGTCATTTATTATTCGTAACAATGTGTTTGTACATGTACTTAAATCCTTTTGTATTTATTGTTCAAGCCTCCTGTCTCAGTTACATTGTATTTGGGTTTTCTTTGTGTGTGTGTTTTTTTTTTGTTTTTTTTTCTTGCATCAAATGTCTGACTAATTTCTTTTAGTCATAAATGGAATGAAGAATTCTGAAATTAAAATGACGTAGATAATTATCTAAAATTGAACTTTAATTGGCTAATTAAATATATTTAATAGAATTTATTCTAACACAATTAATCAATGCAAAAATTAGATGTGTTGCAGATTTTTTATTCTAAGATCGATTTTTTATTTAACAAAAATTAGCGAATCTTTTTTTTTCTATTTATGTAAAGAATAACTAACTATTCTGTTCCCCGTTTATAAAACTGAATGAGTTACTTAGAAAATCATACATTTACAGCAAAGGATCATTTATTATCTGAAATCAACATAAATACCATTATTGACCATTAGTTAATAGTTGAACAAGTTACCTGCTGGGGTTATTATGTTTTACTCCACATTAGAATACCCAGAAAATTTGTTGAAAAAAAATTGTCTTTTCGGTTTTCAGAGGATATTTCATGTCTGTCATGGAAAATTTATATGCATATCGCGTTATATATGTTACCTGAGAAAATCACTTCGTTCTTGAAAGACATTTAAAGAATCTTTATCTTAAATCTTAATAAAGTAAAACTGGTAAAACTTTTTCTAACTATTTCAAACTATCTAAAGATTAAACCCGAGCAATTGTAATTCCATTAATACACATAGACCTTTAAAAAAATTTGATCTTATTGATCAGACGAAATATTGTTGCTAATTGAAAAACTTTAGTTCAATAAAAGAATTGCCAGTCTAAAATACATACGTCATCGAAACCTGTGTAGATCATGACGTCAAAGAACGGAATGGCGTGAAGTATCGACGTGGTTTTCCAACTTTCGATAAACTATTCAGTGTCCTGTAGGTAACAGGACCCATAATTGAGCCGATCTTTACAGAGAATGTAGCACTCTTATTATAAGAACATAATTCAATTAAGATCAAAGATGAGTGTAGACGCGTATGGACCAAATTCTCAAACTCTGACCTTCCTGGATACCGAGGAAGACCTCCTTGGTGCAGATACACAGGGGTCGGACTTTGACTTCACTGACTTTACTCTACCATCACAAACCCAGTCTCAGACTCAAGCTTCTCAGATTGAAACTGGTCAAAGCCAAAGTCAGGTAAAATCACCTTTCTTTTCTGAATAGAAAATAGAAGGTTCATTATTTGGTGGTGAGATTAGCAAATATTATTCAGCTTCAGTTAGAACTTAGAGATCTACATTGTTAAGTGAATAAGTCCGTTTCAGTTGCTCTGCTTTATTAATTAAATTACAAGCAATTTAAGAAAACCATGTTAAGACATTGTCATGGATAAATGACTAGCCATTTATTCTTAGGTAGTTCTAGTGAAATGAGGGTTTTATAGTAGGCGGGGTACCAGTGTAACGTGTACCGAGCGGATGTACAACGAATATATAATAATTTTTTCTTTGGGCTACCTGCCGTTTGATTAGATACAAATGATTTTTAAATAATCAAATATTATAAATAATCAGCTTGAATTAACACTCCGAAATACACTATTAAATTCTCAAAAAGGCTCAATATAGTAAAGATGATGTTTACAATATAACACTATAAAATTATTGAAAACTATAGATATCACGCTGCAACCCGATAATTTCCTATAGTCCAGCAACTACCTCCCTATCTATGAAGCGAGGCTTCTATTTAGATAGAAAGATAAGTTGCTGGTAGGGATTTACAACAAAGTTCCAACTATACAAAGCTTATTCGTTTTAAATCTACCTCTGGATTTTTAATACCTATATGTTACCAATTCCCTGATAGCGAGGCTTTCAGGAAATGTGGTGGTCTATAAGTACCCAGAGTCAAATACAATTTCACAAACTTTAATCTATCGACACTATATCCATGAAGCTAGGCTTCAATTGGATAAACAAGGGTATTTAGTTTTGGCCAATTCTTCTTTTCTACCTATGAAGCTAGGCTTCAGTTAGGTAGACGAAATTATCCTCTATGTATGAAGCGAGGCTTCAATTACATAAAGTAACCTGGTCCCGGTGAATTCCTCTGCAGACTGAATAATTTTTGCTCAAATCGCCGTATTTATACCTGCTGAGATGATCGCTCAAGCATGACTTATTTTCATTGGTTGATTAGAATGATCATAATCACTGAAACGTTTATTACATTATATGATATCAAACGTTTATTGAAAATACGTATACCAAACGTATATTGTAAAGTACCGTAAACTAAAATACATTGTCGCAATATAAACAAATGACATAATAGTTAAGTAAGTTACACAAAATCATTTTAGCAAACGATAATCTTTAATAAAAACAAGCTGAGTAAAAATGTCTAAACGTTACACTACCCACGCCTCCGTTTTACATGCGCCCCGCATGAACTTACAAAATATTTTAAACTGCCACTAACAACTTAAATTGGCATGCACAAACTTCGAACTTTAGATTCCGTTTCTTTATGTATTCTTCTACAGTGCTGTCTTATATAAGATTTCTTTTTAAATTTCATTCCACAGAAATGACACATCACTCGGTTACAACCTTTCGGACCTTTACATTCTATTTTCATCTTTTTACCATTGACTGTTAACTGACTATTGGGAACATCTATTACAATACTTCTTGTTGTCATAAAATCTAAACCTAATATTGCATCTCCCTCTATGTTCGAAACTATGAAAGGATTTGTTGAAATTTCATCATTCAATTTGATATCTAGATAAGTCCTACCTTTTATTTCAAAAGGTTTTCCAGATGCATTTACAATGTTTGCATCAAACGGTTCTAAATTAACTGGAAACTGACATCTATCTATAAAACTTGAAGAAATAATTGAAAGTGTTGCACCAGTATCAATTAAACAATTAGCTTTGATGCCATTTATTGTAGCTTCGACAAATAATCCTGAACCATACGAATTAGACGAATTTTCACAATCTTTCTCTAACATATTAATTTTTCGTTTTGATCTACTAACGAATTCTCGACAATTGTATTTATTATGACCTTCCTTACCATACTCATAACAATTCAAACTATTTGTATTTGACCTTTTAGGAAATGTTCTTGAAGACATGCTTTTACTTTGATTTCGCAGGTTTTCTTGGTTTCTTTTATCAAAAGTTTGATAGTTATTTTGGCGTCGAAACATTGATAACATATTCTTCATTTCCTCTACTAATTTTATCAGGCTATCTAACTTGTCATCTTGACTTTTCGGACTATCATATTCGTCAGAATTTAATTTTCTCATATAACCATGGGTTTCACAGGATTTTCCTTCCGCTCTGTTGAAAGCCTCAAGCTCAACAGCGTGTCTTACTGCTTCATTCAAGCTTGTAGGACGAGCTTCTTTAATTCTAAGCCTCATATCCGAGTTAACCAAAGAATCTATGAATTGTTCTTTCGCTAAAGTTTCTTTCACATCTGATGGTGCTGAAGGGTATGCTAAATTAGTCAAACGTCTTATGTCCTGCCCCATCTCAGATAAAGATTCTGTAGCTTTTTGTCTTCTTTCTCTTAGTTGAGCTCTATATAATTCAGTTTGATTGGGTGGTGAAAACCTTTCTTGTAATGCTAATACAAGTTCATCATAATTCGGTGATTTGCTTGTCAGATTGCCAAATACACCCTGAGCTTGACCTCTTAATAAAACAGATAAATAAAGACCTTTTTCTTTGTTTGTCCATTGATTTATTTCTGAACATGCTTCAAAATGCGCTTTATAGTCTATCCATGAGCTAGTTCCATCATACGTAGCTGGCTTCATCATAACACTTCGTTCTGAATTTGAGTTTATAGGGTCACGTTTTATTTCTGTTGAATTTGAAGTATCCATTTCTATGTTGTTGTGTAAGGACTCTGTTTTATTTGCTGGTTGTGATTTTCTCTTTCGAAAAGTAACAAATCGATCTCTCGGATAATTTAAATCAGAGCCACAAGGAGATTCCGTAAACCTTTGTTTTTCAGCTAATGGGGTTAAGACACTTTCTATTTTAAAGGGCTTTTTATCTGGGGTCGGTGGTAATAAACGTCGCCTTCTTTCTGATAGAGGTGTTGCGTATTGTCTTGTTAAAAATTTCGGTGTTGACGTTTGTTTGTCTTCATAGTTTGAGTCATATTGATTTTGAAAAGATAACTGCATACTGTCAATCTGTCTTTCAAGTATTGATATTTCATTCTGCAATTTCAAAGCTTCATTTTGGTGCTGTAATTCTCTAAGTTTTTCGTGTAACAATGTCAGCTCATTGCTATTACTAAAATCTTTACTCTCAGCCATTTTTAACAAATATCTATTTTAATATGTGGGACCAGATAATGGTGTTTTTATCTATATTATCCCACCGCTGCCACCAATTTTTGTAACGTGTACCGAGCGGATGTACAACGAATATATAATAATTTTTTCTTTGGGCTACCTGCCGTTTGATTAGATACAAATGATTTTTAAATAATCAAATATTATAAATAATCAGCTTGAATTAACACTCCGAAATACACTATTAAATTCTCAAAAAGGCTCAATATAGTAAAGATGATGTTTACAATATAACACTATAAAATTATTGAAAACTATAGATATCACGCTGCAACCCGATAATTTCCTATAGTCCAGCAACTACCTCCCTATCTATGAAGCGAGGCTTCTATTTAGATAGAAAGATAAGTTGCTGGTAGGGATTTACAACAAAGTTCCAACTATACAAAGCTTATTCGTTATTAGTATACCTCTGGATTTTTAATACCTATATGTAACCAATTCACTGATAGCGAGGCTTTCAGGAAATGAAGTGGTCTATAAATACCCAGAGTCAAATACAATTTCACAAACTTTAATCTATCGACACTATATCCATGAAGCTAGGCTTCAATTGGATAAACAAGGGTATTTAGTTTTGCCAATTCTTCTTTTCTACCTATGAAGCTATGCTTCAGTTAGGTAGAGGAAATTATCCTCTATGCATGAAGCGAGGCTTCAATTACATAAAGTAACCTGGTCCCGGTGAATTCCTCTGCAGACTGAATAATTTTTGCTCAAATCGCCGTATTTATACCTGCTGAGATGATCGCTCAAGCATGACTTATTTTCATTGGTTGATTAGAATGATCATAATCACTGAAACGTTTATTACATTATATGATATCAAACGTTTATTGAAAATACGTATACCAAACGTATATTGTAAAGTACCGTAAACTAAAATACATTGTCGCAATATAAACAAATAACATAATAGTTAAGTAAGTTACACAAAATCATTTTAGCAAACGATAATCTTTAATAAAAACAAGCTGAGTAAAAATGTCTAAACGTTACACCAGCTAGAACACAAGTCACAACACATCTAGTTTAGCAGACCTAAAAGAAGGATGACAGACTGTTCTCTCCCTTACCAGTTCCTCCCACTGACGGTTCTCTCCCTAACCGTTTCCTCCCCTGAAGGTTCTCTCGCAAATTTGAATAATGTAATAATAAAAATAAGAATGGGGAGGAACTGTCTGCTTATTTGCAAATATGCAGATGGTTCTCCTCCAAAACAGGGAGAGAACCATCAGAGAGGAAACGTCAGGGGAGGAACTGGTAAGGGAGAGAAAAGTCTGACTACCCTAAAAGATAAACAAAATAACATAACACACATTCTGCCTCCCCGCAGTATTTAATCGTAGATGCGGGTGCTTTAATGGCAGCATAATATTATGATTTATGAATCATTTTAAAGATAATTCAATTTATTTTCTAGAACACTATTCGTTTTTCTTCACTTACCGATAGTTTTCAAGCAAATCGTCGGCGAGTATCGGGCGTCATAACTTTTTTGTTTGTAAACATATTTAAATGACGAAAATTCCGGAATGAAATGTAAACATATTTCTGATTGGTTGCAAAAAATCATGAATATTAATTAGCAACAAATGACCCGCAAATAAGGTCATGCGGCATACATGTGACAAGCGCGTGTCCACAATCGGGTTTTGTAAAATCGGCCGAAAATACACCTGTATATTAAGATTAACTGATAATGATTAAAATGCATATTATGCATGAATAATGAATTTTATATCATTTTGAAGACAATTTATCACTGATTTATTTCATATAACTTTTATAATGGTCAATATTAAAATTTATTGTTTTACAATCAATTTTATGAACACACTATCGATTTTTACGCTAATTTCTTAAGCTATAGGCTTATCAGTTGGGGTTGCTACCCCCACAACCCAACTTTTGACATGATTCAATTAAAAATTATAGCCAACTTCAGAATAACACTTCAGAATAAAAAGCATAGTCACACTCACTTAGTAGCCCACAAAACTATATTCTATCAGAAAATACTGACAGAGGTTCATAGTTTTTGTGGCAATCATCATGTTGTCTGGGATTTAATCAGCTGCTGTCACAGCTGTGTCACGTGCATTATGTTGCTGTAGATGACGACACATGTCATACATGATCAGACATGGTGGCATGGCATTTTCCTTAAAGATAACTTGAAGTTGTGTCCTGTCTAATAGTTTAATTTACATAGTACTATCTGCAAGTTTTTTTTTTTGTTCTTTTGCAGGTTTGTCAAAGCCATACAAATGCTTGTAAAAATTAAGTTGTATCTGACCAACAAGAAAAGTCCACATACACTCAGAGGCACTTATAACCCAGACACTGACGGACTTTGTTCAAATTTGGACTTTACAAAATTCAACATATCATACTTACTACTTGGAATTATATTTACAATTCATCAATAAGAAAATAGAAAAAATAGCAAAACAAATAGGCTACTGTTAAATAAAAAAATCACAAAATGACTGTAAAAATCGTAACACAATGAACAGTCTCTGAATCCAATTAAATCTGTATGTTTACCAGTCCTAACACTTTGTATGTCCTCCCAATTGGCTATAACAAAGTGAACACCTCTGCCTCACAGTTCTCTATTTCTAAATAAGGGCTTGCTTGTGTTCCAGCAAATTGCGAGGAGCTTTTGACTGCTTTCTCACACGCCTGTTCAATTCAGCCAAAAAGTGTGATGTTTAGATCTGGTGACTTGGAATGCAGGAGTTGCTTGAACTCGAGGAAGCACTTATTCAGGAATGAAGAAATATCCCCAAGCCTTCACTACGTCATAACCATGGGACAGGTGTTTTCACTTTGTTTTAGCCATGGGATGACACAGAAAGTATTAGAACTGTTTATTATACAGAATCAGTTGGATTTAGAGACTTTTCATCGTGTTACGATATTTACAGTTATTTTGTGATTTTTCATTTTGCAGTAATATATTTGTTTTGTAATTTTCTCTATTTTCTTGCTAATGAATTGGAAATAAAATTCTAGGAAACAAGAATAATATGTTGAATTTTGTATGTTAAAAAACTGAACAAATTCCGTTCACAAATAACCAAGTTATACCGAAAAATGTAAGTGTCGGGTTAAAAGTGCCTCTGAGTGTAGTGTTCCAAATAAGTACAGCTTTTAAACAGAATTGTTTTCAGGGAATGTCGAGGAGGGCAAATTTGAAAGTAAAACAAGAAATGTTGGGGAAATTAAAAACATTGGCGAACTTGCACTTGTCAGCTGGGCAATCATCAAGAAAAATTAGATAGCATCTCATGATCTGAAGGTTCACAAAAACTGTAGCCATAAATATTGTGAACTTGTTTAGTGACAGGTGTATAAAAAAGAAGAAAAAAAAGAAAATAACAGCACAATAATGTACAAATATGCAACATTTTAAGAATGCCATCTTCACTCTTGGAATTAGGGAAAAAGCATTAATAAATGTCAAATTTGGGGCAGGATTATTTTACATTATATAACAATAGGCCTATGAGAGACCCCTTCCCTATTTAAATTCTCCTCAAATCATTTAGATTTCAAGAAAAATCTTAACTTACACCATTTTGAAAAATTGACCTTTAGAATAACAACTTCAAGTTAAAAGGGGGCATATCTTTGCCAAAATTTAATGGTAACCTGCCTAGTTAAAAAGAGCTGTCAGAAGGATAATGCAGTTAACTATTTTTAGTGCCTAATAGTAAAACAACAGCTAATTTAATGTACAAATGGGCATGGTATGTAGTCAGTAGAGGTGCAACAATACCTTTCGATGAATCGGAAACCGGTTTTATGAACGTCGATTTTTCTTCTTCCAATACTGTACATAACCCACTCTGGGGCATTAACGTACAGGGTGTATGTATACGTGTTCTGCAGCGAATAAGTGCAGATTTAAAAGAACATGTTAAAAATAAAATCAACTCCGGCATGTTAGGGCCCCATGACTAGTCCTCCCTTTAAGGCCTCTGAAGGATTCAATTTCTGATACCAAATGTAACAATTTCGATTTGATTCCCCACCCAAAAATAAACACAGAAAAAGAGTTTTAGTCTTTCCCTTTCACTCTCTATCACGTTACATACAATTGGTCAATTAAAACTCAGTCATCCAATCGGTGAGAGCATAATGTTGTATTTTAGGCAAACAATTCAAAATGGCTACCAACATCAATGTTGATAAAATTAAACTAAAAATTCCACCTGGGATTTGGGATCACTTTGGGTTTCGGGAAGGCCAGGACTTATATAAACTACTTGCAAGGAAAATGTTCATTTTTTAGACTTCCATAACAAATAGGAACCTTTCTGCTAAGGCCACACTTATAATATTCTTTTTTGCTTGATTATTCTCCTTTTCATCATTTGACTCTGTTTTTAATAAAAAAAAATGATTTAAGAGATCCATTTCTCAGAATCCATTGCACTTACTGATCACTTTCTTTTCTTATCTTTTTTCCCATCAAAGCAATGGAAATTTCTGTCTGTCTGCCAGCTTTTTTTCAAAACTATTTTTGGCGAGAAATCTTCAGTACAAAATCAATCTAATTTCTTTTCTTTCTTAATTTCAGGCTAATGAGGTTCCAGTACAGAATGGTATTGATGGAACAGTTACAACAATCACCCAGGGTGTTGGTGAACTACAGTTTGAAGAAGAAGAAGAAGAGGAGCAGTTTTATATGAAAGATCTACCCAAACATGCTTGCGCGTTAGTATCTTCCTGTTGTTCACACAGTGGTTTCAATGTACTGTATGGTTCAAGTCTTAATACATGTATATTTAAAATGTTTGAAACATATGTATGAAAGTTGTTTTATTGGGGACTATTTACTATGTTTCTCATCCTTGTTGAAGTCGAACATGATCTACATGTATATTATTGATTTTCCTCTACACGATTTAAGTGTATCATATTGAAAAGATAGTATGGCCTGAAAGAAAGAACAGGTATGAAATGGTAAAGAGTCCATGTATATTTTATAACTTACTTCCCTTTATTGTATGGCGTTGACTCTATGACAGCATAGAAAAATATGACATGTTCTTTTTGCAAGTTCTTATTCATTGCAAATTACCTGTTACTTTTATATTAAAGTGTGATAAACACACAAATTGAAAAAAAAAGAAGAAGAATCTACATTATTTAATTAATAAAACCTTTATTAGTCATCATATAGATGTTAAGTGAAAAGACTTTATTTGTTTTGATCATGCTATGATAACTATATATGTTTTTATGTATTTCAGATATTGTGGTATACATGACCCAGCATGTGTTGTACATTGTAACACAACAAAGAAATGGTTCTGTAATGGTAGAGGTAATACATCTGGCAGGTATGTATGTCTTTTTATTATATACTTATAAATGAAATATTGAGAAATATTGATGAAATAAAATGCGTATTTTCATTTTCCGTATTTTCACTGTAAAAATTTATTTTTCACTGCAGTGAAACATATTTTCCGTATTTTCACTGGTGTCTTGCCGGACTACTTTCTTTTAAGTTCTACCAGTACACAAAATTTAAGGGAAAGTTTTTCAAATTTTATCGCAAAAAAGAGAAAAATGTACATAATAAACAGAAAATTCAAGTTTTTTCTATAAATACATGATTTATTTTCATCTTGTGGCATGAAAATTACCATATTTCACTCGTGGCTACCGCCACTCATGAAATATTTATTTTCATACCACTCGATGAAAATAAATCATGTATTTATAGAAAAAACTTGAATATCCTCTATATATTTTACACAATATATTAGTTAGTTTTATAAGGGCAGTTCTATTGTAAAAAAATAACTGTAGATTTTAGCTGTGGGATATTACAATAAAACAACTAGTCAAGACTCTTCTATCTGTTAATACAGTTTATATTTAAGATACCTATCTTTCTAATTAACTATAATTAAGGATAAATCATGTGAAACACTTGATCAGCCTATCACAAAATATTCTCAAGACTTGTTTGATATATGCGATGTGAGTTTTGGTGACATTTATGAAGCCTTTACATGTTTTTTGCAATTGTAAAAAAAAGAGTATTTTTTTAAAAAAGGGGACAAGGAATTGACTCTAATATTACCTAAATCTGGGGGGGTTTAATTCCCAGGGGACTTTGAATTTGTATGCATAGTTAAAGAACGTAGTGGTTTACTCGGGTCCCTGCAGTGCTAGATTAAAAGGTTTCTTACATTTGCCATTCCCTTTAAACGGGGGGTCAATTTGATTAAAATAATTAAAAAAAACAAAAAAAAAAACAATGGTATTTCTAAGAAAATGTTACATTGGGACCACCTCATCGATTAATAGTTTAAGCATTCACTTCAGTCAATATTATGAATTTAATGTAACTTGTTTTGATTTACAGTCACATAATTAATCACCTTGTGAGAGCAAAGGCTAAGGAAGTGACCCTACATAAGGATGGACCACTTGGAGAAACAGTCCTAGAGTGTTACAACTGTGCCTGTCGTAATGTGTTTTTGTTGGGATTTATACCTGCAAAGGCAGATTCTGTGGTCGTACTTCTGTGTAGACAGCCATGTGCCACTCTCAGTAACCTGAAAGATATGAACTGGTAAATATTTGAAATTAATTGTATATGATGAGAAATGAGTAGAGTTTGATAATTTGCTACACCTTGAACATTGAATTTAAAATAAACGTTTTATACTATATAATATGTTTTTATTCGCAAAAAGTTACAAACCCATGAGTGTCATGGTATACAATCAATCGTTTTACAAATAAATATATTTTGTATGAAGATGCCTCCATGTTACATGCCTGCTGGGACAGTAGAAATTTTCTTATTAGGTAGTTAACTCAGTAGTGTTATATCAGTGTTGAATCTTGTGTCTGAAAATACAACCTGAGCTATATGGTTTTTTTTTCTCAATAGTTTAAGATGGTAAGTGACATATCACTAGCATTATTTGATGTGATGTAAAACAGCATAAAAAAACAAATTGAAAATGTTTACATATTTTGATATTGTACCAGAATTAAATATTTGACTTTATTAAACAGGGACCCATCTCAGTGGCAGCCATTGATACAAGATAGACAGTTTTTGCCATGGCTAGTAAAGGTACCATCAGATCAGGATCAAATGAGGGCCCGACAGATCTCTGCCCAACAAATTAACAAACTTGAAGAGTTATGGAAAGACAACCCTGAGGCCAACCTTGAAGACCTGGAGAAACCAGGAGTTGATGAAGAACCCCAGCAGGTCCTCCTTAGGTTTGTATATTTTCATATAAACATTGTTTTGTTTACAGAAGTTATAAAGTTGTCTTTGTGTTTGAAAAAACAGATACTGTATGTAAGTACCACAAGTACAATATATCAATTGCATTAAATCTGTTGAAATCTTACTAAATGCTACTTTACTTTGTGGTGATATTAAAATGGTTGGGAATTGTTTAGATTAACCATATAACCACATCGTGGAATCTATTTAGAAACTGATATAACATATAAAAAAAACACAAAAATAAAAGCATTTTATACTAAATGCAGTTTAGTACTTCTTAAGATTTACTGCTTAAATCACTTGATATATTTTGTTAGTGGTATATGATATCTTGAAATTAGCCAAGCAGCTTCATTAGGACATTAACATTGTTTGTGTACCTTTTATATAAACAACAACAAGAAGAACATAGTTTTAAATGCAGCAATTATGAAATACTTTCAGGTATGATGATGCCTACCAGTATCAGAGTATCTTTGGTCCACTTGTCAAGTTAGAGGCAGATTATGACAAGAAACTGAAGGAGTCTCAAACCCAGGATAATATTGTCACCAGATGGGATGTTGGTCTTAACAAGAAGAGAATTGCTTACTTTAATCTACCAAAAGCTAATGATGGTATGTAAGCCTCTTGCATGTGTTCTTTTTGTTCATCTGTACAGTGTACTTGTATTAAGACCAACAGACTATAATAGACATGTCAGACTACTCAAATATATTGATAAATCAAAGATTTAATTTAAGTAACGGGAATATGTGTTTAATAGTTTAATATGAATTAACAGAATCAATCTGAATTTGTAGAATTGTGTAAGTCCTAGCAATAAGTTAGTCTATGTCTGGCTTACATATTGAAAAAGAAAATGTTCACAAATCAATGTATGATGCGGTAAGATAACTTTATCGAGTCTAATAGTCATTTGTCTTTCACTACTTATTCAGACATCATGTTGGATCAGTAGTTGATCACTTCCAGTGAAATTGGTAATTGCTGGTTTCTTACCAATGAAAGACCGAAAATGTGTTCGAATTGGCATAAACATCAAACAAACGAAAGTTAGCTTCAGTGATTTACACCATTACCAGTATTACAGAATTGTAAAATTTAATCCATATATACTTAAAACAAACAAGATACAGATTTTCTATTTACATCACTATATTTTGTAAACAGTCATGAGATGATGTATGTATTTTAGAAATGAAGTTAATGCATGGAGATGAGCTGAGGTTACGTTACATGGGAGAGTTGCATAAACATTGGTCTGGTGTTGGTCATGTCATCAAAATCCCAGACAGTATCCTTTATCTTGACAGTCTTCTTGCACAGTAGCTAAGTCTGTGATGATTCATATTTTTAGGATCAAATTTAGAAATTATCTTTGTTTTTCCTTTTTATATTGTGAGGAGAACTGACACTGAACATTTTATGATTTTATAATAAAAGCTGTTGTTTTTTGTGTGTTTTTTTTGAAGGTTTTGAATTTTTATGCTCATTTTTGCAATGAATTTGTATTGTTTGAAAAGGAGATATTAAGGTGAAGTGTTAAAAGAGCCACACAAATGCCTATTTAATTAAGAAGATAAGTTAAGTATATAGTTGTAGCATTATATAACCTTAACTGGATCAGATCACAGTGATGAGATTGCTATAGAACTGAAGAGTAATGCTGGGGTTCCTACTGAATGTACACACAACTTTGTTGTTGACTTTGTCTGGAAATCTACTTCATTTGACAGGTAAACTTTCGTATCTATTACAGCCATTTTGTTTTCTCAAGTTAAAATATTTCCTGATTATGAAAGCTGCTAGTTATTTATGTCATTTATGAAGTTTATGTTTAAGAGAGCAAACAATTGCATATTTCACTAGTTTTTATGACTAGCAATTCTATATATAAGAAGAAATTATGAAAAGTTTTAATATTCTTTTAATTATAAATTGAATGATGGTTTGTATAAAAACATATATAAAATGTATAATCTATTTATAGAATGCAGTCAGCTTTGAAGACGTTTGCTGTAGATGAGACATCAGTATGGGGATATATCTATCATAAGTTACTAGGTCATGAAGTAGAGGATGTTGTCATCAAATGTCAACTACCCAAACGTTTCAGTGCCCCCAACCTTCCAGAACTAAATCACTCCCAGGTGTATGCAGTCAAAACTGTGCTTCAGAGACCTTTGAGTCTAATTCAGGTACAAACATTATTGACTTATTGTCATTTTCTGATAAGTATGATATAATGTAATTACCTTTATTGTTATGACGATTAATATGTAAATAATTTGATGTAGGCATTTCTTAATAAGTGTAAATTTGATGTAGGCATTTCTTGATAAGTATATGTAATATTAGTCAGAAAGATATGTTATATGAAGTTATTTTGTTTAGCTGGATTAATATAGAAGCAATCGGTTGATCTGATGATTTTCATTGTGAAAAAGCCTTTTATTGACCAACCTGTACTGGTTAAATTTCTAGTGTTTGAGCCTAGAGTTACTAGACCTTGGAATCTGTCTTGATATATGAGGTACTGGAAAGAGTATAACTTCAACATTTTAAGTAGTGATTTTATAGGCATGTTGAAAAAATTCAATGCTTTTTATTTTATGATAGGGCCCACCAGGAACAGGTAAAACTGTGACATCAGCAACTGTCGTGTACCATCTTGCCAAGCAGAGTAATGGTCAGGTGTTAGTATGTGCTCCATCTAATATTGCTGTTGATCAACTTACAGAGAAAATACATAAAACTGGACTGAAGGTTTGTATTTTAATTTCATGACATTTGCCATTTAATCATAACGATTGTTTAATTTAACAAGTGAACAAAAATTTCATCAGTAAAATCATACCAGAAGTGGTCCTTCTATGTGCCAGAAATGATGCAGATGTTCACAAATCTATGACTATTTTATTGTTGGTCAATTTCTGTAAAAATGTCTGCCTACCCTAGTAATTTATATTAGCACATAAGTGTACATGTTCCTTTTATGACCCAGAATATCTTCAATGCTAGTTAAGTGTAGCAAGTTTAGATTTGATGCATTTTCAACTTAATTTCAAATAAACAGAAAATTTTGTGTGTCTTGTATACCGCTGTGTTAAGTCAGACATTGGCCTTAATCTTGCTAATTGATTAATCCTTTCTAAACATTTCTAAAACCAGTAAAGTAATAAATAACCTGATTGTCTAGTCGAATAGTAGCAGGTTAGGTATACTGACTTTTGGTTCATGAGATAGGTTATACCACATGCTGTTCTGTTAAAATATATCTTAAGTTCCAGTCTGTTAAATCAAGTTATTTACATAGAGAAGTTCATACATATATAATCCAGGAACATTTTTATATAGATAACTGAAAAAAAGCAGGACAGCCAATTCAAAAAAGTATTTGAAAATCCAGTAAACAATGTTTTATGTATACATATAAATGGTTCATCATTATTATAAATTTGTTTATTTATAGGTGGTAAGATTGTGTGCCAAGAGTAGGGAGGCCATTGAATCACCAGTGGCATTCCTAGCCTTACATAACCAGATAAGAAACATGGACAGGTATGTAGCCTAGCTACAGTTATATTGTGATTGAAATACTGTTATATAATAGATATATGTCAAGTCTGTATGTGTCAGATCTGAAGAGTTGTACTTCTGTTTTTTGAGTAGAGCTGTACAAGAAATTTGTTGAGATGTTTACCTCCAGTCAATGAATTTTAAGATTTTGAATTAACTAGCCCAAATTCCAGTTTTGAATTTATTCTACTATATATATAACTAAATCTTCTTAAAATTTTCACTGGCCCGAACTATTTTTCACTGGCCATGGGCCAACGGGCAAGTACTAAATTCGATGACTGTACCTCTTTATTTAGGAGAGTAGCCTTACCCTGGAGCTTGCATTGTATAATTCTCACTAATCCAATTGCATAAGTTTTTTGCTTTTCTAATTTATCTTATTAAGCTGCAACAGATGTTTTCCTGTTGTATACATTAATATTCTTTGTTACATAGATTTATAGTATAAGGCAACCTGTGTGAGATATTGAATATATGAACATTTCAGCTTCATTCTATATACTTGATTTTGCATGAAATGACTTATATTTTGGCATTTTAGATCTTTCTCTTTTAAAAAGTTTAGCCTAAAGGGCAACACATTAAGTTTTGTAAGAAAGGCCGAGTTGACTGAACAGAACTAATAATCATGACTTTTACCTGGTTTGCAGTTTACCTGAGCTACAGAAGTTACAGCAGTTGAAGGATGAGACAGGGGAATTGTCATCTACTGATGAGAAACGTTACAGGTCTTTGAAGAAACAATGTGAGAGAGAATTACTCCAGGTATACCATCTTACTCTTAAGAAAATAATCAAAGACTGATTCTGAAAACCTTTTTTTTGCAAGATAACTCTTTCTTTCATAAAATAACAGTCATTATTGAGTTGTTTCCCTTTTACCAACAGATTCCCCTAACCTACCAAAATGATATGAAAGACAGAAAATTATTAAGTTTAACCTAGTTTTTATAAATACTTATATTCATGATATTACAGAATGCTGATGTAATCTGTTGTACATGTGTTGGTGCTGGGGATCCGAGGTTGGCTAAGATGCAGTTCCGCTCAGTACTTATTGATGAAAGCACTCAAGCCACAGAACCAGAATGTATGATCCCAGTTGTCCTAGGATGTAGACAGGTTTGTGTCTTTTATTATTTAACATGATTAATTTTAATACTTCAACTTCAGGATTATAATGACTGGGTTCTATTAGCTATATTTTTCTTAAAACCTCCAGTACACTAGTCTACATCCATCAGTGTATACCCCTCCAAACCTAGGATATGTTGGTTGAGCACTACTTTATAAACAACATGTTACCTCATATTACCCATTTCTGGTTGGTTGCAGGAATGAGATTTGAGAGATGTTAAAGTTTTAAGCTTGCATCAAAATTAAGAAAAATGAATATATTTAAACTAAATTGAATTGAAATATTGTTAAAACTAGTCATAAAAAGTTTTAATGAAATTTAAAATGTTTATCTTGACTTGAGATTTTCAAACCCTAAAGAGGGTACTAAATCATAAAAATGAAATAACATAATGGAATATGACACATAATTTTACAATATAACCATTTTATATTGCTTATTTACTCCATATTGTATTACATGCATTATGTGTTGATATCAAATGATTTTTCAAGAGATCATTTCTTTTGTTTATTTTTACTGATAGTCACTCACTCTTCAACATGTATGTGATTAATAAAGAGAAAAATATGTCTTAGAATTGTAATGTGGTAGTAATAAAGCAAGTGGTAACTGTATATTGTAGATGATTCTGGTAGGAGATCATTGCCAACTTGGACCTGTTGTCATGTGTAAGAAGGCAGCTAGAGCTGGACTCTCACAGTCTCTGTTTGAGAGACTGGTTGTTCTGGGGATCAGACCTATACGTCTACAAGTGCAGTACCGTATGCACCCTGCTCTCAGCTCTTTCCCATCTAACATCTTCTATGAAGGCTCCCTGCAAAATGGAGTCACTCCAGGTAAAATCTTAGGTTTTTTTATTGGGAATAAATGATGATTCTTTTTTGGTAAAAAAATTTGTAAATACCTGCAAAATTATATATCAATACTAAATTTGGGGACAGTTCTTAGTATTTTGCAGAAAGGGGAAAACTTGATGTAACTTCTATGGGAAATCAACATGATTTTAAAGAATTATCTAGAGTGGAAGACATCTGTTATCAGCTCCTGTTACAAAAGGGTGATAAATCCCTGCAATCTGATATCTTGATTACACAAGGACTACTACACAAAAGATAAAAAGATATAATGAGTAGATTAACCCCTATTATAACATTCTATATTATAAAGTATTTCAATAATGCAGTATCCTAAAGTTGTAATTTCTTTACAGCTGAAAGAATCCGCAGTAGTTTGGATATACCATGGCCCCAGCCAGACAAGCCAATGTTCTTTTATACATCATCAGGACAGGAGGAAATATCCAGTTCTGGAACATCCTACTTGAATAGGTAAATTCATAAATAAAGCTTTTTATGTTAACTTAATTGTGAAGGCAGCCGTACACTTATTAATATTAATTTTCAGGCAGTTTTAATTTTAGACAAGCCAGAGCTACAGGTGTCATATCTATGAAATATGGTTATATCCCATGAGGGGCTCTGACTTGCTATAAAGACTCATTAATCACTTAAGTCTGTGCTAATATTTGTGATCTATGATTTCAATAGGAGAGTTCCCCAATAATTCTGTAATCATGGGTCTGATACCGATGTAATGTCTCGAAAAACTTCTAAATGTTAGTTATTGAGAAAATCAAGTTTTATTGTGTGTTTCATTATTTTTCAACTAAGAAGAAAAGGGACTCTTTTAGAATAAACATGTAATCTTAAAATGAAACTTTTACTTGGATAAATCACATTTTACTGTCTAAAATAAATGTTATGTTTAATTTTAGAACTGAGACTGCATCAGTAGAGAAGGTAGCTACAAGGTTTCTAAGGTCTGGAGTAAAGCCAGAACAGATTGGTATTATAACACCATATGAGGGACAGAGAGCTTATATTGTACAATACATGCAGTATAGTGGATCATTAAACAAGAAACTCTATATCGTATGTTATATTCACTTCTATTTACCCACACTAACATTTGTTGTCTTGAATTTGTATAATGGATTTCTCTCATTTGACTTTGAAACTCTTTATTATTTAAGCAATTTCAATTTCCAAACACTTAAATGAAAATGAGTGTCTAAACTATTGACTTATAATCTGACCTACCTTCAGATTGATGGTATATGATTGCCAATATGATAGCTATAGCTAAGTTTTATCTATGGAGACTGTCGGCTCTATGAACTATGTATGTTAAACATCCAGATGCTGCATATGCTCTCAAAACAGTAATTTGATCACCTTTGGTGTAAGGCTATTTCTCTGCTGATTATGAATGAATGCAGTGATAATTTTGCATTAACCAAGTTGTGGTCATTTGAAACAAGGACACTGGTTTGTTAAATTTAGAGATTTATCTAAATGTATTGCATTAGGTTGGTGCTACTTTGATATAAATATGTTATACATCCTGTTTTTAGCTCACCTGTCACAAAGTGACAGGGTGAGCTTTTGTGATCGCTTTTCGTCCGGTGTCCGTCCGGCGTCCATCCGTCCGTAAACTTTTGCTTTAAATGACATCTCCTCATAAACCGCTGAGCCAATTTCATCCAAACTTCACAGGAATGTTCCTTTGGTGGTCACCTTTAAAAATTGTTCAAAGAATTTAATTCCATGCAGAACTCTGGTTGCCATGGCAACCGAAAGAAACATCTTTAAATATCTTCTTTTAAACAACCCTAAGAGCTAGAGCTTAGATATTTGGCATGAAACATCTTCTAATGAGTGTCTACCAAGTTTGATCAAATAAAAGCCCTGGGGTCAAAATTGGCCCCGCCATAGGGGGTCATAGATTTTCCCTATATGCATATAGTAAAAACTTAAAAAATCTTCTTTTAAAGAACCCAAAGAGCTAGAGCTAAGATATTTGGCAGGAAACATCTTCTAGTGAGTGTCTACCAAGTTTGTTCAAATAAAAGCCCTGGGGTCAAAATTGGCCCCGCCCCAGGGGGTCATTGATTTTCCCTATATGCATATAGTAAAAACTTAAAAAAATCTTCTTTTAAAGAACCCAAAGAGCTAGAGCTTAGATATTTGGCATGAAACATCTTCAAGTGAATGTCTACAAAGTTTGTTCAAATAAAAGCCCTGGGGTCAAAATTGGCCCCGCCCCAGGGGGTCATTGATTTTCCCTATATGCATATAGTAAAAACTTAAAAAATCTTCTTTTAAAGAACCCAAAGAGCTAGAGCTAAGATATTTAGCATGAAACATCTTCTAATGAGTGTCTACCAAGTTTGTTCAAATAAAAGCCCTGAGGTCAAAATTGGCCCTGCCCCAGGGGGTCATAGATTTTCCCTATATGCATATAGTAAAAACTTAAAAAATCTTCTTTTACAGAACCCAAAGAGCTAGAGCTAAGATATTTGGCATGAAACATCTTCTAGTGAGTGTCTACCAAGTTTGTTCAAATAAAAGCCCTGGGGTCAAAATTGGCCCCGCCCCGGGGGGTCATTGATTTTCCCTATATGCATATAGTAAAAACTTAAAAAATGTACTTTTAAAGAACCCAAAGAGCTAGAGCTAAGATATTTAGCATGAAACATGTTCTAATGGGTGTCTACCAAGTATGTTCAAATAAAAGCCCTGGGGTCAAAACTGGCCCGCCCCGGGGGTCATTGATTTTCCTTATATGTGTATAGCAAAAACTTAAAAATCTTCTTTGAAAAAACCCAAATAGCTAGAGTTTAGATATTAAGCATGAAACATCTTTAAGTAAATATCTACAAAGTTTGTTCAAATAAAAGTCGGGGTCAAAACTGGCCCTGCCCCAGGGGTGTCATTGTTTTTTTAACTATATGTGTATAGTAAAAACTTAAAAAATCTTCTTTTAAAAAACCCAATGAGCTAGAACTTAGATGTTTAGCATGAAACATCTTCTAATGGGTGGGGGGGGGGGGGTGCTATATACAGGTGAGCGACCTCAGGGCCATCATGGCCCTCTTGTTAGCTCACCTGTCACAAAGTGACAGGGTGAGCTTTTGTGATCACTTTTCGTCCGGCATCCGTCTGTAAACTTTTACTTTAAATGACATCTCCTCATAAACCACTAAGCCAATTTCATCCAAACTTCACAGGAATGTTTCTTTTGTGGTCACTTTTAAAAATTGTTCAAAGAATTTAATTCCATGCAGAACTCTGGTTGCCATGGCAACCGAATAGCAACCGAAAGATAAAAACTTTAAATATCTTCTTTTAAAGAACCCAAAGAGGTAGAGCTTAGATATTTGGCATGAAGCATCTTCTAGTGAGTGTCTACCAAGTTTGTTCAAATAAAAGCCCTGGGGTCAAAATTGGCCCCGCCCCAGGGGGTCATTGATTTTCCCTATATGCATATAGTAAAAACTTAAATAATCTTCTTTTAAAGAACCCAAAGAGCTAGAGCTAAGATATTAAGCATGAAACATTTTCTAATGAGTATCTACCAAGTTTGTTCAAATAAAAGCCCTGGGGTCAAAATTGGCTCCGCCCCAGGGGGTCATTGATTTTCCCTATATGCATATAGTAAAAACTTAAAAAATCTTCTTTTTAAGAACTCAAAGAGCTAGAGCTGAGATATTTAGCATGAAACATGTTCTAATGGGTGTCTACCAAGTTTGTTCAAATAAATGCCCTGGGGTCAAAATTGGCCCCGCCCCGGGGGTCATTGATTTTCCTTATACGTGTATAGCAAAAACTTAAAAAATCTACTATGAAAAAAACCAAATAGCTAGAGTTTAGATATAAAGCATGAAACATCTTCTGGTGAGTGTCTACAAAGTTTGTTAAAATAAAAGCCCTGGGGTCAAAATTGGCCCCCCCCCCCCCCCCCGTCATTGATTTTCCTTATATGTGTATAGTAAGAACATAAAAAAACTTCTTTTAAAAAAACCCAATGAGCTAGAGCTTAGATATTTAGCATGAAACATCTTCTTATGGGTGTCTACCAAGTTTGTTCAAATAAAAGCCCTTGGGTTAAAATTGGCCCTGCCGGAGGGGGGGGGGGAGGTCAGGTCATTGTTTTTCATTATATGTGTGTAGTAAAAACTAAACATCATGAAACATCTTCTAATGGGTGTCTTCCAATCTTGTTCAAATAAAAGCCCATGGGTTTAAACTGGCCCTGCTCCTATACAGGTGAGCAACCTCAGGGCCATCATGGCCCTCTTGTTTATGATTAAATATAGAATGGATTATAACATTATGTATTTAAGTCAGATATATATTCTGTTTTGGTGATAAATCAGTAAGTTTGTAATTTTCTCTTACAGGAAATAGAGGTTGCCAGTGTTGATGCTTTCCAAGGACGAGAGAAAGATTTCATTATCTTATCATGTGTGAGATCTAATGAACACCAGGGGATTGGTTTCCTTAATGATCCTAGACGTCTTAATGTTGCCCTGACTAGAGCAAAGTATGATCTTATCACATTTATCACACATGATATATATAGCAAAATAATCACTGTTCTTTTAGTTCATCTATTTAATGTTGTAAAAAGAAGATTTATTTTTGGTGTTCCAGGAGACTGTTAATTTATATTTAGTTCATTTAGATCCAATTCTTATTCGAAGAATAAGATGAGCTATTGTACTCACCATAGCATCAGTGTTGGCATTGATGGTGCTGTCACATTTTGGTTTTTCAAGTTTGTATATCCAAAACCACTACAGCGAATGGGTTGAAACTACCCACATTTGTTCCCTGTAATTATCTTACATAATGGGCACAGGTCTCATTACTCTGAGTTTACTTTTTACACACCTATGCCCCTGTTCTTACTGTCAAGCATTTAGAATAGTCAAGCATTGTGTTATTTCATATATAAATTAACTCTAAACAAATATACTATTTCTGAAGAGGAAAGGGAAAACAGTCTTCCCTTTGGTCTTAAAGGCAGCTAATATGAAATTTGTAGATGAACCTTGAAGAGTACTTTGAATCTTTGATTGAATTTTCAGATGTTAAGCTTCATAATTTCTCAAGTATGTTTTGTTTAATGTTTGTATGTATGTTTTCTTCCGAGTTAATTTACATTTTGTATGTGACATTTAGTGATGTTTATTTTATGTTACAGGTATGGCATCATTATTGTTGGCAATCCAAAGGTCTTGTCTAAGGTAAATGTTTAACTAAATAAGAATTATGTTCTAAGTTATTTAAAGTATTTAAAATTTCCTTACTTTGGTGATCATTAAAAAATGTGTGTTAATTTAAGCACTTGTAAAGTTTTAAGGTTAGGATGAGCAAATTTGGGTAAATTCTTACAGAACTGCTATCATACCATTGGCAGTCAGCCTAATTAGTTTGATTTTATCTGTAATGAATAGTATCAGTGACGCTGTTTTCATAGCAGTTAATTTAACATATTTATTACATTTATCTTGAAAATGTAATGGAAAAGGCACCAAATGAAATTAATAACAGATTCCTTTAGAAAGCTTTAAAGAGTAGCCAATATCAGCATATAAGAAATTGAAAGTTTGATTAAAAGTTTATCAATTATCTTGCTTGAATTAAAGTTGTACACTATATCTCCTCCAGCAACCACTGTGGAATCACTTGTTGACATATTACAAAGAGCAGAGATGTCTTGTAGAGGGACCTCTAAATAACATGAAGGAAAGTCTCATACAGTTCAGCAAGCCCAGAAAACTTGTCAACTCTACAAACCCTGTAAGAACTTTGCTACTAGTCACCTTAAATATCCAATATTGTTGATTTATCAGCAGGCAGTTATTGCTTTATTTGAAATAAAAAAAATTACTGTATGATATCACAAAACCAGTGTGTTTCTGTTAACAGTAAACCTGTATTACCTCATATTTTTGATAAAGATATTTTGTTATATTAAACTGAGAGCAAGAAAGTATTTCGAGTTGAGGTCTTTTAATTTACAGATTAACTGATTTACAGCAGTTTTACATACGATACCTCTGTAGTTTGGTATTCTGATTGACACTTGCTCTTTATCTCATTTGGTTCACTGATATAAATATTGAATCCTTTCATGTGAGGAAACTGTTGAACTAGATAATTTATAGTTGGTAATACAACCTAAGTGCCTGAAATAATTAAGGTAGAGTGCATGTGGTCATTCTACTCAGGTGCCCGTTCGTGTCTGAAATAATGCACGGAAGGGCACCTGAGGTCTACCTCCACCAGTTAAGCTGGAAAGTCCCCATATGACCTATACCGTGTTGCTGTGATGTAAAACCCAATCAAACAAAAAAAATGTGGTTATTCAGTAAAATTGTGCAAGTGCTTCCTGAAATACACTCAAAAACAACTACAACAAAATAATAGAGCATAGGTTTTATTTTAAGAAAACATCACAGTATTAGATTATAAGATGCAGACAGTTTGAACTCAGTGGATATGTATTTAACCAAAAAGGCAGTAAAAAGAGAAATGTGTGTCTGCATAAAGAAGATAATTATTATGTCATTAATTATTTAGAATTTACTGGAAATCACATATTTATTTTGTTACTTTTCAGGGTGGTCGTTTCATGAGTAACACAATGTTTGATGCAAGAGAGGTGCTTATCCCTGGCAGTATGTATGATAGAAGTAAGTACACTTTACTTTAGCTTTGATTTGTCCATAGCTATAGAGATCTTAATTGGTTATTAATCACTGATATTTCTGCTTTCCAAAATGATCATATTCATCTTAACTTTCTATGTGTCCTGTTTGTTTGACGTTATTCCAGCCAAAAAGTTTTATTGCTTTATTTATTCACTCTACCTCTTCAGATATTAAGAATTTAAACTAACCAGGTTTTAATTGATTTTACAAAATCCCAGCATTATTTTTCTTTTAAGAATCATAGTATTTTCCAAGGTTGAAAAATACACAACAAACTATTTGTTTTAAACTTAAACATGGTATAAGTCAACAGAGATAATACTTGTCATGCCATTGAAATTATTCAAATATGATTTTTTTTTACCTTAAAGGTGTAGGCTACAGGGAGCCAGTGGTTCGTACCCATGACCAGCTTGGATTTATTGGACCAGAGAGGGCATACACAGGACCTGGAATGAACATGCCTATACCAGTCAACATGTTCATAAGCCCCATGCCACAACCTTTCCATCCACCCCAACAACCTATGCAGATACGTAAGTACCTTTGAAATATTAAAAATGTAGTTTGTTTCATGGCCTTGATTTAAAATGTACTTTAACTATAGTGACAGTGATTTCTTTGGCTATTGGTAATTTCAAATGAAAGAATAGTTATTTTATCTGTGGGTTGTTTTAAAATGGAAGTATAGCTCTTTCTTTGACCGTGGACCACTTTAAAATGGAAGAATTGCTACTTCTTTGAGATATTAAAAATGGGAGAATAATTGTTAGTCAGTCTAAGTAGAACTAAATGCTTAGCAAGTAAACATTGATACTATCAGTAAAATGTTAGATATAATTTCTATTGTCAATAACAAAGTTTTACATAACATTTTAAGCCTTTAATAGCATTCGGCACGATATGGCCAGTTATGTGTTGACGTGCCGTAAAAATCCAAACAAACAAACTTAAAGTTAGTTGAACAAAATAAACCAATTGCTCAATTCAGCTTTCTGTCTGTTGCTCATTGCCATTATAATATAAAAAGTGATAATAAAGTAATATTTATGTTTGTATAGCTGCCAATGCACGTGGACGTGGTACTGGAGGACGTGGACGTGGAATGCGCACTAAACCACCACGGTATAGCCAGAACACGCAGCAGAGTCAGGCTTCACAGTTGACTAACAGTCAGAGTCAGGCAAGCCAGGACATCTCTCAGCCCTTCTCCCAGGGACCTCTAACACAAGGTGGTCTCTCCATGAGTCAGCCATTCCAGATGAGCCAGCCTGGACTCTCTGGATTATCCCAGCCTGAATTGTCACAGGTAACCCACAAATATCTGCATAAAGAAATTTTCATACATTATCATACTTTGTAAGAATTATTCAGGACTTCTGTGTTAAGGAATGCACATATCCAGATAATTGAGAAGCATAAACATAAACTTTCTGTTATTGATCTGTCAATAAAATTGCAACATGTATCTTGAATTGTCAAGGAAGATTATTTCAGTTCTTACATGTACTGTTTCATGTTTTCAGGACAGTTTCCTGGCGGATGACTTCAAGTCACAGGCTGATGGCATGTTGTCACAGGACTCTACATACCAGGGTGACCGCATGTTTTATGCCTCACAGCTCTCACAAGGTCCTTTCAACTAGACAACAGGAGCTTCAGGCCAACTAACAAGGTAATTACAGCTCTATATTAGAAACAATGTTGAATGTTATAATTTTACTTCAAACCACATGAGATCATTGATTGTTATGATCAGTAGTCATTGTTTTACAGGCCAGGAACAGGAAACTCAAAACTTACACATTTGTCTATGTATTTGCAAATATATTTGAAATCTACATGGTAAATAAACCCTTCTGACAAGTAATATGTTAGCTCAAGTTCTAGATGTGGCATAATATTTTTGTGATATTTAAGGCAACGTGACTGAAGTCATTTGTCATACTCTACTACTGTTTGAATTTATTAGTCCCCTACCGGTTTACCGGAGGGGACTTTAGGTTTACCCTCCGTCCGTCTGTCCGTCCGTCTGTCTGTCAGTCCGTCAGTCCGTCTGTCCACAAAACTGGATCCCGCGATAACTTGAAAAGTACTGAAAATATTTTTATGAAACTTGATATATGGATAGATGGCAGTATGGAGATTATGCACGTCTTTTTCTTTTCCTCCTATGTTGAAAATTCTGGTTGCTATGGCAACAAATAGGCTGAAAATATGGCAAATTTTACACATAAACTGGATCCAGTGATAACGCAAAAAGTACAGGAAATATTTTTTTGAAACTTGTAATATGTGTAGATGGCAGTCTGGAGATTATACACGTCTTTTTCTTTTCTTCCTATGTTGAAAATTCTGGTTGCTATGGCAACACATAGACTGAAAATATGGCAAATTTTACACATAAGCTGAATCCAGTGATAACTCAAAAAGTACTGGAAATATTTTTATGAAACTTGACATGTGGGTAGATGGCAGTCTTGAGATTATGCATGTCTTATCTGTTCTTCCTATTTTGAAATAATATTGGTTGCCTTGGCAACAAATAGGCTTAAAACATGGCAAATATAACAATATTTGTGATAAGTCAAAAAGAGCTGAAATTTTTTATAAAATTGCATCTTTAATTCCAGAGTTATCTCCTCTTTAATAATTTTGCTTTTTAAAATGTTATATTTTGGTAACAGGGATGTTTCAAATATTAACTTTAGAGTGTCCTTCAGTCCGTCTGTCTGTCTGTTCATAAAAACTTTTTCCTGTGTCAGATCACTTTTAAAGAACATTTCCAACAAATTTACTTAAAATAGAGAAAAATTTAAACATTAGTGAATGGCCAATGGCCCTTCAGAATGCTGATGGGGTTCTAACCGGTAGGGGACTTATGGATTGCTTGCAATACTATGATAATTGCTTGTTTATTTAAGCAATTAATAGTTTTATAGAATCCATGAAAATTTTGTTTTTTCCTAACTTCCAGTCGCTTTATGATAAAAATGCTGTAAAAATTGTCCAAAGCTTAAAGCAAACAAATATATAACATGAAAATGATATAATTTCAGGAAACGAAGGTGTTTGATGAAGTGAAATGATGATACATCATCGTAACCAACGACAACCAGTTGTGTAGAGGGAGAGAGCAGTGTCAGAATGTCTGACGACAATGACAACCACACAGTGACAACATGGCGTCCATGCCACACCTACAGTCTCACAAACACCACTCTTCAGTGACATGTCTGTTAAAACAAAGATAACAGTCACACTATAGACAGGTTTTCCTGATCATATGTCACAAGACTATGCAAATAGGCAAGAATTTAAACCAAAGTCTAGGTTTATACTAAAAAGACATTTGAATTCAGTAAAAAAAATATAGTGTTAAACCAGACAATGGGTAAATGATGGTAAACCAGTCTTATTAAAAAAGCTGAAATAGAGTGGGAACCATTCTGAGCAACAGGAAGTGGTGATACGTCTGCTGACTGTCACATGGTCAATGTCAAGGACACTGCAGATTGTTAGATTTATGTTAATTGATTGTTTACTGTGGAAGTTGTTGGGATATCTTGAGATACTATTTGATGGTTCTAACGTGATTATATACAAATTACAATTAGATTTGATTTGTGTTTTGCTATTAGAGCTGGTGTGTTTTGAGGGAAGAACGCATTGGATTGAAGATGATGAACTAACTAATACATATATATGTAGTTGACATAACACCCAAGACAACATATACAGAAGGCACATTGAACATTGACAAATCTGCAATATCATCGTGCATCAGTTTGTTAAACAAAAAATCATGACTTTCTTCCATGCAAACTGAAATATAATACAATATTGTTTGAACTTTGTCATTGATTGTTAATCTTTTATGAATGTAAAATCCTTCCTATAATTTTGTGATAACTCATTACTGTCTTTAATTAAGTGGAATGAATTTAAAGATTTTGTGTTGTTTCAAGTACTTAACAAATTTGTTGAAATTTAAGTAGTATTTTTTTAATTTTTAAGCTTAAGTGTTGGACATTGCCAAAGATATTCTACCTATTGTGGTGAATTTGCATAACTTAATCTGATGTCATTATAATTAGTTTTGTGCTATTTTTCTTTACCATTAAGTAATTTAGCAAGTAAGTTAGTACAAATGAGTGATGCATTTAGTTTTGCTAGTGGTTAATGTTACATGCAATGGAAATGATGCTGCATTCTTTGGAAAAAATGTGAGTAGTGACTTAAATTTGAAAATTAAAGAGAATATGAAAACTTAGTTAATGAATTGAATTTCAATGAATTATGGTTCATTTTAATACTATTAAATTTGTCACTTACATTCTTTGAGCGTAGAACATGTTGCCCTGAAATCTTAATGTAATTATGTGTTGGGTATTGACATTGATATGATGTTGATAAAATTCACAAATTTCTTTTCAGTGGCAACAAAAAAGGTAAACATTTTCTTAATAAATGCATCTAGAATCAAATGGGAACAAGGAATGTAAGTAATTGACAATACGAAAATATTTGAATCAAATTTGAGATTTATTATTTATCATTTTTAGCAAAAAATTAAAATTTTAAGGATTCTTTGTTGTGCTGTATTTACATATACAAGTTTGTTAAGTTTTCTTTATTTTTTAAGGGGAGTGAACTTAGTGATATTATTGTTAAAAGTTATTGCCCCTTTATGATATGTGCATGATCTTCAGTTCAGTGCATTTTTCCCGTCTCTGTTGTATTCAATTGATAGATGATTTTAAATGATTGTAACTCTTTAATCCTGTAATTATGGTTTTCAGCAAATTAGGTAGAGGTTATTTGTGCACTTTTATTGTAACCTTCATAATATTACACTGCATAATCTGTCCGCCATGTTTCTTTTTAAGTTTTGTTTACCAGGGTATCTCTTCAATATAAACAGTTTCAAATTGTTTAAGACAATAGAATTTTACTATGTAATTATTTAGGTATTCATTTATATTAAATTGTTCATCATCAGGTGCCCGTTCGTGCCTGAAATAATGCACGGAGGGGCACCTGAGGTCTTCCTCCACCAGTAAAGCTGGAATGTCGCGATATGACCTATACTGCGTCGATGTGACGTAAAACCCAAAACAAAAATACAAAGTCTCTTAATAAGATAACATTTATGAAGTGATCATGAATATATTTTGAAAGCCATATTATTTTTTGTAATATCACTTTGCAAATTTTTGATTTTCTTAACGCATGAAATATATGAAGACAAATAAGTCTTCATAGAGTATAGTTGCTTAATTTCTTTGCAGCTTTAACAAGTTTGAATGTCTTAAAGTGGCTAAAATTGTGATTTCATCTTAAATTTACAATCCATTTGTGAGAATAATTTTGATTATGAAAATGGAAATAATATGGATAAAATATTTAATGATAAGATAGATCTAATAAACTTGGAGAACTTTTTCCCAATATAATGTATAACTTGCTGATTTAGTAAAAGAACAGAAAATAAGTTTAGATATGAGAACTATTTTCTTAACAATTTGAAACTGGTTTATATTGATCTGTCCTGAATGCCTCTTGACATATTTTTTTATCCCGGATAAATTGTTTGTGCTTTGAAACTCGACTCCTTAAATTATAAATAATACTGTTACTATAAGATACTGAATTCAATGGAAAATAACATATCCGATTATATTGTGATTTTGTTGAAGATTTGTCAGGAGATTGTTCAGTTAAACAAAAATAAAATATACTAAAACTTACTTTAAATGATTTTTATTTTAAGATAGAATATTGTTAAATGATATTCAGCTCGTTTCATGGGCTTACATTTTTTTTAAAAGAAAAGATTTTATGTTTCAAATCTTTGGTGTTTTTCTTCTTTTTTCAAACATTATGTGCTAGGGAAAGTTTCATAGTTACATAGATATACAAGTCAATTTTTTCTTTTCTTTTGTTTGCTATTTTGTTTCATTGCAGTTGTTTATATATACGTTACTTACATACATGTACCTGTATTTTATATGAATATCCAGATGTTATGTATGAATCCGAATATCTTAATTTCTTTGAATAAGTTGTTTGATCAATGATTAATTTGTATTGATTAATTTGTATTGGCTTTTCTCTTATCTAAAAAAACAAGATCAACCACAGCTTTAAAGAAGTTCCATGGTGATTTATGTGAAAGAAATGATTTTATACAGTATAATAAGTACAAGATAAAGAGTCTTTAAAATATATCTGACCTTTCTAAAATAAGGCTTATGTTGTAAAAGTTATTGTTGAATAAATTTTAATGTTACATTATACCGGCTAACTGTTATTTAAGGCTTTAAGATTATTTTTTTCTTGTGGAAATAAAGGCTTATGAATGTTACTTTTTGTTTGTTTTTTGTCATTGTTATTCCTTTTGTCAGTAGCCGTTTTGTAGTCCCCACAGTTACAGTATGATGTAAGTATATGACAACATACATTTTCCTGTCTGCCTAGATTATTTGTACTTCAACTATGCCATTAGATATGTTAGAGATAATCAGGCACAAATACTGAACGTAAGAAGAGAACATGCTGTTCACTATCAGTTTTATGCCCCCGGGCATATTGTAATTGAACTGTCCGTCCGTCTGTCCGTACGAGGTTAACCTAGAACGGCAAGTTGGATTTTACTTGGATTTTTCTTAAGTTGTACCTGTACCAATGGCTTCTTAGTATACACACTTACTAGTCAATACAAAGTACATGATCTGGGCAAGTTACATAACTCTGGCTTTCATATTTACCAAGTTATTGCCCTTTTCAGCACTTAGAAAATGAAAAATGGTTAACTTAAAACAGCAAGTTGGAAATATCTTAAGTTCTATCTATACTAATGGCTTTATAATTTCCACACTTACTTATCAATACAAAGTACATGATATTGCCAAGTTATATAACTGTGTCATCCATATTTTCCAGTTATTTCCCCTTTTTTCACTTTGAAAATAGGGCCTTGTCTGGTTAACCTATTTCGGTAAGTTGGATTTATCTTAAATTTTCCTAATTGCTTAATTTCTTTAATGGTATCTTTCATATTTAGTAGGTGGATACCTTGGATGGTCCGTCCGTAAACTTTTACTTTGAATGACATCTCCTCATAAACCACTGGGCCAATTTCATCCAAACTTCACAGGAATGTTCCTTTGGTGGTCACCTTTAAAAATTGTTCAAAGAATTTAATTCCATGCAGAACTCTGGTTGCCATGGCAACCAAAAGAAAAAACTTTAAATATCTTCTTTTAAAAAACCATAAAAGCTAGAGCTTAGATATTTGGCATGAAACATCTTCTACTGAGTGTCTACCAAGTTTGTTCAAATAAAAGCCCTGGGGTCAAAATTGGCCCGGCCCCAGGGGGTCATTGATTTTCCCTATATGCATATAGTAAAAACTTAAAAAATCTTCTTTTAAAGAACCCAAAGAGCTAGAGCTAAGATATTTAGCATGAAACATGTTCTAATGAGTGTCTACCAAGTTTGTTCAAATAAAAGCCCTGGGGTCAAAATTGGCCCCGCCCAGGGGGTCATTGATTTTCCCTATATGCATATAGTAAAAACTTAAAAAATCTTCTTTTAAAGAGCTAGAGCTAAGATATTTAGCATCAAACATGTTGTAATAGGTGTCTACCAAGTTTGTTCAAATAAAAGCCCTGGGGTCAAAATTGGCCCCGCCCCGGGGGTCATTGATTTTCCTTATTTGTGTATAGCAACAACTTAAAAAATCTTCTTTGAAAAAACCCAAATAGCTAGAGTTAAGATATTAAGCATGAAACATCTTCTTGTGAGTTTCTACAAAGTTTGTTCAAATAAAAGACCTGGGGTCAAAATTGGCCCCGCCCCGGGGTCATTGATTTTCCTTATATGTGTATAGCAGAAACTTAAATCTTTTTTGAAAAAACCCAAATAGCTAGAGTTTAGATATTAAGCATGAAACATCTTCTAGTAAGTGTGTACAAAGTTTGTTCAAATAAAAGCCCTGGGGTCAAAACTGGCCCCGCCCCAGGGGTGACATTGATTTTCCTTATATGTGTATAGCAACAACTTAAAAAATCTTCTTTGAAAAAACCCAAATAGCTAGAGTTAAGATATTAAGCATGAAACATCTTCTTGTGAGTTTCTACAAAGTTTGTTCAAATAAAAGACCTGGGGTCAAAATTGGCCCCGCCCCGGGGTCATTGATTTTCCTTATATGTGTATAGCAGAAACTTAAATCTTTTTTGAAAAAACCAAAATAGCTAGAGTTTAGATATTAAGCATGAAACATCTTCTAGTAAGTGTGTACAAAGTTTGTTCAAATAAAAGCCCTGGGGTCAAAACTGGCCCCGCCCCAGGGGTGACATTGATTTTCCTTATATGTGTATAGCAAAAACTTAAAAAATCTTCTTTGAAAAAGCCCAATGAGCTAGAGCTTAGATGTTTAAAATGAAACATCTTCTTATGTGTGTGTGTGTGTGGGGTGGGGGGGGGGGCTATATACAGGTGAGCGACCTCAGGGCCATCATGGCCCTCTTGTTTAGTTGATGTCTTAGTTTAATAAAAAAACATGCCAAGGGAGGTCCTCCTTCTTTGGGTGTAGTAAGGGGTCATTTTGGTCAAGGTCAATGTTACCAATGTCAAGGTCACCAATGTTAAAAATAGATTTTTTACATTTTTACTGTTGTATTAACCTTATTCTATAGACAGATGTTATTTATAATTGATAAAAACATAAAATTTGATGGAGTTAGTGGGCAGTTGGGTTAAGGTCACCAGTGCTAAAAATAGATTTTTACACATTTGCTCATACAGCCTTTATTAAGTGACAGATTTTATACAGAATTTATTTTAGTTCGATTGTGTAGGAAGCTATAAGCAGACCTGGGGTAATCACTAATCGTAATCATCGATTTTTTAATTGATTACATGATTACACTGTAATTAATCATCATGTAATCGATTACCTTGCTCAAAATTGATTACATTAATTGTAATTAATCAATTACAGCTTGAATTCAGTCTGTAATTATGATTACAAATCGATTGATGTTGATTACTTTCAGATTTTACATGAAACTATTGGAATTCAAATGATTTATTTTAACTTATACTCCTTTATAATGATCTTTAATCACAAAATGTAGAGTGTAAATTGATTTTGATACACAATAGCAACATTTTTATTGAATATAAGAAATGTTCTCTATTGATATCCATATTTGAAGAAAATAATAGAAATTGTCATAATAAACAATGATTGTCCATAAAGGTAGTAAAATATCAAGTGATATGTTTTAAGACAATTATTCAAAATGAAGAAATTAGTTTTAATCCATACAGATTACAGTTAACCAAAATCTAACTGAAAGATATACATCATTGTTTGGCTTGTATTCTAACCAAAATGTCAAATCATTGGATTTATGATGTCTTTGAATTTCCTAAAGAGACATCTGGAAATGTGACAGCACAGTGCAAATTGTGCCCTAAGGAAGATAAATAGAGGTTATTTGTTTGTTTTGCATGTAAGATTGAAATATAATTTCACTGAGTGAACACCAGATGCAATATTTTCTCGAGTGGCGTAGCTGGTGTTCACGAATGAAATATATTTCAATCTTATATGTAAAACAAATAAATTTTCTTTTTATTTCATGCTTTTTAAGTGATTTTAAATATTTTTTACTGATTTTGCCGCGTAACGTCGCGCATTCTCCTTTGTGACGTCATCACATCATGACGTCACATCATCAATTTTGAAATATAGTTATGTTAAATTTCTCTAATTTTTGTTACATTTTTAACATAATGTATGGTGACATCGACTTTATTTTCCTAAAGAATCAAAATTTACGTATGACGGCATTTATTTCTGCATGTTATTCCATTTAGTTTGATTTTCTTTTCATCCGCATTCAGATAAAGTCCGGCTACAGTGAAAATTATATTTTATAAATTTCACTAGTGGTTTATCAGAGTATAATCATCTGATATATTACAGTAAAACACTTGAAAGCATGAAATAAATGGAAACACTAAGTCACATTCAAATTTCATTACCCACATACAGGTATGTTAAATTTTGTTTCACATATTTTGGTTAAACCATGTTTTAAAAAGTTTGAAACAATGTAGATAACTTCTTTACTTTGTATTTTCTAGAGTTAATGTCATATGCATATTATCATATTTTAATTATATGCAAAAGTTATTTTGTAAGGTGATAGACAATGTGTCTATATTATAATGGATACTTTTGTACCATTGAAGTTTGTAAAAAATTGATAATTTCTTTGTAAAGCCTATTGTCTCTTTGAATTCCCATACACAAAATTTATTGTTTTCACACCTGTTTTAACACCTGTATACAACATACTGTACAATTGACACTTTTCAAAATTTCTGTTGCAGAGAGTTAATTATGAAACCTACACCAAGAAGACTGAGGACCATTCTTGCATCATTGGCCCCTGTAGAGCATTTGTTTTTTCCGTCCTGATAGACACAGTCATATTATATGCCTTGGTTTAAAAAAAAAACTGAAACTGAAAAATGTTTATAGAACTTTATACATTGAATGTAATCAATTATCAATCAATTACTTTCCTAAAGTAATTGTAATTTAATTGATTACAGAGGCAAGTCTGAGTAATCAATTGTAATCAATTACAATAAAATCTGAAAGTATTTGTAATTAAATCAATTACTGATCAATGTAATCATCTGGTCTGGCTATAAGCTTATAAACACACTTTCGAATCCGTTCCTGGAACCAACCAGTACTAAGCAATTAGTGTATTAAGTTTCTTGCTCAAGGAAACAACGACTTGCCCCTGTCAGGGTTTGAAACCATGCGGCTAGCGATCATAAGATGACTAGTCCGAAGCGTTAACCACTCGGCCATGCCGCCATAACTTGCTTTGTATTCATCCTTTTGATTGGGATAGGGATCAGTGGGTCAAGGTCACTTGTGCTAAAAATAGATTTTTACACTTTTGCCCATACAGCTTTTATTTATTTATTGACAGATGTATTTCATATTTGGTAGGAAGATAACTTGCATTGGATGGAGTAAGGGGTCAGTTGGGTCAAGGTCACCAGTGCTAAAAATTGATTTTTACACTTTTGCCTATACAGCCTTTATTTATTGACAGATGTATTTCATATTTGGAAGGAAGATAACTTACATGGTATTCTTTCTTTGGATAGAGTTAGGGGTCAGTTTGGTCAAGGTCACCAGTACTCAAAATAGATTTTTACACTTTTGCCCATACAGCCTTTATTTAATGACAGATGTATTTCATATTTGGTAGGAAGAAAACTTGCATAAAGTTGAATATTTTTCAACGCAATGACTGGGCAACTTATATTTTTCACAATTACAAAATGCCATGACTTTGTCAAGCTATATAACTTGTGTTTACATTTTTTTGGCAATTTTTCTGTCCATAACTGAGTGAATGGGTAAACATTGTTTTAAATATTGCTGCTGACAAGAATCTGAGCCGGGGGCATTTGTGTTTAACAAACACATTCTTGTTCTACTTGTTATAGAGTTTGCAAGCGAACAGCATGGATCCTGATCAGAGTGTGTGGATGCCCAGGCTGGTCTGGATCCATGCTTGTCGCAAACGCATTAGGTTGGTTTTGTCATGGCGCGGCTCATTTGTCATTTCAAGTTTGCTATTTGTTTGTTACAGACTGCAAGATCTGAAGTAGGTTTCTTTTGTGTACAATAAACAATTTCTCTTGAAGTAGTACGGGATTGGTCAGATAAATTTTGATCAACATTTAACAGAATGACAGCTAAGGCCTTTATAGATAGTACAGTCAGGTGTACGAGTGCAAGTAAGTCTTGAGTGTTTGAATGCTACTATTTTTTACTACGATTACAAGGATAGGACCTGTTCTATTTCAAAATTCTGTTGTACAGATCTCCCACGACTGATTTCCAGGACATAACTCTAAAACTATTAGAGCTTTGTAAGTAGATAGATCTCATTGGATAGAACTGCAATGCTAAATAACCTAAACACAGCCTTGTCTAATTTTGGAGTTATTGCCCTTTGTTCATTTTTTTTATACTTTCCTGTGTCCAAAACCTTCTCGGGGAGCATCACCCGGTTCAACCGGTTCTTGTTTTAAATATATTTTTGTATTTTATAGAGAAATATGTATTTTGTGTGCAACTAATATTTTCTTTAGGCCTTCAATCAATTTTCCCCAGAACAATAGTGACAATTTCCGTGGCGCATATAGTAAGATTTGTGTGATTTAATCATTTTTGTGAACATTGTTTTGTTTTTGCAAGTAATAGAGAAATAATCTTCATGGAAGGGCTCTGACATTTCTGCCTATATTATTGGCAGAAAACTTAATTTTGTTACAATATCTGACGCTTGTTTATCCCTCATATTTTGAACTAAAACACTGAATGAATAAAAAATGAAAATGAGTTACAAATGGAAATATGTTTAAATCAATATCAACTTTCAGCTCAGCAGAATAATTAGATAGTTTACCTTGTTATGTAACAAAACTCAAATCAAGTCTACGGACCTAATCTATATCATTATTTAATATCAAAAGGCTGAATGTTTGCTCTGCAACTCTCAAATATAATTTCTTTCCCCAACTCTCCTTAAGGAATCATAAAAAGGTAAAAATGGTCTTGAAAAACTGATTAATGAACTATACAAAAACAGAGGTTTAAAAAATATTTGTTACTTTAGGTAATATCAATTAATTAAAATCAATTGTAAGCATTAATTTGTTGCTTTTTGAACTGTATTTATTGAACTCTTTTCTAGGTCAGTTAATGGCGAATGCAGTTTTGATGCCTGCCTGAATATTTTCGACAAATCCTAGCTTTTGTGTATAGAATTATCGAAAACATTTTTTTTCTTCTACAGAATGATTAAAACTTATCAAGTAGTTATAAAGGTGATGCTTTAATAAATGATTTTCAACAAAGTGATGAATTGTACCATGTTTGTGTGAAACGTTATTTTAAAACTAGACATTGCGTGCTACAATATGAACGACCGTCCTTAACAATGTCTGGCACGGTTTTGACTTATGTCATTTCTTTAAGCACTTCACATATTTGACCAAGTTGTATTCATTTAATACCCAAACATACTATAAAAGATGATATGACAATAACATATCATAAGAACAGAACAGAATAGGAAATTAATTTTAGATTTAAGCACTACAGCTTATCATCATCACCATTAAGTACGTACATATACAATTATTACAAATAAATAAGTAGCATACAAAGATCAGAGATTGAATTATATACATCATTACAGTTAGATATAAATGTATTAAATTTGTTGCACATAAGAGAGTACACATCTGTATAAATTAATGATATTTAATTTCGAGTATTTTTGTTAGAATCCCTTAATTGAAAAGCCTTCACAATAAAATTTTTAAAGTCTATGTAGAATGTATTTATTCTCGCTTTTTGACTTGGTCTTTGGTGTACATATCTGATACATATTTTTCTGAAACTTTTGTAAGCGTCACAAGCAAAAATGATATTCGTCTTCTAAGTCATTTCTTGAACACAGTAAACATTTTCTGTCCTCCCTACTAATATTTCTATGTCTCCCCTTTTCTATAATTTACTAATGAGATAAAAGTCTTAGTTTTGTGAGGACATGCCTATGTTTTTGATTGTGTATTAATAAATATTCAAAACGTTCTTTAATTTCCTTGAATGGCATTAGTGCACTCGAATTTCGCACGCCTTCTCTCCACTGTGAAATGTATATATCCTTTAAATGGATTTTAACTAATTCCAAGAAATACGGAACACTGATGATCGAGTCTCGAAATAACCAGACGCCGGGGTAGATTATTGTTACATTATTTTAACGTTTGCCAACCAGTTTGTTTTGTCATTTTTACACTCTTTTAACATTACAATATAAAGAGTATATAGTACATGTATTTGGTTTGTGTTAAACTATTCATAAGTTTAAACCAGTACTTCAAAATCCGTAGGTTTCTATGTATCTTCAGGTTTTTCATTATAGAGCTAAATCATGTGTTGTCATTTTAACATTCAGTGTTTTTTAAGAAACTTCCGGTGAACTATTTCTATTTTATCAGCAGGCGAAAATCCCCAAAGCTCGGAGCTATAATTCAGAATGGGTGTGACATATGCATCAAATGAGTCGAATGATATATTTATTGGTATGATTAACTCTTTTGTAAGTTTATCTAAATAGAACATGGATTTTAAGGATTTTCCGGCAATCGTGTCAATTCCTTTCCAAAATGAGCCACCTGATGACAATACAAAACCTAAATAATTAAAACTTTCTACTACTTCAATTTCGTTTCTCTTGAAGGCCCATACATTATTTTTGCCTATTTGCCCACCTTTCCGGAAGACAATAAGTTTGGTCTTTTCAATGTTTACTGTTAAACACCATCGATCACAGTAACCGTCTAGCTGATTTAAATGTAATTGTAATACCTTGGTTTGACTAAGAGGAACACAGTCGTCGGCAAACATTATCAGGTAGATTGATAATTGCTCAAGAGATAATCCCGTGAAAATATGTTTTGTAGGTTTGTACGAAGAGGCAGAACAAAATCGGTGAAGTTTTTCCCCCTTGAAATAGGCTTATATCACACTGGAAAAATCAGATAAGGTGTTTATATGTCTAACACAAGACTTACTTTCAGGATACATTGACCTAAGCAATTTCAGAACTTTACAATTTACCCCTTATCGTATTACCTGTATTACCTTGTACCATAGTCCATTTCTGACATAGTACGTTTACTAAGATGTTGTTCTTAAAGATGGTGTAATATAAATATTGCGTCTGTTGTTTGTGGCCTGACTTAAAACCTAATTGGGCGTCTGTGAGCTGTGAACACATACATGTATACTAGTATTCTTTATTATGTATGTAATACTTTCTGATCCAATTTTAACAAATAAAAGGGAAAATGGTACCTATTTGGTGTATGTATTCCGTTTATAGAAATATCTAAATTTTAGAATATATAAAGCCAATTAAGTGACATTATAAACAATGTGTTCAAATGTTGTTCAAACGAAATAAAATCAAACGAATTAACAAATCATATATGTCTTAAAACCGAATTCAAAATTCGATATATTTCAGGCAACAACAGTTTTAGAAAATTGTGACATGTATCATTATATCTTTCTGTCGAAATAACGTCTGACTTTAGTGGGTTTATCTTCTTATATGTGGTATTAGTTTTGTCAATTCAGATATGGACTATCTTAGATAAAAACTATTCGGTTTATGCATTTTTATTCCGCCTAAGTAAGCGTCAATTTTGTCTAGTCAGATATGCAAAAATAGACGGGCCTGATATCCATTTTATCTGTAAGATCATTATATTGTTTATATAAAGGAGACACAACGGCCATATAAAACTAGATGAAATGACCCATAGAGGGGCAATATAAAAAAAGATGCATATAGGAAAAGAAATCTTTATAGAACATTTCTAAAACGAATTTACAGTGGATATATTGTGTCTGATTGAATCATTGTGTTTCTGTACTTACTAGTAGTTGTTTTAATCCAAATTATGAATGCTTTTTAGTACAATCTTTGAAAAGGCATAACCAGAAATTTTAACATTTCACCATGAACCATGCAACCTATGATTGTGAGTAATCTATAAAATGGACAGACTCTTACATCATTAAGTGTGTTAAAAATACATATGAACAAATTAAACGCTTCAACATGTTTAGCATGATTGAGAAGAATTCTCATTACAGTGACAGTAACAATGCTATATCCGAATTCGTGATTTTACACGTAACTAGCTATTATTTCATGTATTTTTTTTGAAGATTTATTCGTTCATTTCCCGATATAGGATATCTGAGGAAGATTGTGTAACTATTTCCGATAAATAATTTACTTTCCTTGCCATTGCGCCCATAACTCTGATAATTCAACAGTTTTAGCGTTTATTTAGTTATTTGTCAATATTTTTCAACAACACGTCGCCTTATTCTAAAAATGTCCTAACTCCATTTTTACCAATAATGAGATAACTGCACATTTATTTTAGTATTAGTTTGTTCTATCTCCAAAACAAAACATGTAAAGATTTACGTCATACTTTTGTAGATATAGCGTCTGTATTTTGTTCTATGTCCAATGGAAAGCTTTGCTGTTAGCCTTTTTCGTCGTATCTCCAACACATGTAACACTTTTAGGCTAATCTTTCGTGCCAGCCAATCAAGTTGAAAAATATATGTCATGTGACCTGAAGGGGCCTGACAATATAATTGTTTTAACTCCAGTGATAACAACAACAATCGTATCTAAATCAGCCAGCTAACAAGGAAAGTAATAGTTAAAAAATGATCCCTGAAGAATGTAAGTAATATATTTAGCTTCTATACGTTTTATAAGTGAATTTATATTTTGCATTACTACTTGTTTCATCGTATTATGATTCTTTTATATATATTTCTCAAAGTTTGACAGTCACATTATTTCTATAACCATATTCGGATATTCGTATGAACTATTTGGAGTATCGAACATTGCTGTTGTTTAATTGTTAATGCTATTATTTTGTTCATTTCAGGTCAGACTTACTTACATTATCAGACGTTGTCCTTACAGAATTGTTGTCTCTTAGAACTTGTGACTGAAGTTAGCAGAACTTCCACAAAACTATGGAATTTTAAATCAACAACATCAAGTCTGTGGGGAAATTTTGACTTGTCATCAGTTTCAGATAAATCATTGTTTCAAGTCTTAAAATATTCACAAAAGATTTAGATATTTAACATTCCAATAGGATCGGAATACCACTGTCTTGTCCAAACATAGATTTTAAGTTTGCATGCGAGTTTCAGTGTTCTCCGGGCCATCAATGATTATATTTATTAGATAATAGCAGCATTCTTAAAGCACAATACGGTATGATCTTAAATGTTACCGGCTCGGTTTGATTTAGCCTGTTCATGGACGATATTATTAGAATGTCCAGTATCTACGTTGTGCGTCAAACACCAAAATGGGAGATCGCAAAATTCACTGGATGTAAAATCTTGAAAACGACGATTTTGCAATCATGAAAGATTGTTAAGAACTTGAGCAGATATTTTTTCATACGCTGATATTAAACCACAAACACTACTTGAGACTTTGAGAGGCGGTATAAATGCATGAGGTATTGACTTTTATTGTGTGAATTAAAAAAAAAGAGTTGTTAATATAATTTGGATATGTATTCATTTAATCACAATATTAGAGATGGTTACAATGATTTCATTTTTCATAATGGTACAAAATATGTCAGTTTGTTTTAGCAAGTTCATTGATTAAATTTTTTGTGAAATGTTTGTTTTTCTTTTTTTATGGCACACTTTTATATTGTCATTATCGAGAAATGCCCAAGTTGGAGATCACGTGAATGAATTTACACTTTGACATAGTAATTTACAAAGATAAAGTGATTCAGTGTCAGCGATTCAACCACTCTGGCTGAAAATGTTCTTTAGAATATAAAAATTTACTAAATTAAATATTCTATAGTAAAACTATTACTCTTAAAAATGCTAACTCAAAAAGTATTTACAATTTTAGCCTTACTTTGTCATATCTCCGCAAACTCATTTTTAGAGTAATTTTTTTATCTAAAAATAAACATTTTTGGTCTATCTCCAAATATTTTTTTTTATTTTTTCAAATACTGCAAATTATAAAGGTATATAACAAAGTTCTTTCATCACATGTTGACATAAATAATACCAATCCAGAAGTCCACACTGTTAGGAGTTATTAAATAAAAGTTACAAAGTCTTGAACCTTTAACCCCTTTTTCCCAAAAAACAGGAAATTGTAGATAGACCATTTTTGGAATAGGGCGACGAACAGCTTTATTAACATTATTGCATGCTGCCCATCTTTTTCAATGTAGATAAAACCATGTTGACCTCTAGCTGTGAATGACGTTGAATAGTTAGAGTTCAATTGTTTTTTGTTTTTTTTTCTCTCGGAAGGACATGCCTAATTTTCTAATAATCTGTTTCTTAATATAGTCACTGCTATCACTGAAAATATGTTAGAGTTCAAATGAACATTAGATGATCCCCAAAATAAGTTTTATATTGCATTTTCTTGTGCTTCACTCCTTTGAAATTGCACATATGTATGAAAAGATAAATCAAAATGGTAATTCAACACAATTTTATAAACAATAGTCAGAGTATTTTACATATAAAACTAGGAGCATGTTATTTTAATAAATGGTTATATTCAGACTGGTGTGAAGTTTTTCACTTCTTTGTTTACAAATTGACATGTATGAAAGTTATATCGTGCGAACATTTGTTTTAAAGAACAGGACTTGAAAAAAATCTAACAATTTGTTTGAACAAACATCAGTATTCATTTAATCGAAATAATAACAACAATGTGCATACACCAATACAGTTGTATTCAAATGATGTCAGATCGAACAAATTTACGAAACTTAATGCGTTCAACGCACACAAAAGGTAATCGCTGATTCTGGTGAAATACAATTCTGGTTAGATTTATGATATCATTATTCTACATTATATAAAAGAAAGTGTATACAGTGTATAAAGATCAAAAGTAAAGGTGTTGTATCGCAAAACTTTATTGGTATGTGTGATATTCAGTAACATTATTTTAAAAACATTTTTGAGTTGTATTAGATGAAGGTAACGTAATACATTGTTTTGAACAAAAACAACACAAGTTCTTTGTATTTCAAGCAAATATCGATTGAAACTAGTAACCAGGCATTACATTTCCATACAGCGCAAACTGTCAAATATCTTTAAGTAATAAAATTGATGCTTTTAAGACATGTTGTAATGAAGCCGTATCTTGACAATATTTCTATTAACTCATGTCGTTTTGTTAAAATAAAGGTTTCTTTATTATACTAACTTATTGAAATTCTCTATCATTCTGAATTAACGGTCCGTTAATGTCTTGAAAAACATACATTGAAACATAAAATGAAATTATGCTATACATTTATACAATATTCTATGCATTTCTTGCAGCAACAGTTTAAGGTAAATTGTGGCCTGTATCTTCTTGCTATTTTTTTATCAATCACAACAGAGCGATTACGGATGGACTTATGAAATGTTAGAACAGTCCATCTTCTTACTAGGGCGATCGTGCTTAAACTACAGCTAAACAAAGACGATTCTTTTTAAAATGGACATAAATCAGTTTTCTGTCAGATAATTACCATGCAAGACTCGCATTAAACATGCTTTTAGACATATGAGTAAACATTAGCTGGTCATACTAGAAGCATTTGCACTAACATGGCAGTAATCTTGCTAGAGCGCAGCTGAGCATAATGTTCCCTCTTCATGCATTGATTATTACAAATATAAAGGGACGGTTCTTCACATACTCACCCTGTTTTTGCCAATGGAATCGACAATGAAGTGCATTACAAATCAATATCCGAGTATTTGCTGATCATATTCTCTTTCAAAAGTGGTTTTCAAAAGCTACGTATTTTCTTATAGTCTGGACTTTGCAAACGTTTTCTAAAAATGTGTAAAAATGTATACATGACATTTTGCTGTTGGTTTTAACAAAGTTATAAAAGTTAAAGTCGGTAACGTTCAATCCAAAAACATTGTCGCATTAAATAATATCGGACACATCAATCTTAACGCCAATCTCGTGCAAAAGGATTATGAACATTAAACTGAAAGAACTATATTTCAGAGCTGCTTATCTTTCTCAAAACTATAACTCTCTGATTTATGTAACATTGTCCTTGCTTGATCTTGGTGATTGTATGTGTGCCAATTGCCTAAATATAAGAGTAGTCTCTTGTAAACAAACTCTTATATACAGTAATCGTTAAACCAAGAATAGCATTGTGCAGTTAATGATTTGTCAATACTCAAAATAACTTTGTATGGTTCACGTCATAATAATAATAATAATAATAAATACCACATTTATATAGCGCCCTTTTCATTAAAATGTTCAAAGGCGCTTTACATCAATCATATATGTCTAAAACAATATAAATGAACAGGATTATGAACATTAAAAATATTTTGCATTAACTAATTAAAAGTATAAATTATGGAATTATTTTTTACATATTAATACAATAAAACTTAAAGATCCTTAAAACTCACTTTACAATATTATTGTCATACATTAAAATTGTCTTCAATATATAAATGTGTAAGAAATAATGTGCCTTTTAACATAAACTCATAAATAAATATAAAAGCTACTTTAAATGCATATTGATGATTTTCATTGTTTTGTTGTCATACTTTACAACAGAAAATATATGAACGATTGATAAAAGAATGAATACAGCGACATCAGACTAAAAGAATATTGAACCTAACGAACCTGGATAGCATGAGTACTGCTACACCAAGGTCCAGTACCGAGGGAGTCAGATACCTCCCCACAGCGCATGCAGACCCCCAGGATGACATCACTACTATCACCACAGGAGGAAAGGGCCACGCCCCACACCTTAACACTAAATATTCTTGAAATCTGACCCCTCTGCATTCACGAGCCATATATTATGTAACACATGTAAATTATTATGATAAATCAATGTTAGTTTTTTTAAAAAAAAAAAACTTTTTAATAAAACTAATATTCAAATAACAGATACTTCGTATTCACTGTTTATAAAATTCATTCATAACAGTCACTGATTATTTTCCATAAGCTAAATTGAAGTAGTGTGTTTTAAGATGTTTTTTGAAACTTTCTACTGTGTTACAGTTTTTTAGATGACTTGGTAGTGAATTCCATAGCTTAGGAGCTGATGCCGAAAAACTCCTTTCACCAAATTTCAGTTTAGTTTTTGGTTGCACTAATCGTACAGGTGCATTTGAAGAGCGCAGATTTCGGGAAGTGGAATAAACTTGAATCATTTCCTGCATATATGATGGAGATTGTTGTTTCAGTGACTTGAAAGTATGTAATAAGATCTTGTAATTCACTCTATATTCGATTGGCAGCCAATGAAGATCTTTCATCACTGGTGTAATATGATCTTTCCTAGATGTACGTTTAATCACACGGGCTGAAGTATTTTGAACAAGTTGAAGTTTTTTCATGGTTTGTTGAGGTATACCATATAGAAGAGCATTGCAATAATCCAGTCTTGATGTCACGAGAGAGTTAACGAGTGTTTTTGTAGCTTCTTCGTTGATATAATTTCGAATACGTCCTATCTTACTTATTGGGGCATACGAAGATCTGCACACGGAGCTAACATGATGTTCCATATTAACCCTTGAATCAAGGAATGCACCCAAATTCCTTACACTTGATGACTGTTTGATTTTCAGCTTGGTCCACATTGACAGTTATATTTTTCACTGAGTCTGTATTGCTACCCGACGAAAAGACTATAAGTTCTGTTTTGTCTGAATTCAGTTTGAGAATGTTTGCTGTTCATCCAGAATGTTATTTCTTTTAAGCAGTTTTGAGACAGAATCAAGTACAAGTTCAGTTTTGGGTGTTGTCCAACGGTTTTGAAAGAAATGATATTTGAGAATCGTCAGCATAGAAGTGACATTGCAGACCATGTTTTCGACAAATTTCGCCGACAGGTTTTGTGAAAAGTATGTAAATTTTGGTCCTAATACAGAGCCCTGAGGGACACTGTATGTCATATGCACAGGGTCAGAAAGTTCTCCATCAATACAAACAGTCTGATAGCGACCACTGAGATAAGATCTACACCAAGCGAGCACTTTTCCAGTAAAAAAACCAAAGTCACATTCGAGTCGATTAAGAAGAGTGTTGTGGTCAATCGTGTCAAAGCAGCAGATAAATCGAGCATTACTAATATTGTAACTTCGCCTTTGTCAAGAGATTGGAGAAATGTCATTTTGCCACTTTGATGAAAGTGCAGTTTCTGTGGAATGAAATTTCCTGTATGCAGATTGATTTGGTTCATGTAGATTGTTAGTGTTGAGAAACATATCAAACTGACAGTCAGCCGCAGATTCTAGAAGTTTTGAGTCATATGTTTCATTAGCAACTGGTCTAAAGTTTTTCATAATTTTCTTGATCCAAATTGTCTTTCTTTAATAGTGGTCTGATTATCGAAGTCTTATTGCGTGGAGGTACGTCGGCGCGTGGTGTAAAATGATAAGTTGAACATGTGCGTTAGATATGGTGATACTTCAAGTTTGCATTCTTTTAGGAGCCAAGTCGGTATCGGATCTAGTTCACATGATTTAGTAGATGACTTTGATATGAGCTTTAAGAACTTGCTCTTCTGTTATAAACTTCAAATTCACTGAATGTTTCTTTAGGCTTTTTGTATTTGAGTTGAATTAGATTCATTTGTTGTATTACATTCATTTTTAGATGCTATGTCAGATCTGATTTTTTCAATTTTGTTTTCAAAGAAATCACTAAAATCTTGAGCTAGTTCTTTATGCAGAAGTGTGTGATGGGAGCTTAACTTCAGGTTTGTTTCCGAGGAGATGATTTGTTACTTTGAAAATTTTTTTTTGATCATTACCACACGATTTTATTTTGTCTTTGTAATATGTTTCACGAGATCTTTTCAATTACATCATTTACAACTAAGCACTGACTTCTGTATATTTCATGATCTACAGTTAATTATTGATTCCTGCCATTTTTCTTTCAAGTTTACGTTTAATGTGTTTCTCGTCATGTATTTCTTGATTGAACCACGGGCATTGGGGTCTGAGAACAATTGTTTTTTGTTTTCTCAGGTGCATGTTTGTCTAACAAAGATGAAAGGACAGTGTGATATTTCTCTGATGCTTCTGCCATGCTGTCTGGTTTTAGGACCAAAAAGTTCAGATGATCTAATATCTGCTTTGAAATCTTCAATGTTTATATCACGAGATTTTCTGTATGTGACGTTTTACGAATAGGTGGTGGTTTCGAAAACATTAAACTTTCATTAGGATAGCAAAATGGTCACGTGTTACTTTTCCGTTTGAAGTTTTAAATCCAGGATCAGTTATTTTAATATCAGATACTACATTTTCATTTTCTCTCTTGTTATGACTACATCTAAAATGTGTCCAGCTACATGTGTCGGTTCATTGACTAACTGTTTTAATCCAAATGTGTTCAGGATGGATAAGAAATTCTGCGCATCACGATTATCAAGTTTATCAATGTGAAAGTTTGTATCTCCTAGAAACACTGTTGGTTTTGTCAGTTTCAGCATATTTCGACAGAAAATCAGGAAACTCATTGTTCAAGAATTTTGAAGTACTTAGGCCATTCGTTTGGATGGAGGAGGTCTATATATTACAACAAGGCGGGTTGAAAAGTCACGAACATAATGATACAGTCCATGAATTCGAATTGTTCAAAAGTCTCCATCTTTACTTGACGAGTCAATTTTTTATTTTTTATTGAGGTCTTGTGAAGAATGGCAACACCACCACCTTCTCTCTTTAATCTAGGAACATGAAATATTTTATAACCGTCAGGCACAAGTTCACTAAGACACACTTTGTCTACTTTACTCCCAAGCCAGGTCTCTGTTATAACCAACATGTCAAGGTCATTGGAAATAATAAAGTCATAGATGGCTAACGTTTTATTTTTAACTGATCTGCAGTTTATCAAACATATTGACATATATTTTGAACCACTGACTGTAGTGTTAGAAATTGGTTTAACTTGAATCAAATTTTCCTTAATCAACTTTCTCCTGGTTTTATGTTCGACCCCCTGTAATTTACTGTTTGATTCAACTGTAGGTATAATTTGATTAAGTGTTTTCAGATTATTCAGGTGAATGCCTTGATTTGTATCCCATTCTCTTCTTTTATTATTTTGTCCACCTTTAGAATTTTCTATATTGAAAAAGATTATAATCCTTTAAAGTTTGAATGGTATCATTACTTAATCCATGTTGCCTTCCGGGTGGTTTTGCTAGTTTTAACAATTGATCTCTATTGTATCGTATAAAGCACATTGTTGTCTATTTTATATCCAGGTTTAAAATTTATATCACCATACATGTATATTTACAAAATATTGTCTTCTAACTATATATATATCCAATTGTTTGATATCAGAATCCAATTAGGAAATGAAATATCCAAGGATTATTCACACACAATATTTCTAATATACTAATAAGACACTATGCAATTTTCCAGCAAAATCTACTTATTCGTTAAAGCACAATAAATTAAATTTAAGGAGCACAAATTTTCGCAGCCTTACACTTAGGCGCACAGAGATTAATAACCTGCGTTGTATATCTTTATATGTTTTCTATAGTACATGTCATACTAAAAGCAACACACGTTTTCATTTGTACCAAACGTTACCTTATGACTGAAGCCTCAGAAATGTTTTTGTTTTCATTCTTAACTGAAAGGCTGAAATGAAGAATCATTTAGAATACGTTTGTTATGATCCCTGTAATATAATAATCGATGTGTAAAATCAAACAGCAGGACCTAAAATACACTGGAATAAACATTACTGTATACAGATTGACATTATTAAAAATAATTTGAAAGTGCACCGTTCATATGTCCCTATACTTGATTTATGGCGATAAAAGAATTACTCAAACATTATGACACGTCAGAATATTCATGAAAAAAATGATAACAAATGGATATATTGCATAATGTTTGACGTTTTCCTATGGGAAATATAGAACGACAAGACAATTTTGCCAAGTTTACGTTCCAATGAATACGCAATGACTTGGACAAGCACGTTATCAATTCTCCTTTGTCTGACCTGCTCGACAAAACAACAAAAGAATAAAATAAAAAAGAAAAACATTGTTGTACAGATTTTGATACTGTACGTAACTTATGCAAGCGTAAATTACCTTGACTTATTCTAACATTATTCTGTGTTTAAACAGTTATTAGATAATATAAGTGATAACTTTCAATCGGAGACATCTTTTAAGTTTATTTTGTAAACACGGTACATTTAAAAAAAATGTAACCACCGGTGAACCAAGCTCTTCCATACCTTATTATTTCAGAACCTAAATACTCATATCGTCCGCAAATTGAAGAGCGAAAATTTATCAAAATGTTAAAAGGTCAGAGAAATCATCATGGAAGAATTCTTTACCAAACAGCAATATAGATCATGTAGATGACTTAATTATGTTCGCTAAATATGTAGGGAAATGAGCTGTCACAATAGTTTTATGCGAAATAGTAAAAAATGCGTCTGTAGTATGTTCTAGTAAAACATGTATTGCATATATTACATTTTAGGAACTTTTGAAGTATCAACTGTGATTTTAAATTAACCAAATTGCAAATTTCAACTGTTTTTAATAAATAGATCTGCTGGATGCTATAGAAACTCTTGAATTGTAAGACTCTTTACTCAAACACATGTTTGGTTTACTGACCGCGACGGCCTTTCACATCACTGATAGATAAATATAGAAAGACGAATGTAGGCACAACAACAGTTGTGAATTTTAATCTCAATATTGTATGCATAGAGACGTACCAAAACATTTTTTTAAACCGACATAAAGTGTTATATTATTCCAATAATAATAATGAATACACAATATATATAACCTAGCGATAGGGAGACCTTGTAAATTACAGATTTAATGTTTCACAAAAGAGACAAAACAAGATTGCTATGACTGCAGTGCAAACCATAAATGTTCAAATAACTTATGCCTTTTAATATATAATTTTCAAAGACAAAATGCCGCTCGGTAAGGACACAAATATTTACAAAATAGGAAAATTACTTGTATTAATTTGCTCTTTTGCAATTATCTTTCATCTTATTGGCTTAGATGCGACTTCCTGACGTTTAACATAACGGAAATACAGTAATTACAATGTTAAAAATGGAGATTAAATGTGGTTATTTCAAACCATAAACGTCCTAACAACATCAAGGCAGACTATTGCACAATAAATGGTTTGGTTATACATTATTATCATCTTATTACTTCCTCGTATATTGCCTTCTGGAATACTTTGTATTCCGTTGTACACATTGTACGATAACACATTTTGGTCATTGCCATATATATTATGTCTTCGTTTCAAGAAAGATATGGAAGTTTTTTTTGCAAACAATATGATGCTATTCTTGCTAAACTTTTGCTATAATCTCTTCAATATTATATTAGATGTTTTCAAACTGCACATACAATAAACATGTATCATTGCATTAGTTTACTACTCATTCTACAAAATTTAACGTGGTTATTATTCGGATTGATTTTTCTAAACGTTTTTGCAGTACGTCATGTTTGCTTCAGAAACTCCTAAATCAAAAGAGTAATACAAGCAACTTTAAGCGCCTGCTTATTTCTATATTGTTGAAAAACCACCATGAAGATAAAAAATAAACGATCTGTGGAACATAATACAAATTATTTGCAAATGGGAAATCGTTGCTCTACCTATTTTTTTTTACCTATTAAAAAAATCAAGATATTTCTCACTTTTCTTAGACATAAGAATGTTTTGACGAAGTAGCATGAAATGAATATTTTGAAAAAGAAATAAGGTATATACTTTGAGCAGAATATTAAAAAAGTGAAGTTACGGACATTCAAATAATGTTTCTTTTTTAGTATTAATTTTTAAGTTTAAGATCTTGAATGATTATACATAACACCCAAATTTTTTGTGATAGTTTTAAATCGTAAATTATCTTTTTTACCTAACACAAATGTTAGACCTTATCACATTTTATTTCATGCAAGCAAACATGTATATTCTCCCTTTTACGCAAAATTTACGGTGACATTTATGCAAAGAAACGATTATGACTTTGTTCACAGACTTGTGATGAATGTAATCTTTGTATAACTATTTCCATAAAAGTAAACGAAAGTTGTGACGAAGCATTTTATTTCGTCTGTAACATTATTCATTAGTGTATAGTTCTTATCCATTAATCAACGCTCTGCATACGAATAGCCAAATTACTATACAAAACAAGATATTCGCATAAGAACATCTCCTGTCGCTGTCAACTTAATTGTCTCTACACTGAATAGACGATGTATTCTAAAGTAATGTCAATGATTACTTATGCTGTATAGTTAATGCTTATTATCACTAGTAAACTCGGATAAATATTGATTTGAAATGCATCGTAAAACGCAAGTTATTTATACAATACAAAAACATTGACGTATGTAAATGCAGCGGTTTAAGCATATTTGGTTTAATAAACATATTTATTTAAGCTCGATTGCGACTTATATTAATCACTTTCGGGTCCACTGGCTGGAACCAACTAGTACTACTGTCATATAAAGAAACATAGTCGTTACCTGACTAACAAACGTATTATATCACAAGTAATTATAAACTTTTCGCAGATGTATTTTACCACCTGTTTCTGACATTTTGCTTGATTACTCTCTTAGACACATCAAATCGTCTACTTATGCCATGGATAATCTTTTCAGAAATGATAGTTCTCTGACTAAATAACACAACTGAGAAATGTATAAGTAGGGGTCATATCTTCCTTAGTTACTTACAAATATAAAGACAAATATATGAAGTCATTCAAAACCAAAAGCTTATAAAGCTTTTCACGTGTAAGGTCAAATATCAAACCGACTACAAAATACACTTCTCTCTTTAGATGTTTTGACGCCAGGAAGTGGCCATATATATATTTTATCAGGCTACCAAAATATATTGGTCAAGATAAATATTCGAAAAACATAGGATATCCTTGCTAAATGACGGTTAAGAAGATTGTCCACGTGATATAATCGTTACAGGGCAATATGCTTATATAATCGTTACATAGTTATGTTCTGACTAGGTACTGGATATTTGATCCTTTTGATCTCAATTTTGGATTTTGCAGATATTTAAGTTATACACGCTTCTTTGATTTCTATTGAATTTCATTTGCACTGTATCTTTTGCTTTCATATATCATGAAATACTTATTTTGATTCAGACATAATTTATTAATGAATGATTTCTACCATTGGTAACTGTAGTATTTTCTAATACTGCTTTATTATCAATGCAAGCTGTAGAAGATAAAGACACTGATAAGATTCATATTCATTGGCTGGCTTGTTCCACGTTATCTGAGATGGTATTTAAGAAACAAGTATATTAAGACTATGAGACATCCTATTATGTTATTTTTGTATTACATCCACTTACCTTATCATCTTGTTTGGCGCCTGTATTATCTATGAAAGACAAGCATATTACAGCTTATGTGTATGATATAATAGCATTGGTTTATCTTTTTATTCCAGACGGAACTGATGACCTTTGTAAAGCCAAATGTGTCCTGGTAAATTAGTATAACAAGCTATTTTTTGCAAAATAAAATAATAAAAGGAAAATATTTTCCCTGTAGAAGTAATTTTTCTGCAATCTCAGTTTTCTAAGGTTAATACCCTGTTATGATACGATAAAGTTACATTGTTTGTAACCGAACATCATAATATTTATTCATTCGTTCAAGAAAATATCTAGTTCATAACTTACTTTAAAAATAAGTTATAAGACTGACATAGGTATTGACGGACTTTCCTTACAACGCAGAAGAGAATGAATACAATTTATAGCAATTTAATAGTTTGGTATCTGTTGTGAGACCAAAACGTTGTTCCCATTCCAACACATTGATGCATGCTTTATCAAAAACATCTCTTTCTTTATTCTTCGAAGTCTTGTATGTGACATTAAAGTTTGAAATTTCTTATAAATTTACAGAGAATGCATACTAAGAACTATTTGTTATTTTATCTTTAATGTATTTGAAATAATAATTCTTCTTTCTAAATAAACAGTAAACACATTTTAGGCATGCTCATTTAAACATTTATAAAATAAACTGCGTTTTGCATAACTAATTATTTTCAAGGAACTGTTAACCTTAAACAACTAAATAAAATAGAATACGATTTTAGAATTACAAAAAGTATTGAGTACTGCTCAAGTCGGTGCGATTATCACCTTTTCAATTGCCCTCAAGTACAGACTCAATCAACCGAGTCTGCAATCATGTAATTTTGCTGTTTTAATGCTTCCGAGGATCAATTTCTTCCAGATATTTATTTAGTACTTGTACCCTAAAAGTTTTATAAACGCATTATAAATGGTTCAACGGATGTGCAAGAACGTCGAGAGGTGACACAACCCGAAAATTAAAATAAAAGATATTGGGTAGATACCGCTTCTCTCTTAATCCCTGTGATATTCAAATGTTGATACATATATTCCTTCGAATACAGGCATTATAAATATTAAATTGATATGAATAATTATATTGGCGCGCATGTCAAATTTAAACATGTCAACACTCTAAAATTTTACACAATATGTTCTTAAGAAATAAGTCAAGCATTGTCTAACATTTATCAGAAGAAATATTATTTTATTTTAATAGCTTTGTTGATTGTGAGATCATATTAATCGATATCAGTTATTCATTTAATATGTACTTTAAACAGAGGTGGCTTAACAATGGAAAAATTAATAAGAGTATGAATTTATGTACAATCTTGTGGCTTACGAGTCATTCGACGTTAAATCGCACTTATATTATTCAGATGAAATAACAACAAAGATGCAGAAAAAAAGAGGGAATGTTAAAACAATGAAGTCAATTAAGACACAAAGGCGACTTTTGTAGACAAACAGTATTTATTTTCTTTTGGTTGAGCTATTTTTATGTGGCTTAAGGAACTTATTTCTGTCTAGAAGACATGTTGTTCTCCAAATTATATTGTAATGTTCTATTATGTAATCATTTACTTTGTATGGGGATAAAAATGTTTGTTTTTCCAGCGTGAATGTGTTCGAAATTGAAATTAAACAAGTTCATGAACAGTGTTTCGTAAGTTATATAACCGATGTAAGGTTGTTTTCGTCCATCTATCAGAGTATAGAATTTTTAATTTTTTTTATTATTTTAAAATAGGTAATTTGGTAAAGTTATCTTCATTCGATAACTTAATGTCTAAGTTAGATTATACTATCATATTTTCTTACAACAGCATATTTGCTGTGTCTGTTGTACATTGTATTCCATCAGCTACACAATTAATTTCATTTTAATTTTATCAATGTTTTCGCTTCATTTTTAGATAATCTCTTTTTGATATATGTTAGCTTTTTAATGTGTTTTGACTACAGTCTTTGCAACATTTATATCTTGTCCTTTTTTAAAACTACAGGATCTGAGCTTGAAGTTACCCCTGCTGTCCATTTTAAATTTTTTTTTAAAAATATGTTAACAAAATGGACATAAATTTCAATAAGAAATAAAATAACTTCAAATGGATATTTTCTGTTTTATCAATATAAGCATGTAAATAAATCATATCGCTCGAAAATTGCTGTTAAAACTTTGAAAATAGAATTAGCAGGTGTTTTACAACTGTCACGCGTTTGATTTATTAATAATAATTCTAAAGAAACGTTTATACTTGACGCTAGAACATTAATCATCGTGTCTTGAAATGAACTGTTTATGTGTCAATAGAATGTTTTCAATTTATTTGAATGAGTGCATAACTTTGTTTGGTCCAACGTTGTCTTTGATTCTGATAACGGCAATTTCATTTCAGATATAAACTAATTATTTATTTGCACGACTGAAAAACATTCATTGTTTCCAGGTGACGTGCTAACGCATATGAAACTAGTATTCTGTGTGCGAAAATTAATGACAGTATTGTTTATGGCCATGTAATGAAAGATATTTTACATTATTTTGTCTGTGTTATTGAACAAAGAAGAAATAACGAATCGTCTGCAATATATTTGTTAGAGAAATGGCACTTGTGTTTCGATAAGCATTGTATATACAAATCAAATGGTTTTGCTATTTTACGAAACAAATGACACATAAATGTTCAAAAACACATATCCCGGTATAACTCGTTTTTGGCAACTTAACAATATATGTTTAAGCTATCATAAATGTATGCTATGGAAAATAATTATCCGTTATAAATATTATAAAACTAATTCATTGCTAAGATATGACACAACTAAAATTTATTTACGACTTGTTTTGTTTTAGTAATCCATTTACAAAATGGCAAACCTAATTTTCCAAAGTAGTAACACCCGATTCCGCAACTGAACTTAAAATTATGTTTCACATCAATAAATTACTTGAGAAAATTAAACAGCAAGACATATTTGAGCTGCCAAAATAGCTATCATCAGGCGGGCTGGAAGAGATGGCTGCAATATAGTGGTAACAAGAACATGAATATGATGAGATTTAGCTCGTTCAATAACAGGTATGGTTATAAGGTCTTATGTCTATCGTGGAGTATAGGATTATCATCATCATCATTTAGAGGAATTACTTGAAAGGTGCTCTTTAATGTAATAACAAAATATCTATGCGTAAGACCATCCTGACTTTTGTCCAGTCGTTGCTCCGTCCAATAAGGATTCAAGTATCTGGGCATCAAGGAAAACAATTCTGGGGGTATAATTTGACTCACCTCATTGCCACATCCAATCAAAGTCACTGTTTTGCCTCTGCAAGATGTAACAGCTCAGGATTTCGAGAATTTTCTCCAAATCAATTTACGTGGCTTGCCTTTAGTGTTAAGACCTTTTCGTCAATGTTGTAAATTATGTGAAGTTTGTTTTGTAGATTATACTTAGTAAGAATACTTTGTTGTGCTTGCAATACAATGTTAAAAGCTTGCTACAACATAATGATGCTTTACGTTTTAGAAAGAACATTGATGTTGTTTGTGCTCCGAAAGACATTTGTTTTGTACGGGATGTCAATGAAGACAAATGTTTGAATACTGACGACCAATGTATATTAACAAAAAAGGTTGTATAATTGGCTCTGGTATTGACTTTGTGCTTCTGTTCCCTGACATCACAAAATAACTATCCTGCTGATACCTCAAGCCAGTGTTGCATCTGTACTTTGGTCATTTCATTTAAGGATTTGTCCATTGAATGTCGCTCTGTCTTGTTCATCTATGTTTCATCTTTTAGACAACATTGTTCATCTCTTCAAGGAACTTTCATCACTTCGGAATGTGCGTGCTGCAACAGCATTCCAAATTATCGAACCTACAAGTTTAAAGGTGAATCATTGCAGTTTTGGCGTTTGCTAAAAATTCTGTCTTTTTATAATTTTATCGAAACATAAGAGAATAAATAACTTAATAGAATAGTAAAAACAGAATCCCTTAAGAAACGCCAAAATTGCTCGGTTTTAAAAAATTAGCTCTCATAGAGAACACCGCTTGGAAATACGATTTTTCATTTCATAAATCTGTTATAAGTCAGCGATTTGTAATTATTTTATAGCTTATTATGAACATATTAAGTTTCATGGACATCAGTTTTTGTTTCTGATAATAGTAAATACTTCAGAATGTATAATGTTAGGTATTGTAAACACCAAATAGAATTTTGGATTATAAATCAATGTACTTGAACACTTCGGTAATGTAATTTTCCTTTTTCGCATTAAATTCCTTATTAACTGATGCGGTGTTCATTGTAAAGATTTTTGATTTTCAATAAATGTTTATAGTCCTAACGGTCAGATATTCCTATTCTTTCAGTATTTAAGGGTGCGTTATCGGTATCTCAAAAAAATATGAGGCTTTTTCCTCTATCTTGACACATCCACAGTAGTTCACGTGATAGACGGAATATTACATAGAGATTTATGTCCTATAGCCACCACGTTTTATTTATCAGGTTACCAAAAATGTAGGCACGCAGCTGATTTCGGAAACATAAGTAAGTATTATGTAAGTAGGGTTAACAGACGTGTTAAATAAGCAAGTCTACATTAAACTTACTAATGTCAATTTATGGAGTTCGTACAGCTTGCAGCGAGGAACATACATATGAATTTACAGCATAGTCTTAAGAGCTTCGGGATTAATTTACATCAAATTTCAAGTGACTTCCAAAGAATTGCTTCAGAAGATGAAGTTATGTTCATCTTTATTGTAAAATGCTGTACATAGATAAATACAATGTGTATAAGGCTCTTGCTAAAATGTTATCAAAACTATACTTTGTTTAAAATTAATATAATTATGTGGAAATTTTATGCAATGGCGTACTACATCCAATTTCAAATGAAACTTTTCTAATACAGGAACATGTTTTCGTTTCAAATTGTTATAAACGGAGATAATTAAAACGTAAAGTATGTCAATGCAAACTAACCCAAGATAAATAAAAAGTTATCTGCTTTGCATGTCTGTATGGATTCACTCATTCAAGAAACAGACTAGTTGTTGTTGTTGAGTCAAAACAATTTTCCGATTGAGTTGAATTACAAATGTTCCGATATTTAATGTTATCATATTTCAACAAATTTATTATGTCATTCAGCAATCTTTTTTTGATGTTTTGTAAGTAAGTTGAAAAATAAAAATGACATTTAAGCAAATATGTGAAATGTATCAACCTATCTTGATATATGCAAATGAGTCTGTAATATGGGTTTGCCAGCCGCCTCTTGTTCACCTAAAGTTACGTTTCATTAAACATACAGTATAATCAATTGCTATAATAGTAGCGGCCGATAAGCGATAAGTGTTTTGCTTTCTGTCTAACTAATAGTTGTTTAACTTGAACATTTCTTATGAAAATATAAGCATAAAAATTCGTACATATGATGTTAATCTGACTTAAGTTCAGATCTACTTACATCTTTCATGTAGATCTGATGACGACAGTATGTGTTTCGCCTTCTTTATAATTTGGATTTCCCCAAAAAAATAATATTATTTTTAATAAGCCTAACGGTTCGAGTGATATAATTTCTTAGCAGGTAATATTTTTATTTTTCTCTTTCTTGAATGAGTGAATCCATACAGACATGCAAAGCAGATAACTTTTTATTTATCTTGGGTTAGTTTGCATTGACATTAGAAAAGTTTCATTTGAAATTGGATGTAGTACACCATTGCATAAAATTTCCACATAATTATATTAATTTTAAACAAAGTATAGTTTTGATAACATTTTAGCAAGAGCCTTATACCATTTTGACAAGCAAAGATTATCATTTCAGTTAAGAAGGTCCAGTTAATATTATACCGTCCGCGACAAAAAAATTCGTGAGCGCCAAAGGCAGATTTCCTTCATAAGGTAGGCTAAAATACTTACCAAATGTTGCTGGCTCTTTTGATATTGCTTAGATCTTAATCTATCACATTGTATTTATCTATGTACAGCATTTTACAATAAAGATGAACATAACTTCATCTTCTGAAGCAATTCTTTGGAAGTCACTTGAAATTTGATGTAAATTAATCCCGAAGCTCTTAAGACTATGCTGTAAATTCATATGTATGTTCCTCGCTGCAAGCTGTACGAACTCCATAAATTGACATTAGTAAGTTTAATGTAGACTTGCTTATTTAACACGTCTGTTAACTCTACTTACATAATACTTACTTATGTTTCCGAAATCAGCTGCGTGCCTACATTTTTGGTAACCTGATAAATAAAACGTGGTGGCTATAGGACATAAATCTCTATGTAATATTCCGTCTATCACGTGAACTACTGTAGATGTGTCAAGATAGAGGAAAAAGCCTCATATTTTTTTGAGATACCGATAACGCACCCTTAAATACTGAAAGAATAGGAAAATCTGACCGTTAGGACTATAAACATTTATTGAAAATCAAAAATCTTTACAACTAGAAATGTGTCATCATGCCACGGATGCCCCCGCATGCAGCCAAAATTTCAGATGTTATAATATTTAGTTCCAAATTTGTTTGCACAAATTATTTTTTTCATTTGCAGTTCAAAGCCCTTAAAACTTTTCAATGTTAACACAAACCATTTTCATACAATGTTCAAAGCACTGAAATTATTTAGTCTTAACCTTTTGAAAATAGCATATTTCATATTTGTAGCCAAAATAATGGCTACATACATTTCCACAAAAGTATGAGTGCTGAAACTGAAAGTTCAAAATTTTTCCAACATTCAAGAAAGATAAGTTTGTCCAAAATCATTGAACCACGACCAAATTCAAACTTTCCACAAAAGTATGAGTGCTGAAACTGAAAGTTCAAAATTTTTCCAACATTCAAGAAAGATAAGTTTGTCCAAAATCATTGAACCACGACCAAATTCAAACTTAAACTGCTTATTCCTAAGATGTATCTATATTATTTTCAAAGTGAAAGGGACATAACTCTGCCAAAAAATCATCGAACCATGACCAAATTCCAACTTGACCTACCCATTCCTTTGACATATCCATATGTCAAATTTGAGTTGAATATGTAACACTGTTGGGTAGATAATGAACAGAAACTGTAAATTTCATATTATTTTCAAAGTAAAGGGGGCATTACTCTGCCAAAAATCATTGAACCATGACCATATTCGAACTTGGCCTGGGCATTCCAAAAACGTATCCATATGTTTAATTTGAGTTGAATGTGTTGTACTGTTGGGGAGATAATAAATAGAAACTGAAAATTTCATATTATTTTCAAAGTGAAAGGGGCATAACTCTGCCAAAAATCATTGAACCACAACCAAATTTGAACTTGACCTGCGCATTCCTTTGATGTATCCATATGTCAAGTTTGAGTTGAATGTGTTGTACAGTTGGGGAGATAATGAATGGAAACTGAAAATTTCATATTATTTTCAAAGTGAAAGGGGCATAACTCTGCCAAAAATCATCGAACCATGACCACATTCGAACTTGACCTGTATTTTCTCAAGACATATCCATATGTCAAATTTGAGTTGAATGTGTTGTACCTTTGGGGAGATAATGAACGGAAACTGAAAATTTCATATTATTTTCAAAGTAAAAGGGGCATAACTCTGCCAAAAATCATCGAACCATGACCAAATTCGAACTTGACCTGTATTTTTTCATGACATATCCATATGTCAAGTTTGAGTTGAATGTGTTGTACCGTTGGGGAGATAATGAACGGAAACTGAAAATTTCATATTATTTTAAAGTAAAAGGGGCATAACTCTGCCAAAAATCATCGAACCATGACCAAATTCGAACTTGACCTGTATTTTCTCATGACATATCCATATGTCAAATTTGAGTTGAATGTGTTGTACCTTTGGGGAGATAATGAACGGAAACTGAAAATTTCATATTATTTTCAAAGTAAAAGGGGCATAACTCTGCCAAAAATCATCGAACCATGACCAAATTCGAACTTGACCTGTATTTTTTCATGACATATCCATATGTCAAGTTTGAGTTGAATGTGTTGTATCGTTGGGGAGATAATGAACGGAAACTGAAAATTTCATATTATTTTAAAGTAAAAGGGGCATAACTCTGCCAAAAATCATCGAACCATGACCAAATTCGAACTTGGCCTGTATTTTCTCATGACATATCCATATGTCAAATTTGAGTTGAATGTGTGCAACCGTTACTTAGATAATGAACGGAAACTGATGATGACGGAATGACAGAATGACGGAATGACGGAATGACGGAAGGACGGAATGACGGAAGGACGGAAGGACGGAACAGGGTAACACTATATGCCCCGGCCATTACATGGCGGGGGCATAATGAACACCGCATCAGTTAATAAGGAATTTAATGCGAAAAAGGAAAATTACATTACCGAAGTGTTCAAGTACATTGATTTATAATCCAAAATTCTATTTGGTGTTTACAATACCTAACATTATACATTCTGAAGTATTTACTATTATCAGAAACAAAAACTGACGTCCATGAAACTTAATATGCTCATAATAAGCTATAAAATAATTACAAATCGCTGACTTATAACAGATTTATGAAATGAAAAATCGTATTTCCAATCGGTGTTCTCTATGAGAGCTAATTTTTTAAAACCGAGCAATTTTGGCGTTTCTTAAGGGATTCTGTTTTTACTATTCTATTAAGTTATTTATTCTCTTATGTTTCGATAAAATTATAAAAAAACAGAATTTTTAGCAAACGCCAAAACTGCAATGATTCACCTTTAAACTTGTAGGTTCGATAATTTGGAAGGCTGTTGCAGCACGCACATTCCGAAGTGATGAAAGTTCCTTGAAGAGATGAACAATGTTGTCTAAAAGATGAAACATAGATGAACAAGACAGAGCGACATTCAATGAACAAAGCCTTAAATGAAATGGCCAAAGTACAGATGCAACACTGGCTTGAGGTATCAGCAGGCAAGTTATTTTGTGATGTCAGGGAACAGAAGCACAAAGTCAATACCAGAGCCAATTATACAACCTTTTTTGTTAATATACATTGGTCGTCAGTATTCAAACATTTGTCTTCATTGACATCCCGTACAAAACAAATGTCTTTCGGAGCACAAACAACATCAATGTTCTTTCTAAAACGTAAAGCATCATTATGTTGTAGCAAGCTTTTAACATTGTATTGCAAGCACAACAAAGTATTCTTACTAAGTATAATCTACAAAACAAACTTCACACAATTTATAACATTGACGAAAAGGTCTTAACACTAAAGGCAAGCCACGTAAATTGATTTGGAGAAAATTCTCGAAATCCTGAGCTGTTACATCTTGCAGAGGCAAAACAGTGACTTTGATTGGATGTGGCAATGAGGTGAGTCAAATTATACCCCCAGAATTGTTTTCCTTGATGCCCAGATACCTGAATCCTTATTGGACGGAGCAACGACTGGACAAAAGTCAGGATGGTCTTACGCATAGATATTTTGTTATTACATTAAAGAGCACCTTTCAAGTAATTCCTCTAAATGATGATGATGATAATCCTATACTCCACGATAGACATAAGACCTTATAACCATACCTGTTATTGAACGAGCTAAATCTCATCATATTCATGTTCTTGTTACCACTTTATTGCAGCCATCTCTTCCAGCCGCCTGATGATAGCTGTTTTGGCAGCTCAAATATGTCTTGCTGTTTAATTTTCTCAAGTAATTTATTGATGTGAAACATAATTTTAAGTTCAGTTGCGGAATCGGGTGTTACTACTTTGGAAAATTAGGTTTGCCATTTTGTAAATGGATTACTAAAACAAAACAAGTCGTAAGTAAATTTTAGTTGTGTCATATCTTAGCAATGAATTAGTTTTATAATATTTATAACGGATAATTATTTTCCATAGCATACATTTATGATAGCTTAAACATATATTGTTAAGTTGCCAAAAACGAGTTATACCGGGATATGTGTTTTTGAACATTTATGTGTCATTTGTTTCGTAAAATAGTTAACAAAATCAAAGGTGTAGCTTGTCTATATCCTTATAATTATATAACTCCCTACTTTACATTCATATTCATACAGTAGGTCAACAGTATACAGGAATTTGATATGTTGATGTATAGAGTGATAAACACTTTCAACTATTTCATTATCAATGTAAAACGAAAGACAATCATGCTGCTTATGTTCCTCAAAGTCTCAGACGTTTGCTTTATCAATATGAATTTTAACACCTAAAATGACTTGGAAAATAGCTTCTTATACTATTTACTTTGTAGTTAAAGGAGGAGCACTTTTGTCAAAGCAAAGGTTGCAATTCGAGGACTTTAACTACTTATACAGCTTCGGTTGTCTTTACTGGCAACTGAATTGAAATTGTGAACATATCTCTTATGTAAATATGCATCAATCGTTACCGTCTGTCTGTTACAGATAAAACAGGATTACTACAGTGGAAATGATGTAAAATTACGTTCGTGTTTAAACTGTTTAAAATGTTTGTTTAAATACCACTAGTATTTATCGTAAGAAGATACTTAATATTTTTTAATTTGTGTACAGTAAAAGCTGGTCATATATACAATTTTTTGTCTGTCAATAAGAAGAAATTGTTAAATATGTTGTCAGAATGTATTTGAAAATGAATATCATTTTTATTGTGTTAAGTATACAGAGACCTAGGAACAAAACATCAAAACTGTCTTTTGTTATAAGTTCAGCATATAATTATATAGTTATGGGTTTGCCTCATTTTGTAAAGAAAATCTCAAATTTAGAATATAATGAATAGTCCACTATTTACTTTTAAAAATGCAGCTTGCTATTTGAAAACGCATACTGATTATAACTATAAGCACAGATACAAATATCTGACCATCCACTCATTTCCAGCTAAAATGAAAACTTATTACAATTCAATTTAAGGACATTGTAGAAATACAATCATTATCCAAGAAATCAAAACTTATTGTCATGTAAATGAAACAAACTTATCCGAAATCTTCCCTGATATAAACATCCTATTTATTTATACATTTGGAGAGGAAACTCTCTTCAAGAAAAGTCAATTCCGTTACATAAAAACCCGAGAGCATTCCTTTTGACATAAGAAAATCGTATTTGTTATAAATGCTTATACATATCTTACTAGGATACGATTATAATTTGTGTCAGTTGAGACACGGGGACACATTTAGCTATTAAAGAAACAAGCATTTCATTTTAGATAAGTCAATAACGTTGATAAGACTATGAAATAAAAAGTAATATAACCAGTATGAAAATGAATGTTACGACATACGGAAACAATAAGACAATATTAAGTAAAATACTTTTATCTGATGTTGTAATCAGAGTCCTTCCTACATAGATCTTACTAATAACAATTTATTAAGTCGTTAGGAAAGACAAAGAAATCAAATATGAGAATTTAACGTTTTTGCTTAAAAGCAAAGGGATATATATTATTTATAATTGCCGACTGTTCGGTGCGAAAAGACAAGAACATAGTCAGCAAAGCATCTGGACTGGAAAAAAATATCGATATACACACATGTACATGTATGTTGCAAGTTTTTGTTTCTTTGTCTAGCATATGATATCAACGGACTAAAAGTAGAGAATATGTCTTGTTTAATATAAAGGTGTATCATTCTTCGTATCAATATCCATTCGTTTAAAATATATAGTCCAGTCAGTGGAGCCAAAAAATGCGTCAACCTAGAACAAATTGCAAAAGTTTCGTTTTCACATTAATATGTTGTTAATCATCAGTAAAAAGTTGCAATCATATAATCTTGGCAAAATTGGTAAAAAAGTGGGTCAAGTAAGGACACTGTTAAAAGCGTAATATGAAATATATAAATATAATACTTATTTACTTTTTTGCACTTCTATTAAGCTTGGCTAAAATAATTAGAATAGTCTATTATGATCAAGTAGTTTGTGTGTACTTCTATCTATGTCATTTGTAAGAATGTTATTTTCCATTTCAATCAAACATTTGTCTGCAATATGTTTTATCTTCGCAACTAGTAATACCAATGTCTAAATTTATTTCTTAGTAATCATAACATTCTTATCTTTCTGTCATTTGTTAGTAAAGAAGATAATTTGATATTCAAATAAGACGCGACAGACTAATATAAAAGTAAGCTATAAGTATATCAAGTGATTATATATTTGTATATAGTGAGTTATGGTCTTAATACAAATCTTTCTTGTTGATATTGTGCATAAATTACGCCAATATTGCATCAGCCAGGGACATATTACGAGTTGCAGACCAATTTAGACAAAAGATAAATATCGAAAGACAATTCCTTAATCCCATTTTAATTACAACAAATGTATGCCATTTTTCTATAGTGATAGTGCTTCGTCCGATGAAGAGACTTATGTGACATCATTTATACAATTCCTTTCATGGATATTTAGACTATTTCAATAACCGTTCACATACACCGATAAAACAAGATTTATTATTTTATAAAAACGGTACAGAATTTAGAATTTAAATCCACCATTGACTACGAAGATGGGCCAATTTGTAATTGAATATGGTCAATAAATTAAATAATCGAGCAAGTATTTTACAATTTTCTATTTCTATTATACATTTTCAATAACTGAAAAATAGCCGGCCGTTTCTGCTCTTGTAGCGATGACCTGCAAGAAGTTTTTACGTCTGGAAAAGAGGAAAAAAGGTCACAGGGTGCCAACACAGTAGGTTTTAAGGAATGTCTTCGTAAGACCGTAACAGTAACTTGTGTGCATGAGCGTTTTCTTATAGAAAATACAGGCCTTTCATACCAGTCAAAAGACGAATTTTATTGAAGTTTTTTTTTCAATTTTTCACGTCATCCCTATAATACTTGGATGTGACAAGAATTCTGACAACATTTTCACGGTAATTAAAAATCACATGTATAACTTTCTGGACACTTGTAAATATTTGGCAATGCATGATCGACCACCATATTCGGTTGATTTAAACATACAAATTGGTGTAAAATTGTGAAGCCAGCTTTCATCGCAAGTCACAATAATAGCAAAACAGGTCCACTGTCATATAAAGCAATTTTAAAGCACATTTAATTTGTTCCTTTATCTGGTCAGATGTTAACAAATAGGACATTCATCTGGTAGATTTTCTTCAGAATCATTTGAGCTAAATCCTTTTGAAATATCTGCGATCGAGGCTATCTTGGTGAGTAAAAGTCTGGCATCTTTGTCAATGATAAGAGTGACTTTATGAATGTTTTCGTCCGTAACTATGGGACATTTTCTACCAGACTTACATGCATCTTTAATTTACTCGTGCCCATTTTATGCATCCAACTAGAAACAGTTGCATAAGATAATTCGTTGCTGCCATGAATATAACAAATGACATTATAAACTTTATAGCAGATTTTTATTGTGTTGCTCAAGCTTTTATATATGCCCGTATTTCAGCACTTTCATATGAGCTTTTACCAGCCATATTTAACATGATGTTACGCGTGTAAGGTATTTTTAAATGTGATTAAAATTCTTAATCTGTTGACTACTCACATGATTTTGGTATCTTTCGTAAGCAAATGCTTTGAAGCATAGCATAGGTTACATAAACACAGAAATCACGTGCAAAATTAGGAAATATACTTTATATTGTATAGCCTATTGACTCACCCTCGTACAATTGACAGGGGTCACACTTTGTTTTTTTTTTATTAAGCGCAAAAAAGCAACAGTAAATCGATCATCAGAAATTAGCTTTTTTAATGTACTTGTATGTCTTTGACACAATACATCAATAATGTAGCAATTTTAAAGTCATTATAAAACATTTTTCAAATAATTCAAAAACGGCAAAGATCTACGACTCAGCTTTTGCTGTTTAAGTTTCTTTTAGTAATTAATATTACCTTTATGTGGCGTCAGTGACTCGGGACTGTCTATATCTTAACAAACAAAATAAGCGTCTATCTCATAAGATGGATAGATCACTTCATAAGTACACACGTAATCGTAAAAAATAGAATGATACAGGCCACAGTTTAACTAAAACTGTTGCTGCATGGAATGCATTGAATATTGCATATATGCATTGATTTCATTTCGGGTTTCATTTAAAGATTCAAAAGATAAGCGAACTTTATAGAATAATAGAGAATTTCAATTTCAAAAAGATAGTGGTATAATAGAGAATCCTTTATCTTAACAAAACGATAACTATTTGTATTATATATTTTTTTTGACTTATAGGTCGATGTCGTAAATTAAGTTACAATATTTTATGTTGACATATTAAGACAGACTTGTTCTATCAACATTGTTATAACTAACTTTTTCTACCTAAAGAACATAAGAGCTAAGTTTACTGAACCTATCACTTGTTATCGTTTAAAATATCGACTATCTAGATATTTTACAATTTCAAATCGGTTTTATACATCAACTTTTCAATTTTGGCCGAAACAGTGTTTTGATGATCTTGGACAAATAGGTATTTAATGCTATTTTATATTAAAATAATTCCTATTGTAATACAATATTTAATCAGTAAATCCTCTTGATCAGCTATAGAATTCATTGATTTTCGGCCCATCATAAATTGGTAATACTGTCACATTTATCTTTATATGAGATAAATAGTGTGCATATGTTGTGAATCATTGTTCTTCATTAATTTAAACCGAAAGTGAACGAATCGTTCTGTACAAATCACTGACAAAGGAAACCGGCCCAGCTCAGCTTAAAAAGCAAACTTTGGCCCTAGAGTATGTTTACAAAATCGGCGTGGTAGCTTATCGATATCCTTATACTTATATAAGTCACATACTCTACATCCATATGTTTATATTGGCACAGTCATGATATCAAACAGTGATAATATCAAGCTATAAGAAAAATGTTATTTTATGCCCGTTATGCTTGATCATTTTCCGCTTTAAAAAACACTTTCAATTATTTCATTACCAGTCCTATGTAAAACGAAGGACAATCATGTTGTCTTCTTTTCTCAAAGACGTGTGTTTTATCAATATGAATGTTGAGACCCCATTTGTATAGCTTTATACAAATGTGAAGTAAAATAACTGAAAAAAATATACTAAACAAAAACATATGTAGTGTAATGATAATTACAAATAATAATATTTTCCTTTTGATCAAATTACAAGCATTTTGATATAATTGTTTATTATATTATATAAAGTTAAACATATTTTAGCTCTATAAATATTTATACTATACGAAAATATCAATAAAATTAATCATATTATTATAGCTTTATACATTAAAAGACGGTCTTTATACAGAAACGATAATAAGTGCATTCGGAAATTACGGCCGCACGATTTATCAATTGAATCATTTTGAATAATATCCAATTACTTATGCAATTTAAAGAAGTCTGTCAAATGAGGACTTTAACTACTTATACAGGCGTGGTTGTCGTTACTGTCGACTGAAGTAAACTTGTGAACATTGCTAATGCTAACATGCATCAGCCGTTACCGTCTGTCTGTTACAGATAAAACAGGATTACAACAGAGAAAATAATGCAAAATTAAAAACGTGTCTAAACTGCTTAAAATGTTTTGTTTAAATGCTACTAGTATTTAGTGTTAGAAGATACTTAATATTTTAAATTTGTGTTTTGTAGAAGCTGATCATATATACAGCTTTCTGTCTGTCGATAAAAAGAAATTGTTAAATATGTTGTCAGAATGAATTTGAAAATAAATCTCCTTCTTATTGTGTCAAGTATACAGAGACCTAAGAACAAAACATCTAAACTGTATTTTGTTATTAATTCACTATCTTATTATATTCTTATGGGTTTCTCTCATTTTATAAAAAAATCTCAAATTTAGAATGTAATGAATAGTCCACTATTTACTTTTAAAAATGCAGCTTGCTATTTGAAAACGCATACTGATTATAACTATAAGCACAGATACACATATCTGACGATCCACTCATTTCCAGTTTAAATGAAAACTTATTTCAATTCAATTTTACGGCATTGTATACAATTATTTTATATTATTATATACAATTATTTCAAAGAAATCAAAACGTATTGTCATGTAAATGAAACAAAATTATCCGAAATATTGCGTGATATTAACATTCTATTCAATTATACATTTGGAGAGAAAACTTTCTTCAAGAAAAGTCAATTACATTACATAAAAAACCGAAAGCATTCCTTAATGTTTTGACATAAGAAAACCGTATTTGTTATAAATTCTTATGCATATCTTACAACGATATGCGTGTAATGTGTGTCAGTTGAGACAGAGGGACGCATTTAGCTATTAAAGAATTTCAGTATTTCATTTTAGATAAGTCAATAACGTTGATAAGACTATGAAATAAATAGAGGATATTTGTTAAGTCCAGTGTAAGATCGGAATATATCTCACCGAGTGAGCACCAAAAGGTATATTTCACGAGTGGCGCAGCCACGAGTGAAATATGAACTTTTGGTGTTCACAAGGTGAAATATATTTCAATCTTACACTAAACTAAACAAATTTTCTTTTTATTACATGCAAAGAAACGTTTTAAAAATACAATAAATCTAATAATTAATGAAAAGCGCGCCAAATAATAATGCAACGTGACGTCATTTACGACGTCACGTCATTAAGTTGGTACCCAGTACTGTGCACGCTGCTATTTCACTGAAACAACGTAAGGGGCTTAAATTCAAAACAGTGAAATTATCAAAGTGGTAATTTCACTGTTTCAAACAGTGAAATTACCAGTTTTATATCACTGATATATTTCTATAAACCACCGAAAAGCATGTAATAAAGAGTAATATTACCAGTATGAAAATGAATGTAACGACATACGGAAACAATAAGACAATATTAAGTAAAGTACTTTTATCTGATGTTGTTTTCAGAGTCCTTCCAACATAGATCTTACTAATAGCAATTTATTAAGTCGTTAGGGAAGACAAAGAAATTAAATATGAGAATTTACCGTCTTTGCTTAAAAGCAAAGGAATATATATTATGTTTAATTGCCGACCGTTCGGTGCGAAAATACAAGAGCATAGTCAGCAAAGCATCTGGACTGGAAAAAAATATCGATATACACAAATGTACATGTATGTGCAAGTTTTTGTTTCTTTATCTAGCATATGATATCAACGGACTAAAAGTAGAGAATATGTCTTGTTTAATGTAAAGGTGTATCAATCTTCGTATCAACATGCATTCGTTTAAGACATATAGTCCAGTCAGTGGGCAAAAAGGGGGCAACCTAGAAATTTTTTTTTGGGAACTTTTTTGGAATGTGTCGAACATAGGGAAAAAAAAAAGGGGGGTTTATTAAAATAATCAACCTAAAAAGGGATTAAAAAACGCCAAAATAAGGGGTTTTTTTTCCCGATTTAAGCATTTTTAATTACTCGTCCCCCTTTTATGACCCCCCAAAAATTTAAAAAAATAATTTTTCCAAAAGTTAAAAATCATTTTAAAACTTTAAAAAAATTTTTTTTTTTCCAATTTTTTTTAAACCCTTTTTTTAGCATTTATAGAACCCCATTTTTAAATATTTTTCGCTTAAGGAAAATTTAAAAAATTAAAAAAATTTTAAATCTTTATCTAAATTTTTTTTAAAACCCAAACAAATCTTTAAAAAATTAAAAAGGTTTCAAAACAAAGAAATAAATGAAATTTGGTTTTTTTTAAAAAGGTATTATTTTACCCCTTTTGGGAAAAAGGGTTTTTTTTTTTTAAATTACGAAAAAAAAAAGAATATATCAAAATTACTTTTTTAAAATTTTTTTTGGAACAATAATCAAAAAGACAAATTTAAAATCTTTAAAAAAATTTTTTCAAAAATTTTAAAAAAAATTACCCACTTTGGGTTTTTTTTTTTTAAAAAAAAAAAATTTTTTAAAATTCCTTAATTAATGAATGTAAAATTTTCAAACCCAAAAAATTTTTTTAAAGGGATCAATTGGGAAAAAAAAAAAAAAAAACACCACTTTTAAAAATTTTTTCGCAAAATCTTAATTTTGAAATGCTTTTTTTTTCTTATTTAAAAGTTAAAAAAAGGGAAAATTTTTAAAAATAAAAATTTTAAAAATTTAAAAGGGGATAAAAAAAATTTTATTTTAAAAAAACTTAAAAAAAATTTTAAAAAAATTTTTTACTTAATTTTTAAAATTTTTTACGGTTTGCATTTTGGGTCTGGAAAATCCCCTGATTTTTAGTTTTACATATTTGTCAAAATAAACTAGCTTGTTTTTTAAAAATTTTGTTTTCAAAAAAATGTTTACATTACTAATACAATCGAACTCATGTTTGCAAACTAATGGTACTGAATATCACCCATACTACTACTTTAGTGCGAAAGACCACCACCTTTACATTTGATCTTTATACAATGTATTTACAAACAACTCCTTCTTTTATGTTAATATGATACTGATACATCTTAAATCTAACCAGAATCAGCGATTACCTTTTGTGTGTGTTTAATGAAATAAGTTTTCATTTAAACGCACTGAGGTTTGTAAATTTGTTTGATCTAACATCTTTTGAATACAATTTTATTGCGGGAATACCATTATTATTTCATGTAAATGAATACTGATTTTTGTTTAAATAAACTGTCAGATTTTTTTTACATCGGGTAAAGGAAATTCCTGTTCTTTAAAACTAATGCACACACGATATTTCTTCTGTACATGTCAATCCTTACTAAGAACTGAAAAACTTAAGACCAGCCTGAGTATATGCATCAGAAATAACATACTTCTAGTTGAATATGTAAAATACTGTGACTAATGCTTAAAAAATTATGTTGAATTTACCAGTCTGATTTATTTTTTCATACATATGTGCAATTTGAAAGCGGTGAAGCACAAGAGAATGCAATGTGATCATCTAATGTTCATTTGAACGCAAACAGATTTTCAGTGACAGTGACTAAAGAAACAGCTTATCAGAAAATAATTCCATTTGGAATGTACTTTCGGGAGGTTACAAACCCAAATACACTCGAACTTTTCAACGCCATTTACAACTTGAGATCGACAAAGTTTAATTTTGATTGAAACGGAGATGCAAAATGCAATTATGTTAATATATCTGTTGTTAAAAAATAATGCTGAATAATTCCCAAAACTAAAATTGTTGAAATAATGGAGTTACGAAGGAAATAGGAAAGAAAGCAAACAGCACGTACAAAACCGAAAGAAGTATGCAGTCAATTGTCAAAATTGTTGTCAACTTTGATCAATGTATCTGCTGAAGTTAACAAGACGAAAGACAATAGTTTTTAATAACCAATTTATCTTCTTTGAAAATTAATTGTTGGCGTAATGTTGCTAACAATTTCGTTTAAATTTGACAACGTTTCCCTACTGTGCCTTTATTAGGCAAATGAGCGTTCACTTATTGACAAAAACATGCATGTTTCAAATTTTAGGAAACGCTCTCGTATACATATATTTGGCGGTATTTAGTTTGGTAGAACTACCAATTGAAATGGTAAATACATGTATATATCTACATTTATCGTAAAATACATTACTTTATATTAATCAAATTAGTCTAACTGCATGTGTTTGTCAACGCATGTGTCTTTATAAAGATTTTTTAAACACACGAAAATTAAGACCCATTTTTATTTGTACTCAGAATGAAACATAATATTATGTATTCTTATTCCTCCAAATTGTCTATGCTTAATAATAAATACTGCTATCAAAATTATCCTTATTTCTTTTTTTATTTAATTGATATCAGAATTGATGTTAGACATAAATTAACTCAATTAAAGATTAAATTTCCTCTTAGCTAATATAATATACTTACGTTGGTGAAAATGGTGTAGAATTTTGTTCTCATATTTTTCAAGATTTTTAATCTTAGACAATTACGAATATTTCCAAAGTCGAGTTTGATTTCAATTTAGTTTCAATTTATCATTAATTTAGTTTTGAACTTAGTTGGTAATTAAATAAAACTTTTGTTCGAAAAAGTGCTAAAACTATATTATTACAAATTTGAAAAAAATTGTTCAATTTATAACAGTTTCTTAGAAAAGTGTAGTTTCATTAACACTTTGGAACGTTATTAAAACATGTGAATTTAGTTAATAACTAGACTAAAAGTGACTGATAAACTATTAATCAAATTAATTTGCAATATACAACAATTGTTGTTTAATCCATTACGTATGTTAAGTCTATGTAGCTATTTCTCAATGATCATTTATCTCTTATACAGTTATGAATGAAAAATATCCTCATAATAATTAAAAAAAAAAACACAATAAAAGAGTGAATAAAATACGTAACATGTATAAATGTATACTATTTTAGCTATAGACCTATTCAGAAATAGTTACATAATCCTTCTCAGATATCCTATATCGGGAAATAAACGAAAAAAATGTGTGCTTTTGTTTAACATGTTCACATGAAATAAAAGCTAATCACGTGTAAAAGCACGAATTTGGATCCAATCTCCTACGCAGTGATCGCCCCTTATCAGTACAGAGATCTTTGTCATCACAAACATTTTTATAAATATTTTGATATTTTATAATTTGTAGCTTTGGAATTTATTTGTCATTATTTTGTATACTTTTGATAATTTTTTGATAAACTATTACTAACGTAGGTAAGTTAAAAATAAAACATAAAAGAGAAAAATGACGTTAGATGTTCTATGTAAAGGTCGATATTTACATTTGATTTTTGACGTTATGTCATGTGACTTTCATCATCATGTGACGTCTGTTAAGGCAGTGATTACTATTTGGCCAAGGGAAGTTTGATTTGGATCTAACATTGTTACTGTCACTGTTATGAAAATTCCTCAATCGTGCTTAACATGTTATAGCATTTAATTTTCTTAACACACTTAAAGATGTTAGAGTCTTCCAAATTTATAGATAAATAACAATTATAGGTTGCGTTGTTCATGGTAAAAAGTTGGTTTTCCTGGTTATGCCTTTCTTTGGCTTGTTTTTAATCATTGCGATATCATATTCATGCATTTAAATGGACATAAATACCTTCCCGGAAATTGTCATATATTGTACTGTGTTAGTATTATAGAAATACGGTCCACCTGGAAAAGATGCGGATGCTGTCATTCATTTAAATATACTTTTGTCTTACATAGCGTTAATGATTCCCTGTTAGGGTTTAAAAGGCATCACAAGGTAATGCGTAAAGTACAAAATTCATGTCCACAAATCACCATTGCGTCGTCTTGTTTGTCAGTTTATGCAGAATTGCCAAGGGTCTAAATAGCAATACTACTCGCCAGTTACATTTGTAAATTTCAAGTTTTTTCAATGTCTGGGAAAACTTGATCACACGGAAGTCGCAAATGAAGGTTATTTAGTGTACCGTCTTCACAAAGTGATTACATCATCGCCGAGATCACTGCTTATGTAACTTTGAAACGTAATAATAGTCTTGTGTCTTGAAATAAAGATTAGTCATAGTTTACTGTTAGATCATTAAACATGATTGAAGCAAAGTTGCATTTATCAAGCCTATACGTAGAGTCAAAATTGACGTTTAAATAATATGCATAATTAGTTATTGAAAAAGAATTCATTTTTCAAACATTGTGAATTAAATTATAGCTTAATAATGTGTATTGACTTTTGTGTATTTACTCACAGAAACACAATGATTCAAATAAGACACGATATATTCATTGTGAATTCGTTTAAGAAATGTTCTATAAAGATTTATATTCCTATCTACATCTTCTTCAGTTTTATATTGCCCCTCTATGGGTTTCTCTTCTAGTTTTATATGAAAATTGTGTCTCCGTTATATAAACAATATGATGATCTTACAGATTAAATGGATAACAGGCCCGTCTATATTTGCATATCAGACAAGACAAAATTGACGCTTAATAAGACGGAATAAAATTATATATACCCATGCAAATAGCTTCTCTCTAAGATAGTCCATATCTGAATTGACCAAACTAATACATGACCGGTACAGATAAATAAGGTCAAAAGTAAAACCACTAAAGTTAGAGGTTGTTTCGAAAGATCCAGATACAAGGACATTATCACTATATTTAGGTCATCAAGTATTGAAATGATAAAAGCAAAACTGTTTTGTATAGTCATTACTTGTAATCGTGCAGTAAAATTAAAAAAAAATAACTCATTACATTTTTGTAATATATTATCAAATTAATGAAAATGATTGTCTACTAAAAATTTGCAATTATTGAGAAAGATTTTTTTTATATTATTTTATCGTCCTCGATTATTTTTTACCTATAAATACTGTCTAAATGCGCGAAAGTCAATAGAAGTAAAGGCAAGCGCTTAATATTAATCTCTATTTTTGTAAACGAGAATCAGTTGAAAAAAAATACTGACTATTGCCTTTTTACATTTCTGAAGTCCATCTTACTACGTAATTGAAGATATTTTTAGCGCATTAGTGGTATTTTAACCAATCAAATGCACTTTTCAAGGCGAGTATACATTTTTCTAAGATAAGATTATTATCACATTACTTGCTTGTCGTAAGAAATAAAGCTCATTACGACGCTTGCTTCTTTTCGGTTTATAAAATAGAGTGCCATTCCATGAAAAGCGGCATATGATCCCCAAGTAAAAAAATGCGTTTGCCCTGAACGAGAAAACAATGGGCGGAACTTAAATAAAATGGAATTTTTAAAGGGGATCAGAGGTTATGAAGCCAGTATATCACAGATAAGACGTCAAAAGACAAATTTAAAAAGCAGGCCATATATCCTAAGGGTGATTCAACAGTATTCAAGTGAGGAATACTTGAACCACCCAACAAGAAAATAGGGTTAACATAAGGGTTATATAAGTTTCCCGACCTAGCAAAATGGCTTATATTTTTGTATATTTCTGTAAAGAAATCACTTTGAATAAAAACTTTTTAATGGTATAAAGCTATATCTTATGATATATTTTCATAAAATTTATTAACAGTAAAATGGTATTGGTTCCTTTATCCTATGGTCTATTCCCGAAAGACATAAAATGTCCCTGTTATTTAACACATGAATATTGTAGTAGTAAAGCGTGAGCTAAAATGGACAGTGCCTAAAAAATGATCATGCCTAAATTTTGATCAAAACGATTCGAGCGTATCAAGACGACGTCCACCGATTGGTCGGCGTAATTCGACGTATAACGCTCGGGTATATTCGTGTGTATTCGGACAAGACAAGCGATATGTTTGTTAGGGTGGGAAAAGGGAAAAAGCTTTATGAAATAGTCGCTTATTAAGTTAATGTAATTACCGTATTTTTACAAACAGGAAAATAAAATTAAAAAACCAGATAAAATTTTTTTTTTTACAAGACGTTATTTTTTACATTGTATATATGTGTATAAAGTTATACTATCAACTCGTTCTGATTTATTTTGTCGCGTTTGTCCCTGGACTAAGTAAACGTTGTTTTAACACAAATAGAGTGCATTGTACATGTATATAGCCTCAATGGGTAGCAAAACGACAATCTTCGTATACTTAACTGATTAATTGTATTGCATTTATTTTGCAAAAAATTAGATGGTTACTGAAATATAGTGTATAACTCATTTTGCTCATTATATCTGTTCCATAGACTCGGTCATTTTAGCGAATCTATACTACAATAGTCAAGATACTACCATCATGTTTCGTCACAGCTTTATGTTAATATAATGCATCAGATAAGGAAGGATGAATATGTTACAAAATTTAAATCTCATTTTTGTAGTAAAATAGTTTATTGTTAAATTGGTGTAGGGTTTTTAAATAGATAAAATATCGACATATACCTGGGAATTTGAGAAGTGAATGCTTAAGACTATAATAATAACATATTATGAATTTTAGAAAGGCGTGTTAAGTACGCCACATTTCTGCTACACTGTCACAATTCTGCAAAGATCAAAATTTTAAGTACGCAACATTTCTGCTACACTATCACACTTTTGCAAACGATGAAATATTGATCAGAGCATCTGACGTATCCATGTTTATAGCAAGACTGCACTAATTACAAAGTATGAAACAATAGCATCTTTAATATACCTGGAATCCTCAGGTGATATATATAGATTTAAACTATCTCTCTCTCGCCGTGCTTTTATTTACATATACAGTTATTACAAATGTATATTTATTTGCCCTTTTTTATAGAAAATCGATTATATGTATATTATTTCTGGAATAAAAAGTACTATATTAAAGATCGTTGCCCCTCCCTAAGTACTTTACTGTTCTTGAAACAAATGACAACTTCACTCGATTTTGTATAATATTATTATAACAATTAAGATGATCTACCGATTGTAGAAGCAGTAGTCAAATTTGAATTATAGAACGCGGGTAAAGGGATACATATTTTTTCACGACAGTTTATCAGTACCAGACTCGGCATGAAAAATACTACAAAAAGCGGAATGCACACACGGGCTTGCTCCGTATTAATATGCAAACACATTGATGACTTATATCATACCAATCAGTCAAACATCGTTGGTAGACTGTTTATAATTTTACGCCGCTTTCAAGAAGCTGGCAAACCCAATGGTAGAGAAAATCAACAAACTCCCTTGCAGCTCTATATTGGGTTATGACGTAAATAGTTTATATGTAGCCTGTATGCGCTTAGTAAACTCATACCAATCAAACGTTCAAAAAGCATTATAGTTGCTATTGAAAAACAAAATACCGACAGGTATGAGCTTTGTTTCATTCCTTACCTAGCGTAAGGTGACAGGTCATTTGTCGATTACTGTTTAACAAATCAAACCAACACGTAAAACTTAGTCAAGGCACGACATACAACACGCGAGTTCCAACATTACAAATTTAAATCACCGATCTCAATAACCGGAGCTTATCAGAACTGTATTTACCGCTTGTATGGAGGAGCGATCTGACAAAAGACAAAAAGAAGCTGAGCAAACCATACAAACTAATACATTAATTCAAACTGTTTGACAATTTTCTCTAGGTGACACATGCAATAGTGTTGTGCTGTAAGTTATATAAGACAATAAGAGTTGATTTTTCAATATGTGGTATTCGTTTTGTTATATTAAGTGATGCAATATCATTTTTCGTAGCTAAAGTACAACAAAACTAAATAACGGTTTTTGTTTCATTTTATTCCATAACATGTTTTATAAATGCAGAACCAATGACACTATTGGTATTGAAATGACATTTTTGTAATACAAAACAAAACATTTTGGCGTCAGTTCACTTTAGTAATCGCATGTTTATTTGTAATTTATCATCGGTTGATATTTTTTCAAACAGATATTTCCTTTTACTAACGGCTGCCTTCCATGCTTCTTCTGATTCCTATCCAGACCAAATACCGGTACAGTATTTAACTCTTTTCCTTGAGCTGGAGGAGTTACATTTAGGAAATGATAGAGTGCATTTGTTATCTACAAGTCATAAAAGACTCATTAAACTGTGTTTAATTTCGAAATTAAGACAAAAACCAATTTAAACAGGTTAATAGCTAAATTTAGATTTTAATTTATTTTATTCATAGCTAACTATATTTTTTGTTCGTTGTAAGTAAACTTTTAACATTGAAATTCCGTACAGTTTGTGTAATGTCGCACGAACATTTAAAAGCATGTTCATTTTTGTTATTTACAGTATTTTATGGTTTAAGAACTTTGTTTATTTTAAGATATTGAAATATTGTACATAATATTATCTTTTCTTTATAAGGATGACCTTGAGAAATTATTAATAAATAAGTAATCTGATAACATTTAATAATGAAACATAATAGTTGAAATATGTTTATTAACTTTGCTTTCTAGACAATTAAAACATAAATTTCTCTGACACAAAATTTCATAAAGTTCTGTCCTATCAGAAATACCTTTTAGAATTCGGATATATTAACGCTATTAATGACATCAATTTTGAGCGCAGTGTTGTAGAGTAATGCACGGTTTAGAGTTCAAATGAGTAGAAATATATTCACTAACTTCTAGGTCGATTAGCCTGAGTGATTACTTTCAAAGCATTTGAACTATAAACGGTTGCATTATTATACTATATAATGCATGAAATATTAATTAATGTTTCCATTCTAACATTCTTCTTAAAAACTTTTTAAAAGAATACTTTGAACAACATTCTGTGTAGCAATACCACGTAATTGTGACGTCAATTTCGGCATACGAATATTTTGTTACCGCAGGGATATGCGCCAGTCCAAGGGGAAAATATAAGCTTGCCGCGGAATATTGTATCTCCATCAGTATTTCAGCTGTTTTATCAAACACTTCGCAAAACTATGTATACGAGACTAGTTAGTTGAAAGCCATTTCGTTTTGTTGCATTATCTGATCTTTGCCATGATTAAAAGGTAAAAGTTTACATCAACTGGGAATACGGAAGGCAAAATCCTACCTAAATATGTTAATATTAATTTTATTTATGGCTAGTCGTGACAATGTAAGTAATCTCATTTTACTGTTGTTACAACAAAGTCCAGGTTGGGAGACAAAATGTTAAAAATATAAATGTGGCTTTTCACTTAAGAAAACACATATTTTGTGCTACAGTTTTCTTCATTATGAATAATTTAATTATGTTCTTCACAGGCAATTACATTTTTTCCTACACTCTGTAATGCTATCATTACTATGTGGATGGATTATTAAGCACTGAAGTAATAGTAAATAAGGTCCAGACAGGAATGTATCATCCAATTACTGAACGTCGTTATATATAAGTCTCAAGCCTTCACATTATTGCACTTTAAAGACTTACTTGTACGATCAGGAAATATTTTGGCAATATATAAACAAATTTATGAATAAAATCATTACTTACTTCTATCATACATAACAATGCTGCTGAAAAGAGCTTGGTAGTTTGAAAAGCGTACTAGACTGTCTTAACCTTTCAATAAATTTGAAAAACGTACTGACTAGATATGAGCGATGTTATAAAAACTGGCAAATCGTTTCGGCAACCATTCTTTTTTATTATTTATATAAAATAGTCTCTAAATAGAAAACATTATATTTGAATCAATGTTAAATTTAATTTAATTTCAAGAACACAAATAAATCAAATGAATACGGATTTTACATAAACTTTGTCAGTAAAAGTTACGATTTTTCAATAATTCTTTTTACTCTCTGTTTCTGACAATTTAAAAAAAAAGAGTAAAACATGGAATCGATACAGTAATGCCATAAGTTCGTTATCTTTTCAAGATAACATTCACAAACATTGCATTAAAACATTAGTTATATTAATATACTAGTACATTTATTTCCTTCAGTGTTCTATTTTTGTAGTGATTTCACTATTACTACTCGAATATTGTTTACTCACCCATAAGATATGCTGAAATGTTGCTTCTGTCATACAAAAGTCTATGATAATGGAACATTCTTTTAAATGAAAACTTATTTGTACTGTATTGAATGTTCAATGAAACTAGACAAATGATACTCAGCTTAATAAAACAACTGCAAAACAAATATTGTTTGTATTCGTTTTATTCCTTTGGCGATCAGTCCAGCTTTGCACTTTGTTAAAATTCACATGATAAAATAAATTTGTATCATAAACCGTAAGGCCTAATTGAACAACTGTGTTCATTTCATTCAAGCAAATTGTACAGAGTATTGCCTATACAAGTTATTTCTTTCGTTTGATGAGGAAATATTTCTGTCTAGTTACAATATTATGTTAATTTAATTTTAACATCTAGTATGTCTAATGGATCTAGCTTGTAATGCGAGGTTTTTTTTCCGCATCTTATTTTTATTCGTACAATAAATCGACATGTATGAAGTAGATTGAATATTTTAGCAGTCATTCGTTTCATCTGATCGTCTATATTCTTCTTATTTGAGTCTTTTTTTAAAAATAAATTTGATATTTTTATTTTCGAAACATCAGGACAGTCGGAAGTAAATCGTTACTCTAATTATTTTATGAAATATTTCATCTTAAAGTTTAAATACATGTATTTAATAAGGTTGGTGATATAATGTTTTAAGTACACCCCAATCTATGTTTCATATCATGAAAGATTGATAATTAACGCTTTCGCTGCCAGAGGGTTATTGTTTTATTGATAACCTATTTGCTTGAGAGTTTTAAGAAATTACTTTATTATTAAATAATATAATTATTATTATTTGTTATTAGTATTATAATAATTATTTATGTTTCCAAATATGTTAGTATAATAATAATAATTATTATCGATGGTATAATTTTTTTATATTTATTATTAATTTTATTTTTATTATTATTATTATTATTATTAATTTATTATTATTATTATAGAAACGGCAAAAGATGTCTCTATGGCAAATACGCCAAAAATAACAGGGACGGCATAAGCCGTCCCTATGGCAGTGAAAGGGTTAAAGTTATTAAAATTTCAGATAAAAAAGAAAAAGTTTAATTTGTTCCTCCTACATTACGTAACTTCCTCCTTGTGGCTGAGGACTTGCCTTTAATTAAAGGTTGAGGCATCGGAATTACAGACACCGTTTATCTGTAAACGGTAAAATTTTGAATGTAGAAACATCCGCAGATGTGTTAATACGGCGATTATCATGGTACCTGAAATGTGTGACATCTTCATGCAATTCCATGAAAAGTTGCGTAAGGCCTCCTAGTAAAAATGTGTGTGCTCTAAACGAGAAAACAATGGGCAAAACAAAACAAAATTTTGGAAGGGGATAATAGGTTATTAAGCCTGCATACCACATACAATCAGTCGAAAGGAAAATTAACATAAATGCAGTTTTTCTAAGGGTGATCATAGGAATAATTGAACTTCAAAAGGTCAAATAAAAAGAAAATAACCAATGTAACGACAAGCAAGTCGGCGTTAGATCGCGTCTCCTAATTTCTGGTGTTTTCATTACGAAAAAAAACCGCGGTGACATTTATGTACAGTTTAGCAAAACAAAATCACTTTTCAATAGATAAATCAACTTTTAAGGATTATTTTCTTTAACACCAAGGTATTTTTACTTTCAGTTATGGCAATGTTGTTTTCTTTTTTTTCTTTGTTAAATATGTTTTGTGACAATAATAGTTTCATCCATTCTAATCCAAACTCACCACAGCTAGATTAAGAAGATTCAGAGCACATAACAAAAAACATTGAACGCAGATAAAATATTAAGATATGCTTCAGTTAAAATGAAAGTTTATTTGCATGAAAAGGTGAAAATTAAGAATTTCAGCTCAGCTAAAGAAAGCGCTTTTGGAAATTTAATATATGTTAACAATGCGTTGATGGACTCAATAGAAAGCATAATACCATGTGACTGCCTAAATACGAATTACTATTAATTTTCTATCCCTTCAACCTCCCCAATGACAAAATAAGTGATACAATGTGTGCAAAGAAAAAGTCATTTTCGTTAGCGCTTTGGCATAAATCAGTCATATGTATATACCCCTACATGTTCATAAAACCAAATAATTATTGAAAGTGACTTTGTTTGAGATAAGTACATATTATCTTAGTAAAAGTTTTCAATGTCATTGTAAGAACACGTCCTGATATTTTAATTAAACAATAAAAACAACTCGCGTTTTCCTATGATATCAATACTACCAACATTTCAAACAAAACATTTTCTAATCAATACGTTGCTGCCAAAAACAATTATAGAATATGTTATTAATAATGTTTGTGAGCAATTATCTCAGCCAGAACTTGCGCTAAATACAGTTGATCACTTGATTATCAATGAAACATTGAATAAAGAACAATAGGCATAATGTAACAATCAATATCATGTATTTTTGCAAGAGATCAGAAATTGCAAGAGAACTAATTTGACCTATATTGCTAAAAAGTGTTTTTACGAAAATTTGCATTTCTCCATTTCCATGTATGAAAATACACACTACAACCAAACTTGATGAATAAAAAGTTCATATATCATAAATATAATAAAACTGATCAACGAATTGAACTTGAAGATGATTTTTATTGATTTCTGTTTACCTCAAAGGATCATAACATCTCCCAATTCATTGTTCCATGATTTATGACAAATTGAAATTAGTTTAAAAATAATGACAGAAATTTGCCCAAAAACCATATCTGTAAAATGCTAAAGAATAAAGAATACGATTATATCAATATTTAATCCTACAAACGGACAGCGACAAAAGACCACCATTTTTGCAGCCATAATTTTAACTTACCATGTTTTAACCAGTATAAGTAGATCACCTAAGGATCATTTCTGTGAAAGTATATCAGAGATAAAAATATTTTCGGGAGAGGATTTTCGAATTGTTTCCTATACGTGTAAAGAAAGCAGTTTTGCAAAATGTTTGCATGATCACACAATGATAATTTAAATAAATTTCGATGGGAAAAATCACGCCCCTAGCTCCTACCAATATATGATAAACAAGATCAACAAGGAAAGGCGGCGTTCAATAAACGAAACCCCCATATGATCCAGCAACAAGAACCAGTGGCAAGGAGCCCAGGCGGACCCCTAACAAAATCAGGGCAGGGCAAAGACAATAAACCACTTTAATCAATATGGGTATAAAGTTTGTAATATTATATCGCTATCAATATTACAGTTTATAAGAAAAAGATTTGTTCCAGTTTTCCCTTTTAACATATAGGGAAACAGTTTATGACAAGAAGATGCTCTTTTTCTTTGATATCCGCGACAATTGTTTCCGGCATGGAATGGAATTTGTCATAATTTTGAAGGATATTCAAAGAAGTAAGTCATCAACCCAATGATTAAGGAAGAGATGCTGTCTAAAAAAACAGTGGACAAATATATATGCAGGCAAACTAGACTAATAGTGATCTCAATAGCCCAAATTGAGCACGTTGTATTTCTAGTGATGAGATCGATAATATATAACAAAAATACATTATAAAATGACGTTCATTTATTTATTGATGAATCATGAACATTTGTATCACAGCTACCGAGACAAAAATATATTCTACATAGTCTTGTCTTAACAGAAAGGTTTAAATATATTTCTAGGGCGTCCATCGCTTATCTCTGATTTTGTAATGGTCATGCATAATGTCACATGGGAAATCAGATTTGTCTTACCATACTATACTTATAACCTATCAAAGTCTACGACAATATTCTTACATACAGTAATTTTATTATTCCGAAGTGTAAGAAGGATTTCAGAGACTAAATTTATAGTATATAGGTCTAGAAAAGATTGTAACATTAAATTACTGCGCGTCGTTAAAATAATAGAGTTAAGGTTCATGTAACGATATAAAGCTAACACGTTAATCGGACGTCAGTAAATCTATTAATGTATGTCGTAAGAGTTAAGTGCTGTTGAAATTACGTCAATATTTTAAGTGTATGTGTTAACATTATATGAAAATGTTATTCTGATGTTTGTTTGTAATTTTAAGAAATACATTAAATAGAATACTGAGTAGTAGATACGTTTCAAGTAGAGTTTTATATCATCAAGCTACATGTATGTGAACCGTTTTATACAAGTGGCTATGTTGATATAACATGGATAAGCATACATTTTGATAATTCGAAAAGAAAAACTACTTTGCAATACTCTGTACAATCATGTGTGAAATACGGTATTTTTATATTATTCCAAATACTAATATATAATATACAAATTTAACAAGATAAAATAAAGTGATAATATATGATTGTCTGCTATAATATACTCCAAATATTTAATGAACTCAAATGGGGATAACATATCATCATTATGCCAAAAGGACAGAAAATTCATTAAGATTTATTCATAGAACCGGTTAGAAATATTCAATAGATAGCAATAAATTCTAACACGTTACGTAACTCAACAACTAAATCGTTTAGAATAGCAAGTCTCTAAAACTTTCTTAAATATGAAGTTTTTACTGTGACTTCAATAATGGGTTAACCCTACATTGCCGTATTATAATAATCAAAGCATTGACATCAATGCACGATATTCTCGTAGTTAATTAAATTTCTTAATGATTGATTAAATAATCGAATTATATATCAATTTATTATCAATAATTAATTTATTGATTTCTTAATATACGAGGGGAAGTCATAAAATATCCGGACTTTTGACTCGTTCTCGAAAACCACTCAACATTTAAAAAAAAATCTTTCTACTCTTTTTCAAAATATTCTCCACCTACGTCTACGCACTTTTGCCATCTTCGTGGGAGCCTTTGTATTCCCGCTGTGAACCATGACGTAGACCTATGTTTAAGTACTGTGTAACAGCAGATATCAAAGCCGCCCTGGTCTTATATTTCTTTCCAGCAAGCAATTTTTTTCAGTTCTGGAAACAAATAAAAGTCACAGGGGGCAACGTCTGGGCTATAAGGAGGGTGAGACAACAATTGCCATTTGTAAGAGTTGATAACCTCCACTGTAGCTGCGGCGGTATGGGAGGGGGCGTTATCGTGAAGAAGGAGGACATTTTTCTGTGCTAACCTGGGACGCATTTGCTTCAGCTTTTCTCTGAGATTTTTCAGAATTACTTCAGAATAGTACTTGGCGGTGACAGTTAGACCTTTTGGCATGAAATGAGTAAGTATCATCCCTCGTGAATCCCAAAAGGCAACAAGCATGACTTTGCCAGCCGAAGGAGACAGCTTAAACTTTTTAGGAGGTGGGGAACCAGCTCGTTTCCACTGCTTTGACTGAGCTTTTGTCTCAGGTTCGGAATAATGAACCCACATCTCATCTCCAGTGATAATGCGGTTGAAAAACGTATCTCCTTCCCGATTAAAACGACTTAAATGTTCTTTTGCATTGGTTACTCTGGTTGCCTTTTGATCTGCGGACAGCTGCCTAGGCACTTACCTTGCTCATGCCTAGGTGTTCGTGTAAAATCTTTGTGCCGATGCCTTACCGATGCTAAACATTGTTGGGGTCACCGACTCAGTTGGCCGCCCACTCCTTGTCCTGTCACAAACACTTGGTCTGCCTTCACGAAACTGAGAAACCCAGTTGTAGAAGGTTGAACGTGATACACATTTATCAGAAAATCTTATTTTAAGCCTCTGAAAGATGTGGCAGGGCTTTTCACCTTCTGCAACCAGAAACTGTATTACAGAGCGATGTTCCTCTAACAAAGAGTCCATGATAGACGAAACACCTATCATATATCAGAGGGCAAAATACTGTGTATACACAACTATCATTGAAAATAAACTGACCACGTTATTGGCGATTGAATGTAGTTTTCACCAATATATAATGTGTGTATATAGCTGCACGTGGAAAGAGAGGAGCATGAAAAGTCCGGATATTTTCTGACCGTCCCTCGTATATTTCATATTAATGTTTTAGCATATAGAAACATATTTCTAACGATGTAGTAGATAATTGTGGTATTATTATTTTACACACTGTTTTGTGGTATTATTATTTTACACACTGCAACTATTTATCCAAAATTATTACCCACATATTGGTTGGTTTTTGGTAAATAAACTATCTATATATATTTATCTAACATTATCACCCAGTTTATCCCCTTTGTTCTAAAGAGGAATCTTTTATCAATTTTAACCATGTAGCTTTTTTCTTTGCATTTTAATTGTATGCATTGTCCTTGAGTACAAAGGGGTTCAGACATTATATTTGATTTTCTGATATTTTTTATATAATTATCACTGAGAAATTTCGCCTAGCCAAAGGGTCGGAGCAGCAACCCATAGATTTTAAATACAATGCTCTCCCTATTGAGCTAAATACGAAAACACTCACAGATATATAATCTTTTAAAATCATGTGTACAAAGAATGTTTAGATAGTGCAGCTTTGAATTGTAAACTATATGTAACTTAAAAGTATGTTGCTTGATATTTCATAGACATCTGATTTTTTTCCTGAATTTAAAGTTTTTTTTTTGTATTCGTTTTATTAAAAAAATGAAAGGAATTTTTAACAAGAAAAATTCAACGACATGGAATCTTGGAATATTTTTGTATCAGTATGGAAATTTGGGTTTACAATGTTTAAATTGTTAAAAAGGTATACCAACTATTAACTTGTTATTATTACAATTTGTCAGTTCTTAACAAGCAATTTTAGGCAATTGTTGAACGACGGATATGTTTTTAATTTCAGGTAATATTTCAAAAAGCGAGCAGTAGTATATACAGCTGATAAAACGAATATTTCAAAGACGTTAAAGAACTTTCAAAATCTAAATAACCTACAATTTTCTATTATGTTTCGATTAAGGCGTTGATTAATTAGTTTTTTTTTCAATGACAATGTTAAGTATTTTAGAACATAGAACATTGTCGGAAAGGGCAACGTCCACGTTTTCTGATTTTAACAATATTGCAAACATATTATGGAAGACAACTTCTAATCAATATTGTGCTGTCATGTACAATTACGGAACGTATTATTCAGGTTTGCAATTATTTTAACCAGAACATGCTCATTACAACAATGCATTAATTTCAGTTTTAAACAACTTTAAATATGACAAACAATGCATTCTACCGATCATTTGTTTTAGTGTATCAAATGAAAGGAATCATACGTCTTTTTATAATTAAGGAAATATTCAGGTTAAAACAGTTGAACGTATTGTGTTTCAACAGCCAATGTCCAAGTCTTTATGATGCAGACTTTTTAATTCCACACACACTTTGGTCTATTGTGTCTAATGAATATAGTTTTCTGCCTGATTATTATTTTTGTTTTTTGTTGTTGTTTTTAATTGTTTTTGTTTTTTTCTTGTTTTTGTCGTCTAGGCTTTAATGTAAATTCAAAAAAAGTCGTTATAACCATAAAAATTAGTAAATGTCAAGAATGTCTAGTCTAACTTTCTTTAAATATTTTACCAAATCTAATATACTAGACTATAATAGATTTAATATAGATTTTTTTGGTCTGATTGAATTAACTGGGTCAGAGTTGTAATTCAACAAAAACACTGGAAAGATATTTTGTGAGATACATACTCATTCGGAGAGAAATGTAAGAAATTATAGAAAAATGCACCATGTGAGAAAATAAAGTCCGAAAAGAAAGAAAAACAATCGAGTAAAATTAAAAAAAAGACTCTTATTATTAAGATTTTACATGAACACACGTATTATATCAAATACATAGGCCTGTAATTGGACATTTTCTCGGGGAAATTTCCTTGTAAACAGCAGAGACATTCTATATTTTCTATGTGATAGGGAATTTTGCCACACAATTTCGAGTTGTTAAATAGTGGGTTACCTGTTTTAATGACTTATTGATTTAAAAAGTGATGTGACTGCTGAGGGTGGTAAGTTCATTTAGTTGGTTTATTCATTGAAATTTTCTATGTTTGAGGAATAATATTTTGCCTTTCAGTCACAGGAATGGTCAAAGTTTGTGAATTTAGTTTAACGAATTGTCTTAATACTTCCAAATAGTCAGATTGTGTAGCATATTCTGCCTTGATACATTCAGCAAGTTTGCAAATCATTGCGTGGATTTGTTTCGTATACTTTCAGTTCTGTTTATTTTTGTTTTTTATTTTGTTTCTTAGGTTCCGATTGGCCTAGTAAATATCATCGTAAAATGATGGTAACTTGGAATGGTTAGTATATTAATATTATTACAGAAATTGTTTTTTCACCTCATTATTTTGATATTAAGTATATGTTGTATTGTTAAGGTGCTCTTAGTATTTTACTCATTTACAAAATGCTGTTCTAAACGTTTATGTCCGTGCCGTTTTTTGTTTTTTGCTTTTTTCATTTAAAGCATAAATATTTCTCTGCAGAATGTTCTTAATGTTGAATGGTTTACTGACGAATTATTAACATACACTTTCACAGCGCTATAGAAATACTTTGTCTCTTATTTTAGAACAGGAAAAACCAAATGTTAAAAAATACGGTTGTGTTTCTTCGATAATAATAATAATAATAATAATAATAATAATAATATATTAACCTTAGAAAAAAAAAACATATTACCAATGAATTGATTATGCTATCACAATACCGATGTGCATTACCCATGGTGAACTTAGGTGGTTATCGTTACCACCATACTTATGCATATTCTAATAACAATCTGAGACACTTTTCTTACAACCTGTAATCTTTCCGAAGTAGAAGGAGACTGACTTTTAGAATATAAGGTCTAGAGACAAGAGTACAGCATAAAATTATTGAGCGTTCATAAAAATATTCAGTTTCTAGACAACCAGGAAATTTACAGTCACGTTATTTCACTTTCTAAACCTAATCAGGCGGTTGTATATTATTATAAAATGGAAATATAGATAGTATAAATATGTGTTGATAGTACGCCGATAAAAATGTATAAAGTAAACATTTTATAAACATATTTCATTGTTATTCTAACGCTTTTTTCTTGCATTTTCTCAGTACTTTGGTGTTAAGCAGACTGTAGTCATTAATAATTGCTTTTGATAAGAAAAATATACGGTCTTGACAACGACTTATTTTTAGAGTTCCTATCTTAATTAGTTTCTATATCCATGGAATGTTTGTGGGAAAGAATACAATAAATATCTGAGAATTGTAGAAATAAAAAGTAATCAATGTCTTGTCTAGTTGTTTCTTAATACTTTATCTTATATACTAATGTCATTGTTTACTATTTTGTTTCAATAACATTTTGATAATGGGTCACCTTTGATACGAAAAGAACTGTAGTTTAGATCTTTTTTAATTGATTAATTTGATAAATGAGTAGTGGCGTGACATTAAACAATCATATAAACTTTCGAAAAGGAACTATGTGGCCTTTTTTATCGTAAATTGACATTATTTAACATTGAGAGTGTGTGATCCTGTATTACAATTACAAGTATGAATGCCAGTTTTTTGTGGTAAATAAAAAAATCCTACGCCCGAACTGTGCAAATATAGGTTTCTATAATTTATACAAGTATTGGTAGGAAATAACGGAGGACCAATAAGGTTAAAATTGTCTATGCTTAAAGGCATAGGATGCCTCAGAAAAATTGTGTTGTTGGTGACAAACATTTTTATGAGTTCTTTAATGTTAAAGTGACGAACATAGTGCTGAATGTGAAAGCTTTTGAGGAATAAAACTAAAAGCATTTTTGAGACATCTTCTTCCCGAATGTTTGTAAAATACACATTTATAGTTATAATTGATTTTTTACAAGAAGCTTGTTGTTTTTCTTTTTTTAACTTTTTCTTTTCAGGCCCCAACTGAGTAACCCCGTTCATTATAAATTACTTCACATTTATACACACAGTAACATCAAAATATCTAACTGACTGATATTCAAATTAGATGTAAAGAGTATAAAGTTATACATCCGCTGCCTGTTGTTTAAAAACATTTATAAAAGAAATATATAAATATGATTACTTAAGAATTCATTTCTAAAGATCTAAAGTCCAATTTAAAATTGCAGCATTCTTTCAAGTTTTTCCAGCACTTTTGAGTTTTGATTACAAAGATCCAAAGTTTTTAAATTGCTTTTACTGGCTTTCGACTTTTGAATGTAATTACGACTAATTAAAGAGTGGGAACAATATCCTAAAAAATACACAATGTACGTATAAAGAAAAAATAATATACTGAGATGTTTGATTGTTCAACCACCACTGAAACATTACATGGAAGCTGTAAGCACTGGCACTGAGAGTCACAATTTTTTAAGAAAATCTCATCAAACAAATAAGAGAGTGTCAGACTTGAATAATAAGGATTTAAAGGAAATATAAAAGATCTGAGAAATGGGAGATCTCTTGCGACCAATGAAAAGTAAATACGTGAAAAGTAATTGTGTCTGACACACAAGGAAAGCAACCCAAACAACCCAGTAAAACATACCCACCGGCTAGGTGCCTAGCAGGACACCAAACAAAACAGGAGAGGGTACATGGACAAAGCACAGGCTTGGTGTTATTATGAATAATTATAGAAATCGACAAAGATGTTAAATAAGACATTTAGTCAAAAAGGTCTACAAAAGGATAATGGTGTAAGGGAACGGACCAGAGAGGCAAGGAAAAGGGGCACATATTGAAAAAGAAAATAGGGGAAAGGGAGATATAGTTACCGAAGACGACACAATCAAGGAATGACAAAAAGTGACACCTCAGTCAGCATGTAGCAATAAACACGACATACATACGAGGAGCAAACAGGGACGTCGCCTTGGAACGGTTAATTGAGAACAAGCCTCTAAAGCCTTTACATGTAAGTCAATTATATCATTTCTCTTAGTTTTGCATTGACAATAAGGTAATTCAAGTATATTGAAAAAGGCCATGAAATAATGAAAATGGTGATCATGATTTCGTTCTTAAATATAAATCTTTTATTAAAGATAACATTATCTTGCATTTATATCAATAGTCTTTTTTATTTCAAATTCACTCCTTTTAGCTCATCCTTATCTTTCATTTTGATAATTTCAACCTCAGCTCTTTTTTTACATAAATTCAATTATCAAATGACATTAAACATGACCATATCGCGGTTTTATCAGCTTAAAGACATCGTATGTAAATAGTAAACTTATATTTTTCAATAATGTCAAACAACATTAAAGGATAATGTTCCTTCCTATCATAAATTTTGTTATATTTATGTCTAGACACAGCATTATCTTCTTGTTTGATATTGTCATTTTACCCTAGCAGAACAATTTTCATCAATCAAAACTTTGAGATATGACACCAAGATTGACCTTATCATTGTACTGGTCATGACATGCACCCGCTTTATCTCTTCTGACACGAAATTAATGTGCACAGATTATGAGTAAAAATCCACCGAAGCACTTTAAAAGTAAAGTAGTCAATTTACGGTGGTATAATTTATGTTAAATATGTCGACTATTACGAATTTAGTGTTTCTATGCGTTCTTTAAAAGATATGGACTACTCCTGAAAGAAAGAAGCAAGCTTAAGAAATGTCTTGTATACAGAAGCAGATTTAACAGAAAGCTATTCATACTGTACATAAGGAAAATGTAATAGACTTTTTAACTTCGCTTAATATCAATTATTTTCAAATCAACATCATAACAATTCACCAGCTAAAAGTCCATATTCGTATAATATTTTCCGAAACAAAATCCTACAAACTTGCATTTCTCGTCAGCATGACAATAAATGAGCATATATTACAAACAAAAATGACTGATCAAATAGGTTTTACTGAAAATAATATACAAAAAAAGCCTTGTATGTCCTTTTTGATATAATCAGACTAGACTATGTAAAACACAAATTATTCGAAAAAATATTTAATATCCTCTCCTTAGTCTGAATGGTATTCCAATCGAAACTCCTCGGCTATTATTCATAGTAACCTCAGACTAAATAGGGATTGAAAGCAGCTTTACTTCGTGGTTTTAGATGTTAACAAAAAAGAGAGTGTAATCTTTGATCATGTAAAACGAATGTTATATTTGACATCCAAAGGAAATGAAGTCTGCTTCCGTACAATTATTATTGATAATGTCTGACAACCATTTTTAATTTACAAATGTCGTCTGATGTACAATTATAAACAAACTGGACTCAGTGGCACCAGATTGGCATTTTGTACTTTCGGTCTCTACAACAATAATAAGTATAAAAATATAAATTATGTACTCTTTTTTATTATTTTTTATTATATCTATGAGTTTAATAAATTTTTGTGGACTTTTATTTGATATATTCGAAAAAACTTAGTCAACAACTACCAGCATTCAAGCTGCACACCTCCAGATGAGCCAAAATATTTCAAGAAAATCAATATTGAGGAAAATGTAATAAAATTTTAAAGTAAAGTTAAGGTAAAAACATTCAAGATACAAGTTATATTCTACATGTTATGTGCGGTTTAAGACTGATTAAAGACTGATTTTGCAGTATTTCATCACAATATTCCTACTGCGTTACTAGCGCAATAAGAGCTGTTTTTGCATAATTTATGTTGAACTTTTTTTTTTGGTTATTTCTTGGATAGTAAGTACCATTTGCAATATGTAAACTGCTTTTTTTCACCTCACAATATTTTACTTATAAATACAGTTCCAAAATTTTAATGAAAATTAACATGAATCTGGAGGCGTGCTGCTTTAAATAACTATTTGTTTACATGTTTAGCTTCTTAGCATAGCTAAGACCAAAATACCTTATCCCTTCTATGTATTTTTTCTATTGTGTTCGAGGTTCTCATCCGAAGTTTGACTGAAAGGGCCAAGAAGTTGCGATTGATAACATTCTGCCAGATTACGCTACATTATATTCAAATGAACACATGTCAACATTTGTATATTATTTTATGACCTTAAGCATGTAAGAAGACAGTAAGTATTAATTACTTAACATACCAACGGGTATAGTAACATATTCACTGACTAAATTTGATTTTGTCAATCTAAAATCTGAATCAAACTTGTCCACGGTGGGAATCACGTGACTTTGTATAGTAATACAAACGAGTAATGGCGACTTCTGAGCCTCGGTAAGTTTATTGTATTTATAAATTTATGTGAGAAATTTTTCCTGAATCCAAACTAGACCTAGCCTATCATATGCACGTATTGTTTGATTTTATTAACCTGTCAATTCCATACTGATTATACGGTCAATGCACAGAATATATTAATATTCGCTAAATGTTCGGTAAATTCCGTGAGATTTAAGCAGTAAGATATGATTAAATTCATCTGGTTTCTATGCATAAGTTACACTGACCGTTATAGCGCAATAGGGTAAACTACGGGTATAGAATTTCTCAATGCCCTACGTGTTGTAAGATCGAGACAGCGTATGTCCAGGCATTTTTTTCTTAATCATAACTATTTTCAAAATTTTTGAAGTTAATGTTGTTTTTTTCTGTTTTAATAGGTGTTTGCACTTTTTTGTTAACACTATGTAACTTTATTATATAACATTGTTAAAGAATTAATAATATTCAAAATTCATTTGGGTTAAGATCAATAAAATTTAATGTCATTTCAGTGCCGTAAAATACAATACAAAACGTGACAATTCAGTGTTTCTTAGTTGTTTCATATGTGTAGAAAATTCTGAAAGCGCTTGATCATTTTCATTATAATATACTTAAAAATAAAGTAAAAATAACTCTAAAATTAAGTGACGTCTAAAAAAATTGTCAAAAACAAGGGATCGAACCTCGGACCTCTCATACATTAGGCAATCACTTAACCGACTTTGCTATTGCGGATGTTACGAGAACCTACATTAAGCTAGTGGGAGTTTTCCAAACATTAGTTATATACTCCATATTAATTCTCGTAAAATAAACGGACAAAACCGAAGTATTTAAATGAGTGCTATAATGTATTCATAATTGACAGGTCAATAAAATCAGACTATAACTTTCTCCAAGTGCATTGTCCTACGTGATATGGGTTTTAAAAACATTGTTTGAATTCCCTCGTGATTTCCCCCGTGTGTTAAGAAATGAAATTTTACCGTTAATTTTAACTGAACGCCGCCTTTCCCTGTTGATCTTGTTTAACATGTTTTAACACCTAGAAGACATTTATACAACTCAGCATAAAAAGCATGTCAGATGCTACGTAATATACAATAATGTTTGTTATTAAAAACGATATCATCTTTAATTTTGTATATGGAGGCAAAAAAACAACAACAAAACAATAACATAAAACAGTGAACCTTGCTCAAAGTAAACTTACGAAAGAAATAACATACAACACTTCCAGTAATGTTACAATTTAGAGCAATTGAAAACTGGTAACGTCTACTGACTTCATATCATATCAATAGTTTAAATATTTCCAAGCAAGAAATCACTTATTACTGCGCTGCTGTCATATACCGTAGTTAAATCATGTAGTTTTGTTGTCTGTTTGTAATTATCTTTGACAGAACAAGCACATAACTACAGTTGATCACTTTCATTATAAAATAAACTTAGAATATAATTGACGGTGCATAACATAAATAACATGTACATTAAGCAAAATATTTATCGGGAACATAAACAGAAATGTGGAATTATTTTAATTCTGAATTATCACGAAACTTACTAAAATAATGTTGTTCTATTTGTGTTTTGTTAACGGCCAGCGTTCGAAATAGTTGATGATGTTTAGAATTTAATTGAAAAACTAATAATTTTTATTAACCAAACATAACATAAAATGACTGTGTAATTTCTAAAAATTTTCCGCTTATATCATATAAGTTGAAAATTAACTAAAACAATGATATAAAATATTATTATCTGGCATACGAAACAAAGGTCAACCTTTGCAAAGAACAATCTTCCTCTGCGTTATTAATTACTGAATTGTATCTAGCAGTTAACACTTTTGACCAGATAAAATTTTGCAACATTTTCAATATTGCCGTGTTTTTAGCTCACCAGAACCGAAGATTCAGGGTGAGCTATTAGTATCAAAGAGGGATACTTCGTCGTCCGTCGTTCGTCGTCATACGTCAACAATAATCCTCTTTTCTGAAACTGATGTGCAGATTTACCTCAAATTTGGTCTTTAGCATCCTTGTGACAGTCACACTTAAATTTGCTTATGTCATTTCAATTGGCCCCTTTTAGGAGTCAACAGAGCTAAAAATAGAAAAAGCTTTAAACGTCTTCTTCTACTAAATTAAATGATGGATGATCACCAAAATTTGTCTGTAGCATTCTTTGGTAGTCTTTTATCAAGTTTGCTTGAGCTCTTTTAGTTGCCGAAAAGCTAAAGATAGGAATACCTTTAAACATCTGCTTGTACAGAACTAATTGATTGGTGATCACCAAACTTTGTCTGTTATTATACTTAGGTAGTCTTTTATCAAGACCTGCTCTAGTGGTCATTTATTCTGCATTCATTCTTCATAGTCTCATAGTTACACACGTGCAACATAGATATTTCTAACAAAGCCTTTCCAAAATATTAGGGCACAATATTTCAGTTTATATTGTGAATAATGAAATGATGGGTTAGATGAGTGATCTAGGACTATCTCAGTGGCTCTATTGTTTATAATGAAAAAACAAAACAACAACAACAACAACAACAAAAAAACAACCCACAATCATTGTTAAGAAAGTATATTTCTAGAGGGGCATGTTAAATTGAGCTTAACTTGGCCGAAAGAGCTGAACTTGCATTTCGGCTCATTTAAAAAATAATTTCTAACACTGAAATGCAGGTTAGTAAGTTTTTTTTCCTTGGGGGGTTGGGAGCCGGGGAAACCCTCCAGGGGGCCCCTATCAATGGCTTCCCCTCTTTGGGTTTTTTTTTATTTTTAATTTGGGGCGTTCCTTTAGAAATTTTGTTTTACTTTTTCTATTTTTTAAAAGAGTAACCGGGGCATGATTTTTTGGTAAATAGAAAAAATGTAGCTCTTTTACAAATAAATAGTTTTTTCCCAAAAGTGGGACGGGGGAAAAAACCGTTCCCCGGGCCCTTTAAAAAAATTTTTTTGATCTTTTAATATAAAAATTTAGTCCCAACTAATTAAGTCCGTAGGCGCCTTTTTGAAGTTTTTTGTCGTCCATTTTGTTATCATGTAGTATGAAATTCTCCATTTTGATTGGAAAGGGCAGAAAGGACAGGCGGTGTATGTGTGGAAACGGTCAAATCTTGTTCATTCTATATGTTGCATCCATTAACAGGGACAATAAGAATGAATATTCGACACCCCTGTGTGCCAATGTTGACGTAAACAGAATTCGAGATAATCAACGCGTCAAACAGGATCGGTTTATGACTTTAAATATCTACAAATTTACATATTTTAAAACATGTCTCAAAGTTTGAGAAAAGTATGATCATTTACTTACTTACTATTCAAAATAAACAATTGCAATAAAAAAAATAATTATAAAATAAATTTTATATTTATATCATTATATAGATCTTAGGTCTTGACAACGACATATTTACCCTTTTCCTCTTACAATTACGCAAACATCTAAGAATGGTAGTGATAAAAATAATCAATATCTTGTGTAATTATTTCTTGGTGCTTTATCTAAGAAGCGAATGCTGTTATATAAATCCTCAACTGTATTCATTTGTCTCACTTAAATCTTGAAACTAGGTCACAATGTAATCTAATTGAACTGTCGTTCAAGGCTCATTAAAAAACATTAATAATTTCATATCATAAATAGATAATGGCTTTGCTTTAGGAAACAATATAACAATTGAAATAAAACTGTGGGACCTTTATACGGAAATTTACATTCAAATTATTATTGGTTTAATGTTGATCAATGCAACTTCAAATTATGTTGCTTAAATTTGTATAAAAATCCTCAGAAAAAACGTAATTCTATAGCAAGTTACGTTCGAAAAAGGAAATGTGTCCTATCTCTACAGGATGTGTTAAGTAATTGGGGGTATGCTTTAAGCCCTCTTTTTTTTAAATCACAGGACTTATATCTGTCTCTTAAGTTAAAGATTTTTTTACTTATATCTGTCTCCTAAGTTAAAGATTCAATGTGAATAACAAACTGTTGTAAACATCCGGAGAAGATGAAAAACCTTCCGAAGCATGGTTTGAAACAGTCCATTTCAAAGCTGAATTCGATAATTGAAAAACGCCGCCATGACTTCATAATTTAACGTTTCCTGGAAACTTTAATCAAATCTACTTGTTATAGCATTTTTCGATTTCGATTTTCGCTATTCGATGTTGTTTACATAATATATAACTTCACAACACTTAAATTTTAAATGTTGCCTATATATTTGCCGGCACGCATGCGCTAGAGCGACTTATGGTATACCTCCGTGATAGCTCTACTTTTACCAGGTGTGATATTGTTTGAATATAATTGGATAGTGATATTAGAAATACATTTAGTACCTGCACCTGTCGACTATCAGTGTATACATAATAAAATGCAATCTACTTGTCATGCCTTGATAAGGCGTGGTTTGTTGCAATGATTTTAATAATGCATCCTAAAATGGTTGTAGCTTATCAGTTGGCCATCATTTCCTTGATGATCAGATCATAGAGATGTGAGCCTTCTTTACTATTTTATCGATGAACAATGCACCTTTTGGTTTCACTTAATTAATTTATTCTTACTTTCAGAATGAGCATAAACATACAAATGCAAGTGCTATAATAGTAATTTTAGCATTCAGTTTGTGTTTTTAATTCTCATATAATTCAAAATTAAGCATTGTTTTACTATCTGTCTATTGGCCATTGATAGGACTTAATAGAAAAATATTTTTTTAGAAGAAATACATACTTAAAAATTATATTCTGTTTTTACAATTGTTTAGTACATAAAAGATTTATATTTTGTTTACATTATCCATCATTATTTATTTGCTATATCTGGCTTTTGATATTTCTCATGATTTAAATAACGTTTAAGATTAGCAGAAAAAAGTAAGATATTATTTTAATAAAAATACAATGTTTGCATGACGTGACATACTTCAAACTAAAAAACACCGAAACATGACATGAAAGAGATAAATAAGACAACTGAAAGTACGAAGTATATGAAGGATATAAACATACTTGAAAAACATGTACATATTAGGTTAACACCTAGGTTAATCGCAGAACATTATATACATTGTTAATTTCTTTATCTTTCATTCAGTTTTAATCGCTGTAAAGCATAATTATAATAACTTTTTTACAGTTTCAGAAAAGTATTTATTCTTTTATTGTAACTAAAAAATAAGTTTAAAGACACGGTTAAAGCAGAACAAATGCGCAATAATGTTATTGTATAACATACATACTTTTCTTCTTTTCATTGGATGATATAAAAAAAACACGGGAATAACATTTTGTCTAAAAACGGCATCATCGTTAACTATACACTGTATTTATTATAACTTTGACAGAATAAAACAGTTATAATATTGACAATACATGTATTTCAACTGATAAATCGCCTACACACTCTCTTGTTTCAATGTTAAATTTCACAATGTGATATAAGTTATGTAGTTTTGTAATTATTTTTGACAAGACATGCACATAAAGATAATCGTCTTCTTTATGGAACATCTTTTGATAAAGAGACAGCTTATCAGAGGTTTCAGCACATTGGATATGAGATATAAAGAGGAATAGACATTATACACATAAATCATTGCAAGATAACGATATAGTTTGCTGTTGGTCGATTACAATATGGATACTCTCTGCACTTACCAAATATACGCATATATGATTATAAAAAGGGTTAAATATATGTGTGAAAATTTTAATCAATTCAAAAATCTTATGCCTAAAAAACAACAACAAAAACAAGAAAGGGCTTGCTTTAAAACCATTAACAATTTATCAAATAAAGAAATCGTATTTCCATTAGGTTGGTAAACATGTTATAATCTTTTCAAAGGATAATTTTCCAATATTAAAGAATAATTTTCCAATATTACAATGAAATATATAGAAAAGGAGGGAATACCCGTAAAACGTCAAAGTGTAAGTTGCCTTATAGATATACGATTATTTTTATAGAAAACATATTTAAATGGACAAATATTTCATTAAAGATATACTATGCTCATCGTAGACTAAAATATTTTTATCACATAAATTTATCTAAATATTCATAATTCTAATTGAATATGTCTAATTTCAATAAAATAATAACTAAACTGTGTATTGAAGCTGCGGTCCCTATTAAAGATTGAGTTAAGTTGGCCAATTCTTAAAAAAAACCTGCAAGTTTTTTTATTGACACTACATATTAATATTGTGACCCCCCTATAGTGTGTAGAATTTTAAACATAACAAATCTACTTTTTGTGAAGTCAAAACATGTTAATTTTATATTAACAAAGAGTCTGTGAAACAATTAACAATATTCTTTAACACCTTTAAGCATAATTTGAACTTTGTATCGAACATTTATTTATTTATATAAAAAACTTTTATTTCCCATCCTCAATCAACTATCAGAAAATAGTTTAAATATTTAAATAATAAATCTTATTATCGAATGATATTTTAATGGACGATATTTTGCACGCAAACATTATATCTAGCTTTCGTAAAATAATTGTAATAATCTTTGTAATGTTCATGGCTAGACATAGCATTATTGTCTTCTTTGGTACGTCGTTCTACCTTAAGAAAGCTATTTGAAACCATAAGGGCAGGGACATCTGACACAGAGTTTGAAATATTATCGACGAAAAGGTCATTAGATCCTTACAAAGTCGATTTATCTGGGTGTGTACAAATTTAACAATTCTAGCCATTAACTAAAGACCAAATTTTACCGTCCGGTTAGCCCACTATGAAGAGCGTTAGATTGTGAACCGAGCGACCTGGGATCGATTCACGGACGGTGCAGGCCACTTTCGTTGTAATTAAAATCCAACTTCCAACACTAACCTCACCACCAAAAAAAGGAGTATAAACATATTTACAGATAAACCATTAATTGGTAAGAAAGCATATACAAACTTTGTTTGCAGTTGAGGCATACGAATTCATTCCAATTATTCACAACATCCGGGTCAAAACCTCGCTTTGTATGCTAAAAGCGTTAAGAAATGCAAAACTGGTGTCATAAGAGAAGTAATCAATAAATAAAAAAAGAAAAGTTTTTATGCTGTTGAATATTTGTACTATATATTTTTCGTGGTATATTCTTGCATTTATTACATTTGTCATAATAAAAGGTATTTGGGTTATTTGTTCCAAAATCAATCCATGTTTATCAATCCGTGTTTATATGAGATTCAAACAGCAAATGTTTTTCTGTCTAGAAAAAAGTTTTACGTAGTTAACATCAATTTCAAAATGCATGAAAGTAACAATTGGTTTTCTTTTGCTGACAATACAAACACTTCATTTAACAATACTTGAATCATATTCCACGTAAAAAAAAGAATCCCTTTAGAAAACACGTCAAAATTGAAAACGTTCAGGCTGGGTTTTTGAATAAACCTTTTAGGGAACGGAACTGCCCATGAAAACAATTTTTCCACCCCCCCCTGGGCACCCCCTTAAGCAGAATTCAACTTTTAAACATAAACGGGAAAAATTTTTAGAAGATAAAACCCCCCCGAAAGTTTGTTTTTCATATGGCGTTACATGGAAACCCTTTAATTAAAACACGTTGGGCCCCATTCCAGGGAAAAGCGGAAAATCCCCCCCAAATTTTAAAAAAAGGGCGTTCCCCCTAAACGAGAAAACAAGGGGCCCCGGAACAAAAATAAAAGGGAAATTTTTAAAAAGGGAATCTGGGGGTTTTATAAAGCCCCCCCCCATATCACAGATAAGACTTTCAGAGGAAAAAATTTTAAAAAGAAAGGCCGCATATCCTAAGAGGGGATTAAACCCAATTCAATAAAGGAAAATAACGGGAAAACCCACCCAAACAAAAAAATGCCGAATAGAAAAAATTTAATAAAACCACAAGCACAACAATGATCCCCGCGCTGAACCCGTTTCTTTAAGGATGGGAAAATATATATCCCGATTGAATGTAGGGAACATTTTTTACGCCCCACACGGCACAAAAAACGCTATGGGGCAAAAAATAGAGGGGAAAAAAGAACCCTAAAAAAAGGGCCCAAACTTTATATAAGTTTTTGATAATTGAGTACCCCCAAAACCCGGTGGTTGGGGGTGTGGGGAATGTTGCAGTTTTAAATTTACCCCCCATGTACAAAACTAAATTTAAAAACCCGAGTCTGCAATTTTTCCTTGAAATTTTTGTTGTAAATTTATGCTTAAAGGGAATCCTTTTTTTCCCTGTTTTTTTCATTTTTTGTAAAAGAGTTTTGGAATAAAGGGAAATTTTTTATTGACATGTTAAGTTTGGCCCCTTCTTTTCAATATTAATGGTAGTTTTTTATAATTGATAGATGCTACAAATATTATAGAAATGGTTATCAAGGGAAACTATGTTTGCATTGTTTTTCTCCAAGAAGTTTTTTGTTAAAACTTCAAACTGCTCCACAAAATGAGGGTGTTGGTTATAGGGAGAAAATAAAGGGCGCGTTTTAAAAAATTTACTTTTTAATTGTAATTTAATGACTTTCTTATAAAATATCGTTAACAGAATAGCAAAGTTGGGAAATTATCTAAAGACACGAATATGAAATAAACCATTTTCGTATATTTGAATTTTACTTCGATAGCGATTAGAGATTTTGGTTTTTAAAGGTTTACTTTGTGTTGTATCCCCTCTTTATCAAATTTAAATTTTATTATATTTTTCAGAAAAAATAAATAAAAAAATTTTACTCGATATTTTGACTTTTAATGAAACATTAAAGTAAATTAAAAAGTTAATTTTTTAATATTTTTGTAACATTAAAGGGTTTTTAAAAATTGTGTTTATATTCATACGAAAAAACAGGGGAAAATACAAAAAGAAATCAAAATTGGACTGTTTTTAAATCCCATTTTGAATTTTTCATTTGGTTTAAAAACATATCCCAAGAATTTCGAAGGAAAATTCGATGCAAAAAAATTTTCCTCAGATACCCAAATGACAATAAAATGTACAGGAACTTTAAGTGAAATTTGATCCCCAAAATCCCGAAATTAAGTACTTTTCTAAAGAAGTAAATAAGATACGTTATTGCAATCGAAAACAATACGTAAGCATATGTTAAAATAAATAATCAGACATGACAATTAAGCATGTCTTATTTTATCTTACTCATGTCCATTTATGTAGTCATTTAAGCTTGCAGAGAGAAACAAACATATACAATTACAGCTTTGCCTTACAGATCAACTTACACTTAACTTCACTCGAACAATCTGATGTAAGAAAAGAATATATAAAAATAAATGCCGACTAGTATTTACTATACCTACTAAAAGAAGTTGTGCGATTTCTGGTGCTACTGCTGCCAAATCTTAGAAAAATGTATGTAAGTGGTTCTCTTTTCTGAAACTTGAGATCATTTTTATAGAATATTTTCAAAAACGAAAACCGTAGTTTGATCCTGCCCATATTTTAAGACGTGTACATAGGTTCTTAACTCATTAGAATGTGTTTTGAGAGAGCGAAGAACAAAATCGACCATTAGTCGTAGGGTTAATAAAACATAATATTTTCGGTTTATTAATTATTTATTGGTGAAAGAAAGCAAGGTCAATCGGCTGCTTTATTTATTTTGTTACATTTGATAAAAGAATTGATATTGAAGACAATATGCCTGAAGAATCATTTTTGTATTCTTTAGAAATGTCAAACATTGTGTTTTATAATGTTTCAATAATTAATCTTTACTCATAGAGCTTTCTTAGATATTAAATATATTAATAATTCACCGTCTATATTGTTTTGAAAATGACATGTTTAGATCTGATCTTCTGATTAATGTTTATATGTATTGTAAAATTGTTTATTTGTATGACGATGTAAAATTTAACAAGTCAAAATAATTCCTATTAAGGTTACGATTACCGATTACATTTATTTCTTATTGATTGCGAAAATATTTTATTGTAAATGCAGTAAATCATATCATTACAAATCAGATTTGAACATTACATTTACCTCGCAAAACCAAAAGTGATTTTACACTATCGTTTAAAGGGCTCTGATATTTCTGAAGGGATAAGAATATATTAATGGCAAAAACCTTTTTTTTGACAATATCTGACGCATGTTTATCCCGTATATTTTAAGCTTATAACAGTGAATGAATTAAAAAGTGAAAATGGGTTACAAACGGAAATATGTTTAAACCTATGTTGGTTTCAGCTAAGCGGAATATTTAACTTTGATAAATATATAAATAACCAAAGTTGTACTCATGACACTCAAATTAAGTCTAAGGGTCTAATCTGCATAATTAGTAAATACAAAGACACTAAATGTTTGTTCTGCAACTCTCAAATAAAATTCGTTTCCCAAACACTCCTTAAAGAATCATTAAATGGTAAAATGGTCTTGAAAAGTTGATTAAATGGTAAAATGGTCTTGAAAAGTTGATTAGTGATACTGCATTTGTAATGAAAAAAGAGGTTTAGAGAACATTATTTAGTTTATAAAATTAATAATTTAATTAAAATCAATTGTAAGCAGTAATTGGTTGCTTTTTAAACTGTATTCATTAAACATAAATATACTTAATAATTTTTTTAGGTCAGCTGGTGATGAATGGAACTTTTATGTCTTCCTGATTATTTCCGACACATCACACGACATGGATACAAGCTTTTGTATATAATCATCGAGAATAATATTTGTTTTCTTCTACAGAATGATTAAAACTTACAAAGTAGTTATGAATTTGATGCTTTAATAAATGATTATCAACAAAGTGATGAATTTGCACCAAGTTTGTGTGAAACGTTATTTTAAAAGGAGACATTGCTTTTATACAATATGAACGACCTTCCTTAACAATGTCTGGCACGGTTTTGACTTATGTCGTTCCTTTAAACACTTCACAGGTTTCACCAAGTTGTATTAATTTAATACCCCAAAAACTATAAAAGGTTGTACAACAATTACTTATTATCATTTCTTATATTAACTTAAAACTATGCTTAGCGTTCAATTACATTGATTTTCTAATTAATTAATTAAACTATTTGTTATTTGTCTGATTGTTTAATATTCGTATTTGATTAAATCAACACTTACATGTTAACTAGATAATAATATTCTGTTCTACACTGCAACTGAAACTGCTAATTTTATGTATATATAGTGCAACTGTAAGACTTTAAAAAAAATTAGATTTGTTTTCAGGGAGACATGCGAGAACCGCTTTTGAAATAAAATATTTGTAACGACCTCATAAGTTGATGAATATTTCTGTTTTTACGAAGAGGATACTCTGCATGTCATCCATTTTCAAATGTTATATAATTAAGTGAATTATTGCACATTTTAAGAAGAAGCAACGACAATCGAGGAAAAGTAACGTACTGTACAATTATCCGTTCTTCATGCATTGTTAATCGGAAAAGTATTATACATGTCAGAAATCTTGGACTCTCCGCTACATTACATGTATATTTACAAATAACTCTTGATACATTTACACAAGGAATAAAATGTTATGATAGAAAGGAAACAAAACTTGAGCCTATTATGGTTATGTACACTTCGAAATGACAAACCAAACAAACAAATAACATTAAAATAAATATAATTTCAGGACACGAAGGCGTTTGATGAAGTGAAATTAAGTAACATCATCGTGACAGACACGGAGAACAATTGTCAAGAATTGCACAAAGCTTAGATGTGCCGCGCCTGATATTAAATCGGATTTAGACAAAGTTATGGAAACCATATTTTATAATGTGTCGAAATTAGGAGTTGTCTCCAGTTATTAAGATCCGGTAGAATGTATATAAAAGATGAGCCCAAATCTGGCCGTCCCACAACAACAGCATTATGAAATGATGTTGCTATACAATGGAGGATATAATTCAACGTTATAGCATTAATTCATCGGTTATTCATGTACTGACATAATTCTACATATTTACATATTCCTCTTGTGTCTAAAATAAATTAAAATATCAATTAAGTAAATCAAATATTATATATTGTGATATGAAGGATAGTTATAATATCAACCACTGTTAATTAAGTTATGTGCGTAAACAATGTGCACAGGGGAATCTTAAGACTACAGAATGTAATGCATTGACTTCAAAATCAATCGATTAATTATTGTAAGAAAATAACCAGAAATACATATTAGGATTTATTATTAATAAAAAGGTTTTAGCGCTTTAGTTCAAATATTTATTTGAGTATAAATTTAATCGAAATTTTAGCAACATAAGATCAACAACTAATTTTCAAAAGTGATAAATTAGTTACTTAAATCAGTTGTCTTCCTTGTGTTAACTTCAGCAAATAAATTGATCAAAGTTGACAACTATTGTTACAAATTGTCTGCATATTTTCGTTTTTGTTCGTGTTATTTGCTTTCTTTGCCATTTCGTTTTTAACTCCAGCTTTTCAACACGTTTATCTTTGGTCACCGCCTTGAAATTGCGTAATTACATGAGATCAATTGAAGTCATATCTGTAAGTTCAACTCAATCTTATTAGTTAACACATTCACCTTAGCTTATTTTTGTCATGAATAATTAAATTTGACTATGTACTCAAACTTTAAGGTGTAAGCCGACATACTCCTGGGAGTATTATAAACGAAAAAATGAAGTCTTGTGCAAGAGTTGCTAGGAAGTCTGGATGCATTGTGATTTTTATTAAAAGCTTCTTGAGACTTGAACTTGAATATTGGAAATATAAGTTTCTAAGCTTACTAAGTAACAAAAACACTTTGAATGCAGAGTACGTTTGCACATTCTCACACACATGTGTTTTCTGCGTTAAGTGTGTTATACTTTCTGATCCCATTTTAATACATATAAATGAATGGCGAAATGATACCTACTTGGTGTTTTACATTTTTACAAGTAAATTAAGTGACATTATACAGAATGTGCTAAATACAATATCATTCAAACAAAATAAAATCAAACGACTTTACAAATCATATATGTCTTGAATAAACCTTAATGAAACCGAAAAAAATGTATTCGTTCAATATTCCAGGAACAACAATTTTAGAAAAACGGTGACCTGTATCATTATATCTATAAGTCGAAACCACCTCTGGCTCAAGTAAGTTTACTTTTGACCTTTTTGATCTGCTTATTTGTGGTATTAGTTTTGTCAATTCAGATATGGACTATCTTAGATAAAAGCTATTCGCCTGGATTAACGGGCCTTTAAGATCATTATATTGTTTATATAACAGAGACACAATGTCCATATAAAACTAAAAGAAACTAACCCATAGAAGGGCAATATAAAATAAAAGAAGATGCCTATCGTAGGAATAGAACTCTTTGAAGAACACTGAATAAATATATTGTGTCTGATTTGAATCACTGAGTTTCTGTGATTAACTACTAAAAAGGTGTCAATACAAACTGCCGTACAGTATTGCTATTAAGACCCTCGGCAATTCTTCATAAACTGTACACAACCAATAGGTAACTTGTTGACATGAATGTTGTACTTTAGGCATAACCTTGTGATACCTTTTATTCCTAACAAGGAATCATAAGCGTGATGTACAGCCATGTTGATTAGACAAAAGTAAATTACATGTAAATGAAATCCTCAGCTTTTCCATGTGGAGTTCATTTCTTTAATGCTAACCCAATACAATATATGAATACTTCCGGAAGGTCATTATGTCTTTTAAATGAATATATATATGATGAGAAAAAGAGAGACTAAACAAAACAGAAAAATCAGAAATGGTATATGAACAATTTCTTTTACAATCTTTAAAATGGCATTACCAGAAATTTCAACATTTCACCATGACCATGCAGCCTATAATTATATTTAACCTATAAAATGGGCGGGCCCTTACATCATTAAGTGTGTTAAAAAGACAAATGAACGAATTAAATGTTTCGACATGATCAGCACGATTGATAAGAATTCTCAGTAAAGAGACAGTTACAATGTTATATCCGAATTCGTGATTTTACAAGTGACTAGCTACATTGCTCGTGTAAAAATAATTAAGGAAAGCACGTATTTTTTTCGTTCATTTCCCGATAAAGGATATCTGAGAAGGACTGTGTGACTTTTTCTGAATAGGTCTATAGCTAAAGAAGTATACATTTATAGAATTTAAGCATTTTCTTCACTCTTTCATTCTACTTTTTTAATCATAGGATGTTTTCCCATTCATAACAGAATAAGAGATTAATGATCAATGACAAATAGCTACAACAAATTCTGAATAGACCTAACATACGTAAGGGATTGTACAAATAATTGTTGTTTATTGCAAATTTATTTGATTAATAGATAATCAGTCACATGTTGTCTAAATGAATTCACAAAACATACGTTTTAATAAAATTCCAAAGTGTCAATGAAATTACACTTTTCTGGGAAACTGTTATAAATTTAACCATTTTTATCAAATGGTACAGTTTAAGCACTTTTTCGATCATTTTTTTAAATATCAAATATGTTCAAAACTACTAAGTTGAAGCTAAATTTAAATTTAATAACTCGACTTTATTTTATTTTTTATGTTGTGCGTTGCATAATCAGATGCTTGGCACATCGATTTAAGTATTATTCATTATTCCTTAAGTTTGTTGTCAAGTTACATGGATGACGACTATTTGTCAGGAAGAGGTTAAATACTCTATGATAAACAGAAAGTTTTTGATATGCGTCATCAACAAGGGTAGACTAGCAGTAACAGTTCTAGTTAGCTACGGGCATATAAAATATGTTGTTATGTTATATAAACTGACAACATATGTTATTTCATATATAATATTATGTTAATATAAAAATTTTCTAATTAAGCGATTTTATTTGCTAATATGCTGATTATTTATTTTTTTTGATAAAATCAACGTTCATCTTAATTTGTCTATATTATATTGATATAAGAAAAGCATTTATAAAACGATACTATTATTCTAAACCTAGTATGTTTATATTCATTGATTTGCTGAAATCAGACAATAGTTTTAAATTTATCTTTGTATGTAAGAGATGCAATGTCTCATATTACTTCCTTAGATATAATAGATACAAATTGAATATATTAATTATATTCATCTCTATATTGATTTGAATAGGACATATTTTGATCCGATCTGGTGATTTATCTTGATACAATTTGTAAGTTTATGCAAAACATATAAACATTGATATGCTGAAATCAACACGTTGAAAACAGACTAATAAACTTAAGATATGTTTGCAAATATGTTTATCAATATGTTGTTTAATCACGGGCTCCGGAAATGCAGGACATCAGATTAAAACATACTGTAAAAGACAAGAACAACATAATTTTCACCAAAATTAGTCTTTAATTGAGTTGATTGAATATTTCTATTATGTCCAAAGTCAATTCAGATATCAATCGTAAAAAGAAAAATAAGCATGCCTTAAAAAGGAAATGTTTGATTGCAATAATTATTATCTTGCATAGACAATTTTGAGAGGAATCACAAGAATACAAACTATTATGTTGAACACTCGGAAAATTGAAAGAACCAGAAATAAAATTTTAATGTTTTAACGTTTTCATTCATATACTTTTTTATTCTGAGTACAAATTAATATAGGTATTAACATTCATGTGTAGAAAAAAACTTTGGTAACACCAATTTGCTTAATCTAGACATGCACGAGAATTTACTTCCTGAATAAAATAAAAAATAACTTCGTATTAATCTAATATAAGCCATTAATCTAATTTATATAATATGTTCTCCTATATTTTACTAATCAACGACGGCGGACTTTTAAAGGATGGTTTCCTTGATAATGATTAATTTCCAATTTACTCATGCTTCCTTATATAGGAAACTGAAATATTAAACTATTAAATGAGAGATCAATAACTGTTTAAAAATTCTTTGTCAGGGCACATGCGTAGAAAAACACAGTTAGACTTAATTAGTTAACATAACTTTAATTTTCACAAATTTATTATAAGATAAATGTAGATATATACTAACCATTTTAATTTGTATTTTTCTTTTACCAAACTCAATACTGTCAAGTATGTGTATAAGTACAGAAATAACGTTTCCGAAAAGGTGAACGCTCATTTACCTAATACTTGCACATTAGAGAAACTATTTAAGAAGTCAAATTTAAACGAAATTGTTAGCAACATTACGTCAACAACTAATTTTCAAAGGTGATAAATTGGTTATTAAAACTATTGTCTTTTCGATCGTAAAATATTATCTTTAGCTTTAGCAAATTCATTTATCAAGGTGGACAACTATCGCAACAATTGTCTGCATCATTTTCGTTTTTGGTCGTGTTATTTGCTTTCTTTGCCACTTCGTCCTTAACTCCAATTTTTAACAATTTTAGTTTTTTGGGATTATTCATCATTTCTTTAACAACACCTTTATTAATATTATTGCATGCTGATCCTCTTATTTCATTGAAGATTAAATAGCATAACATAGCATAAGATAACATAAGATAACATAAAATAACATAACATAACATAACATAAAATAACACCACATAACATAACATATCAAAACAGGACATGATATGATATCACATAATATAAAATTTATTTAGCTTTAAATGTTAACTCTTTCATAGCCATATCAATCATAAAGTCATATGTGTAAATAAACTTTTTTTTGTAGGCAAATGACAAAAATAAGGACTGAACTAGGTTTTCCGTTAATCATTATATTTTTGGCGCAATAGGAGAAAATAATACTCATTTTCTATTACATTCATATTACATGGAACATATTCTTTTGTTTCTTGGAATATTTAGGTGTTTTCCGTTTTCAATCATTAAATCATGAGATGATAGTCAAAATCTTTTTAAAGCAAATTTAAACTTGTTATTTTATATTAAATCGAGGTATAAATTGTTGAATAGTTCGAGATCATTCGTTTTTTTACTTCCAAAATGACTAGTCAAATGGAATTATTTTCTGATTTCTTTAGTCCCAGTTATCAATGTAAATCTATTAGCCATCAAATGAACATTAGATGATCATGCATTTTTCTTGTGCTCATTGCGCATGTTGCATGTAACAATAAATCAAACAGGTAAATTTAGCACACTCTAATAAACAATAGTCTGGGTATTTTACATATTCAACCAGGAGTATATTGTTTTAATCAGATGGATATAATAAGATAGATTTTTAAGGCTCTTTATATGTCGAACAAATATTGATTGAAACTAATGATCAGGCAAGACATTTCCACACAGCGAAAACTGTCAAATCTGTCAAATAATAAATGCTTTTAAGACATTAAGTAATGAAGACGTATCTTGACAATATTTCTATTAACTAATGACGTTTTGTTAAAATAAAGGTTTCTTTATTATACTAACTTATTGAAATTCTCGATCATTCTTGATTTACGTCTTGGAAAGTAAAAATGAAAAACGAAATGAAATGAAGCTCTATATTTATCGCCATAAGTAGTAGAAATGGACTTTGGTCGGTCATTTTTCAGTAATTGAAAGGTATACCTAAAGCTTACATATTTTAGTGTACGGTTATTTAAATAGTCTAAATATCCATGAAAGGAATTGTATAAATGATCGCACATAAGTCTCTTCATGGGATGAAGCACTATCACGATAGAAAAAAATGGCAAACATTTATTGTAATTGAAATGAGATTAAGGAATTGTCTTGTTATATTTATCGTTTGCCTAAATTTGTCTGCAACTCGTAATATGTCCCTGGTTAAAGCAATATCGCCGTAATTTATGCACAATATCAACAAGAAAGCTTTGTATTAAGAACATAATTCAGAATACACAGAGATATAATCACTTGATATTCTTATAGCTTACTTTTATATTAGTCAGTCGCGTCCTATTTGAATATCAAATTATCTTCTTTTCTTACAAATGACAGAAAGATAAGAATTTTATGGTTACCTTGAAATAAATATAGGCATTGGTTTTACTAGTTGCGAAGATAAAACATATTGCAGACAAATGTTTGATTGAAATCGATAATATCAATATTCTTTAAAATGACATAGCTAGAAGTAAAACATTTACAATTGCATGTTTGGGCTGATTAAAGTAGTCACAAAAGACATTGAAATATACAATGACTACATAGACAGTTAAAAAACTACTTAATTCTGCATTTTTTGTGAACCGTATATTTGTTTTGTATGTATTGCCAAATGCAATGGTTTGCAGAAAAAATGCAATTAAATTTCAATCCAGTATTGGAAGGATCATCAGGAATGCAAAACGTAAAAAAGTTACAGTTCATTTTACCATGATTTAATTGTTTTTAATTTGCATAAAATAATACTAGTTGCACAGTCAGTTATAAATTAACATACAATGCAACTGTCTCACTTTAATAATTTTATTTCATTTATATATAATAAGAAAGCACAAACACACAAAATACTTGATCATGATAGGCTAATTTAAGTTTAACAGAAGTGCAAATAAGCTAATAAGTATTATACTGATATATTCGATATGTTTTAAACGAGTGGATGTTGATACGAAGAATAATACACCTTTATATTAAACAAGACATATACTCTACAATTAATCCGTTAAAAAGGATCATATGTTACGAAAAAGAAACAAAAGCTTGCACCATACATGTACAATTGTGTATATTGATAATTTTTTTTTTCAGTCCAGATGCTTTACTGACTATGCTCTAGATTTGTCTTTTCACACCGAACAGTCGGCAATTAAACATAATATATGTTCCTTTCCTTATAAGCAAAGACGTTAAATTCTCATATTTGATTTCTTTGTCTTTCTTAACGACTTAATAAATTGTTATTAGTAAGATCTTTATAGGAAGGACTCCGATTACAACGTCAGATAAAAGTGCTTTACTTAATATTGTCTTATTGTTTCCGTATGTCGTTACATTCTTTTTTTCATACATTACTCTTTATTTCATAGTCTTATCAACGTTATTGGCTGAAACAAGATGAAATTCTTGTTTCTTTAATAGCTGAATGTGCCCACCAGACACAGATTTTACGCGTATCATTGTAAGATATGTTTTAGCATGTATAACAAAAACGGGGTTTCTTTTAACAATACATCAAGAAATGCTCCCGGGTTTGATTTGTTATTGACTTTTCTTGTAGAAAGTTTTTTTCTGCAAATATGTAATAGAAAGAGCATCAAAACACGAGGCTATCTGATTTGTACGAGGGGGCGTAACCCCCAAGTATAAATCAGATTGCCGAGTGTTTTGATGTTCTTTCTCTTTTGTATCATAGTCAAACATGAAAACACATTCCCTGTTGTCACAATATGAAACCCCAGAAAAAAGTAACCAATGAACGAACATCTAAATATGATATTTCTGTCCCTATCCCTTTCTCTGTCGTCACAATGAGTAAACCCCAGATAAAATGAGCCAATCAATGGGCAAGCTCTGCAGTGCGGGTAACTAATACCTGCACTCCAGTTAACGCACTGTGCATGTATATGTATACGATTTAACTCTGACACACTTTCAACAGAAAGGTCCCCAAACTATGATACAAATAATTAAATAGGATGTTTATTCAAGGCAAGATTAAGGATAAGTTTGTTTAAGTTACATGACAATGCGTTTTTATTACTTGGGTAATGATTGTAAACCTACCTGAAATTGTCCTTTGAATTTATGTTTTTGTGTATTGTTTGTATTCCTTTTTAATATTTATGTGACTGTCTTGTCGCTATGAAAATATTCCAATTATTCATTATATTTTCACTAGAATTAATCCATTAAAAACTCTCACGTTTTAAATATTTGAATACATGAACATATAAAGCGGACTTAAAAGACTTTGTGTATAATATCGATCTACGTCAAGTTACAGCTATTGTTGATTAAAGGAAATATTAACGAATCTTGTAAACAACGAATTATATTGATGATCTCTACAGCTTAATTAGAATGAAATTATAGTCCATGGTGGCAAATCTAGTAAACAAACATTAAAAGAAAAACATAATCATTTTTAATCAATGTCATAATACAGTATTGAAATAATTTCCGTTTTAACTGGAAGTGAGAGATATGTGTCTGTGAATATAGTTATAATCATAATGCGTGTTAACTATTCATTATATTCTAAGTTTGGGATTCATTTTTACAAAATGGAGTAAAACCATAAGAATATAATTTTATAGTGATATTGTTACAAAATCAAGATCAAAGTTTCTTTTTATTTTGTTCTTAGTTATCTGTATACTAGACACACTAAACAAGAGATTCATTTTCAAATGCATTGTGACAACATATTTTACAATTTCTTGTTATTGACAGGCAAATATTAAGCATCGTCTAGTAGCATTTAAACAAACGTTTTAAGCAGTTTAAACACGTTCGTAATTTTGCATAATTTCCTCTGTTGTAATCCTGTTTTATTAGTAACCGGCAGACGGTTACGGCTGATGAATGTAAACATACGAGATATGTTCACAATTTCACTTCATTCGACAGAAATGGCAACCAAGGCTGTATGCATAAGTAGTTAAAGGTCCTCATTTTGCAAGACTTCTTTAAATGCTATAAGTAATTGGATATAATTCAAAATGATTCAATTGAAAGTCGTGCTACCGTAACTGCCGAATGAAATTATCATCGCTTCTATATAAAATAGAGAAATACAGAATCCCTAAAGAAAGCCCAACACGACAAAATTGAAAATGTTGCAGGCTCGGTTTGATTGAGCCTGTTCATGGACGGTACTGGAAAGTGCAAGTTACCGTCCGAGCCCCCTAGCACCGGCTTAAGCAGAATTCAACATTTAACACGAACTAGTAAAATTCAGAATTTTGAAGCATCCGCAGATGTGTTCATATGGCGGTCATCACGGAACCTTCAATGTGAATTGTTAGTGCCATTCCATGAAAAGCGGCATATGGTCCCCAAGTAAAACAATGCGTGTGCCCTAAACGAGAAAACAATGGGCGGAACTAAATGAAATGGAATTTTGAAAGGGGATCTGAGGTCATGAAGCCTGCATATCACAGATAAAACGTCAAAAGACAAATTTAAAAATCAGGCAACATATCCTAAGGGTGGTTATACAGTATTCAAATAGGAATACTGGAACCACCCAAGTTGAAAAAGGCCAAATAGAAGAAACTGAAAGTACAACATAACATGTATACACAACAATAATGTCGTGCTGAACGATCTTCAAGGATCGAAAATATAACATCATTGATTAAATGTACGGGGAGACTTTTTACAGCCGCCACACGGCACAACTAACACGGATGTGACGATAAAATAGAGAAATACAGAATCCCTAAAGAAAGCCCAACACGACAAAATAAAAAATGTTGCAGGCTCGGTTTGACCGTCTTTTGACGTATAAAGCTTACCAATTTACGTTGATGATATTTTTGTTTTGTAACAATATTCATAGAGTTAAAATATGTTTTAACATTATATGATTTAATAAACAAATATAATAAAATGCTTTCAATTTGAACAAAAGGAAAAGTTAAATTATTTGCAACTGTAATTAAACTTCATGTTTTTGTCTAGTATAACAGTTTTTTCCAGCTATTTTACTTCCCATTTGTATAAAGCTATACAAATGGGGTTTTAAAATTCATATTGATGAAACAAACGTCTGAGACTTTGAGGAACGAAAACAGCATTACTTTCATTTGCTTATCACTTCATATACGTGTATATGTATATATACAAGTTACAACTTCGATTGTGTAAACATATCCTAGGGCTTAAAGCAGACATCAAGGTTTGCTTTTTAAGATTGGTTGGGCCGGTTTCCTCTTTACACACTTTTGGTTTAACTTTATTAAAAACAATGATTCACATATAACATATGCACAATATAAATCTAATATAAAGATAAATATGACAGTATTACCTGTTAATGATGGGCTAAAACAATGAATTCCATAGCTGACCATAAGGATTTACTGATAAAAGTTTTTATTTTAATATCAATATGAATGATCTTACTATAAAATATCATTAGTTTAAACATATTTTATTCATAATCATACACAGTACATAATATACAATCATTCAATATATACATTGATGAAATGGATAAGAACTAAAGATATAAAATCTTATATAGTTCTTCTCCGACACTATTTTGAATTAACAACAAAGTGATGGCATCAATCTACTGAGACAATGTGTATGAATTCATATACATATATTAGATATACATATGTTAGAGGAAAAAAAACTTAAGGATACATACATATTCAGACATATATAATAAATTGGGGGAATTAGTTATAATTATAACGTTATCCTAGCACATTAAGAACTGATTTGCTTTGGCTGGTTCTGGAGAATACAAATTTAATGGTAAAAAAACCGACTGTGATAATGAGTACAAGATGTTTCAATAAATCATGTTTCGAACCTCTTACTTAGTTTGATATATTTATGAACTGCAGAAAATATAATCTCATTTGCTTCAATTGATTTGGATTCCGTTCCGAACAAGATGATCTCTAATGAAGGAGCTATAATATTTGATACTGTATTAAACAGAATACGTCTTATGTTATCAAATCTTTGACATTCATAAAAATAGTGGTAGGTTGACTCAATTTCACCACACTGACAAAGGGGCGATTGAACAATATTCTTTAAAAATAAATGTTGATTGAGAGAGCTGCAATTTTTCCGGAGTCGCGTGTGAAGTACTTAATATTTCCTGTCACCGTAATAGAAAAAAGAATTGCTTTTGCAACTTCCCTGATTTAGGAGAGACTTAAAGTTGTTTAATGAGTTTGCATTTCTTACATTGAGTGGTAACTCATTCCATTCTTTTAATGTTGAAGGAACAAAGGAATTAGCGTATAGAGAAGTTCTTGTAGGTATAATTTGGAGATTTGTTGAGTTACGAAGATTATACTGACTTGTTTCACCTACTGTATTAGGAACAAGATTACACAGATATTCAGGAGAAATCCCATTTACCATCTTAAAGAATAAAATAAATTTATGTTTACGACGGCGCTCAGCAAGACTTTCCCAGCATATTTCGTGATAGAGCTCCGATATGGAAACAAGTTTAGTGCATCCACTTACAATTCTTGCAGCATCATGCTGTATCTTTTCGAGTTCTTCCTTTTCATAGTTTGAACAGTTGTCACAAACTACATCAGAATATTCTAAAACTGGTCGAATAAAAGCAAAATATATAACCTCCAATGATCTACGATCAAGCAAATACTTTAGACGTCTCATAACATTTATTCGTGACCAAGCCTTGTTTTTAAAATATCATTAAATACCTATTTATCCAAGATTGGCAAAAACGCTATTTCGGCAAAAAAATGGAAAGTTGCTGTATAAGTCAGCAAAAGATATAATACTAATGGTTATCGTTTTAAAAGGATAGAAGCAGAATCATAAAGGGTCTATTAAAAAATTAAAAAATATTGAAAAGAAACGTCAACATTTGTATAAATTATTCTTGTTACAACATTCAGAAAATTAAAAGCATCTAACATGATTTTCTGAGAATCGAGGATGGGTACATAAAAACATAATAATACAATGTGAATATATTTGTACAATTTGCAAATTGCAAGGGCGTTGTCAGAAATGGAGATTTGCAGGCGATTTTTGAGAAGGATGACCAACAGTATTTCATAGAAGCATTGTGACCTCAGGAAATGATTAATTAGAATGAGGCCAAATAGTTTAACAGTTAAGGCATCAGTAAATCTTTTGCACAAAATAACTTGACATTTTTGGAATGCGTACGGATCCAGTTAGCTGGTTGCCCAAATCAATGAACAAAAACGAAATGACGATGACATCAAAATGATATTGTGATTTACGCCTCTACCTCTATACTGCATATTTTTAAATAGCTATTATTTGTAAATCCATAGAATTAGATGTATGAAATTGCGCATTTAAAGTGTAAATATATTGACTTTACATATGTATAGAATTAATTCGCTGTAACGATTTGCTTTTATCTTATCGAGTTGTTATGCGAACATTTGGGACAAACCTCGTATTTCTAATATATATTGACATATGTTTTAGGCCCCCTGAAAAGTGTTTGAATTACACTAGCATTTATCTTTTACCTTGAATTAATCTATGTGCAGTATATTCCAGTAAAGATGTTTATTACTAGTATAAACCTTTTGCAGGATTTTAGAGTAATTCAATCTATAAGCCAAGACTGTAAATAATTGCTTTTTTGTTAGCAGCTGTCATGACATCATAAATTGATATCAGTAGAATACAGGTAAACATGCCTGATTACCATGTCTGATAATATTCCTAACATAATACGTACGTATTGTTTCCGGATGCAGTAGCGTGTCTTATTTCCCGTGTAATGATAAACATAAAACGCAGTGATAAGAAAACATAAAGCTGGTTCATTTAGTAGATATGTCATATATACAAAAAAAAAATGATCAGTAGATTGGTGGTCTGCCTTTTTTAACTACGACAAAGGGACATATAAGCAAATGTTTAAAACTTTATTATTCATCCTGATACATGTAAAATGAATTCTTTGGGTACAGGCGTTGTCTCTCCGTTCCTTATTTCATCTTTTATTTTACAACAAAAAAAACTCTAGCAATGGTATAAGCACATTACCACAGTCTTTTATATTTTAAGATATTTTTTGTAAGATGTCATGATATCATTTTTAATGAATTAATGTGAGCAAGTGTATAAGTTTAATTTCTAATATTATAGCTATTATTTGATATCCTTGTTTAAGAAATATTTTTGACGTTGTTTCATTTCACAATTGACAAAAAATACATACATGTATATGGTTATTTCTTACTTAGCACACACGGTTTCCGTTTCTGTCATTTGTATGTAAAGAATGTAACTTGTTATTCAAATAGAACGCGACAGACTTATAATATGTAAGTAAAACAAGAGATCTTTGTCAATACTGAGTTATATTCTTAATATAAAGATTTCTTGTTGATATTGAGTACAAATAATGCCAATATTGCTTCTACCAGGAGAATATAACGAGTTGCAGGCCGATTGGATAGAAGATAGGTGTTACAAGACAATTCATCAACCTCCCTTAACTACAAGCAATGTTCGCCTTTTGTTTCTACTGTCTTTTGTTATGGTCCTGATTGATATAATACAATGTACAGCAATGACCTTAGCACTGATTGTTATTTTCAATAGCCACTTCAATTGCAAAATAAGCACACTCATTTGATTATAGCAGTGTTACATAATTTTAGTACTCTTTCACTGATTGACATTTGTTTTATTGCGTTATATCCATTTCATTGACCCCCACCTCTGATCACAATATAATCATCTGTTTTGTGTTGAGAAGTATCTTGACATAAAATTGTAATTTTACTTTAATCTAAAAATTCAGTCAATACATGTATTCCAAAATAAGTTTGTTTCTGGCCAGTTGTGATCGACATGAAACTTTTTTATCATTTAATGATTGCAAATCTGCATACACTAACACATCTATTATTAGACAACAGAAATATGTCTACAAAGATAATTATAGAAAGCTCTCTTAAATAAATCTTACCTTTTCAAAGATATGATATGATATTGCGTATATGTATTTTTTCAGGTTTAACTACAACAGACAGACCCACGCACAAGATAATTGAATGAAACATTAACCTTCAAAAAAGAATAGTTCAGTTCAATTAAGACTTGAACAAAACATCGCTATAATCATTCATAAGGAAATTTAAATCTAGTACCGCGCAGGGGAAAAACATTAATCATTTGAAACACTTTCAATTATTTAAAGGGATATTATGAATATTTCAAGCTAATTACGAGCCTATCAAATTTCTCTGGGTTAAATTAGTTCTTGATAACGCAATCTTAGGGGCAATACACATATTATCTAATGTATTCAAACACCATAACACTTTACAGAGGAACAATTAATAAAGAATGTCTAGACTGAAATATTTTCGTTGTCTAAAATACAATATTCTGAATGATGTGGCCATAGGAAGTATTAATTAAAGTAGTTGTATAAAATATTTTCGTTTCGTTTCAATTTCGTTTCTACCAAGAGATCAATAATTTTTCAAATATTTTCAGTTTACTTGTTATCTTGTTGTAAATTGTTATTACAATAGATATTGTAAAGACTAAAGGGATGCATTATGTGTGATACTATACCAGTGTTCTGTTTTAAAGTCTCCTATTGAAAATGTTTATTGACGATTATCGAATGAGAATGTTTTAGGAAATTTCATTTCACATTATCATGATTAATGAATAGTATGTGGCTGTCAGTAGTGTACACATATTACTTTAATGTTCGAAAAGAGATTTAACGAATAACTGATTGGTCTTTATAGAAAGGGGATTTTTTATACACTTAATAAAAAACAAATGATTCCTTCAAGTGCGAAACTGCGTAAAGAAAGCGGAACTTACAATAAATAAGATGCAGCGGTTATTGTTATATAATTGCCCTGCACTCATAACAACTAACCAGATACCCTCTAATTTGCTTTATTTATTAAAGTTTATAACATGTTAGCTTGATATACACAATGGTTTATGCTTATAACTTAATTACCGCTCACGATATGTTGTAGTTAAACAACTATAAGAGAGAAAGCAAACTATAATCGTTCTTGTGGTTTGATTCATTCTGAAAATGCAAAACCTAAAACAAAATAATTTACTCTTGTCCTTCAAATAGAGAAATGATTAAACACTTGCCTGCGGGTGTTAAGACACAACGGACCATCGCGCTACAATGCATTGCGAACACATTGGTCAGAAAATGTCTTCCTTTTCATTAGACGCCAAAAAAAAAAGAATATAAGGTGTTATATAAACAATACTCGTGTGTGATTTTCTTTTGTGAAAGCGGGTCTAAGTTGAATGACATACAATAGTTGGTAACAGTTTTAAAATGGCATTATGCCCATTTAAGGGTATATAGTGAGTACACAGGTTGAAATCAAAAGAAGCTTACATTTTGAAATGATTTTTTAAAAATTTTTTAGTTGTAGTTTAGTTAAGGTGTAACATTCAATTCATGAAAGAGATAGTCTTGATATATTTTAGGTAGATATATACATGTATAATACCCTAAATATTTTCCAATATCAAGAGTTGGTGAAATTTTTATCTCAACTTAGCACTGAAAAATGAAATGTGACATTAGTAATATTGAATCTACGATTTTTATTTTAAACATCACAAAAAAGATTTCATGAATGACGTAATGCATTTGGTAAAATAATATAAAAGGTTTATATAGGAACATTTGAATTTCAACTTAATGGGAAAAATATTTTCGAATAAAATAACCAATTATCTCAACAACAACAACTAGTCTCTTTCATAAAAGAGCTAATGATTGGGTTAATATAATACCAACTGTTTAAGTTCAATAACGACTCGTGCGAGCCAAAGGAAGATTTCCTTCATAAGGTGTGATATTATAATTAACAAGATTGTTGGCTCTTTTGATGTTGCTTAGATCTTTTACAACGAATCACCTTGAATTAATCTAAGTACAACAAATCGAAAAAACGATGGACATAACTTCATCTTCAGAAGCAGCTCTTTTGGAAGTGACTTGAAATTGAATGTAATTTAACCCTTAAGCTTTTAAGACAATGCAGTAAATTCATATGTATGTTCCTCGCTGCAAGCATTACTGACTACATCAATTGCCTTTAGTTAGTTTAAGGTAGTCAAGCTTATTTAACACGTCTGGTAACCTTACTTACATAAAATTAACTTATTGTTCCTGAAATCAGCTGCGTGCCTATATTTTTGGTAACTTGATAAATAAACATAAATCTGTATTGGAATATTCCGTCTATCACGTGAAGTACTGTGGATGTGTCAAATATAGATCGGAAAAGCATCAAACTGGTAACACACCCTTGAAATACTGAACAAAAGGAATAATTGACCCATAAGGACTACAAAAATTAAATGAAAATCTAAGATCGCTAAAATGAGCACCTCATCTGATAATACGGTATTAAATACGAAAAAGGAAAATTACATTTCCGAAATTTTTCAGAACATTGATTTGTAATCGCAAATCCTACATACATGTGGTTTATGCATTTTCTATTATCGCAAACAAATTTTGAAGTGATTGTCCATGAAACTTTAAATGTTGGTAATAAGATATTAAATAATCACAAATCGCTCATTTATAACAAATTGTATCACATGTAAAATCATATTTCCCAGCGGTGTTCTCTATCAAAGTAGCTCTAGCAATTATAAAGACGCTATGAGAGACTCAATTTTTCATTTCAATAGTGATTGAACTATATTATTCTTGTGAAAATTTAAGCTTACTCATCTGATTTAATTTAACCATTGATTCTTTTTTATGTTAAAGGTTATGAAGCTATAGCTATCGAAATATTTTTAAAAATCTTATCTACTTTAATAATCATTTGATTTCATAATTCTTGAAAAGGCCGTGATAAAACGCATCTTTAGGAATTCCCTTTATCTGTATTATGTAATTCACACACATGAATATTGCATGATAACTGAATAAGATGTTCGTGAAAAATATAAAGTATGCTGCTGTTTTAACCGTTTAGCAATAATTTCGTGCTGATTTCACTCTAAGACAATATACTACCATTTTCTTTCATACAAACAGTTTGATATCTGGATAAAGTATGATCCTTTGAAAGCATTTATCACAACAAAATTACATGACAATTGCATTCTCGGTGTGATTGCGTTTTCTCATGAGAGATAATAAAAGGTGCAACATCCCTCACGCACCTTAGTTTCTTTATATTAAATTTAAACAAACATATTTGCAGGAGGTAAATAGCTAAGTTTATACTTCAACTTTAAAATGTTTAATTATGCTATTCTATTGGAATATTTATTCATCTATGTTTAGCTAGAATATAGGAAAAAGGAATCGTTAGCGAACGCTAAATACTGTTAAGATCCACATTTAAACTTGTGGGTTAAATTTCCTACATAATCAACAATATCTAGTGTTCCTTCTAAAACGTAAAGCACGTTTATATTGTAACATGCAAAAGCAAAACAAACGTCCACTATCGTTTAGAATCCTACACAAAGTATGTCAACATTTTAAAGGACCATGACCTTTTATGTATGCAATTGTAGAAGACATAAATAGCATTTTAGTTCTCATGTAAATCTGCTTATGGTGGTTATAGTTGGTAATAAACTTTAAAATGCTGTACATTAAGACCTTAGATATAAAGATAAGGTGGTTTTATACCCCTTTTAAGAAGAAACCTCGTGGTTTAGAAATTGCCAGAACAAGGTTAGCCATACTGTTGATGCATATTTTGAGGAACGTAATTCAAATTCAAAAATGTATTATCTACTTAAACACCTCCCAGTATTAACAACATTGACGAAAATGTGTTAACACTGAACATACGCCAGCTTAAGTGATTTGGGGAATCTTCTCGAAATCCTGAGCTGTTACATCTGGCAGAGACTTTGATTGGATGTGGAAAGGATGATGACGATACTCCTATACTCCATGATGTACATAATACCGGTATCACCATACCTGTTATTCAACGAGATAAATCTCATCAGTTTCATATTTTTGTTACCACCACATTGCAGACATCTCCTCAAATCGTTTGATGATAGCTATTTTGGCAGTTCAAATATGTCTTATTGTTTAATTTCCCAAGTTAATTTTATGATGTGAAGCAGTTTAAGTACAGTTGCCGAATACGGGTTTAACTACTTTTGGAAAATTAGTTTTACCATATTGAAAATAAATTACAAAAACAAAATACGTCGTATGTAAATTTTATTTGTTTCATGTATCAGCAATTAATTAGTTTTATAATATTTGTACCGCATAATTAATTTCCATACCATACCTTTATGACAGCTTACACATACCGGGATACAGTTGTATTTGTTTTTGAAAATGTAAGTGTCATTTGTTTTGTAAAATAGCAAATTCATTTGATTTGTATGCAAAATGTTAATCGAAACACAATTGCCATTCCAAACGAATATGTTGCAGAAGATTCGTTATTTCGTCTTTGTGCAATTCCACAGACAACATAATGTAAAGCATCTTTCATTACATGGCCATGAACAATATTGTCATTAATTTTAGCACACAGAATACTAGTTTTATATGCGTTAGCACGTCATCCGGAAACAATGAATGTGTTCTGTCGTGCAAGTAAATAATTATTTTATATCTTAAATGAAATTGCCGTTATCAGAATCAAAGACAACGATGGAGAACAAGAAAGTTCTACATTCATTCAAATAAATTAGCAGCATTTTATTGACACATAAACAATGCATTTCAAGACACATTGATTAATGTTTTAGTGTCAAGTATAAACGTTTCTTTAGAATAATGGTTTATAAATCAAAAGCGTGACGGTTGTTAAACAATGGCCGGTTCTACATTCAAAGTTTTTAAAGATTTAAAAATATATATAAACATGACTTGACTAGACGGGAAATAATTAAGAATGTTACAACAGTTTTGAAGATTATAATCTTTTTTTATTCATATTATAAAACAAGGCAAAAGTTGATAAAATGAAGCAAGTTATTAGTATACAGTGAACAATGGTTGTCTCGAAAACGTGTTTTCATTGTTTTGATTTTAGTGAACATATACACATGTGAAATGCTATAATTCTTAAACACTAGAATAGACATAATCATTGAATTTGTATTGCTTAACTTTATTGACAAAATAATAATTATGTACCTCATTAAAAAAGTAACAGAGAAATCATAAATTAATTTTGTTTTTCCAACATCATTTAAAAGCGCTTTAAGAAAGGCGAAATTACCCTCTCCCCCGTAAAACCGGTTTATTATACAGAAATAAGAGAGCGCGCAACGTTATATTTACATGTATACATAAAAACAGAAAATATCTAATTGAAGTTATGTTATTTCTGATTGAAATTTATGTCCATTTTATTTCCATATTTGTTTATTTTTCAACATGACCAGCAGGGTATCTGCAAGCTCGGCTTCTGCAGTTGCAGGTATGGAAGTCAGAAGCAAGCATATATCAACAAGTGACTATATAAAATTTACAAATTTAAGCGAAAACATTGATAAAAATAAAATGAATTGTTCAGCTGATGGAATACAAAGTACAACAGACAAAGCAAATATGCTGTTGTAAGAAAATAGGATAGTTAAATCTAACAAAGACATTAAGTAATCTGTATCAAATTACTTATTTCATTGATGAGTGTAAATAATGCATAACCTTACATCGGTTATATAATTTACGAAACACTGTTCATGAACTTGTTTAGTTTAAATTCTGAACACATTTACGCTGGAAAAACAAACATTTTCATCCCCATACAAAGTAAAGGATTACATAATAGAACATTGCAATACAATTTTGAGAACAACATGTCTTCTAGACAGAAATAAGTTGCTTAAGCAACATTAACATAGGTATACCAAAATATAATGAATACAGTTTGTCTACAAAAGTCGACTTTGTGTCTTTATTGACTTCGTTGTTTTGACACTCACCATTTTTGTTCTGCTTTTTTGCTATTATTCCATCTGAATAAGTACAACAATGAAACGCAGAGAATAGCAAGTTAGACAGAAGGTTGTACAAATAAATCATACTATTTTTTTCTATTGGTTAGCTAGCTTTAATTAGCCACATCTGTTTAAAGTACATATTCAATGAATAACTCATGTCGATTCATATTATTTCACAATCAACATAGGTATAAAAGGAAAGAAAATGACTAAAACGCACCGAGAAACATTAACATATTGTATCCTATTGGGGACATTTGACCCATGCGTGGCTTTCCTATCCATTTCAAAAGATAACAAACCCTTACTTAGATTTATTCAGTGGCGTTAATGATTAAAACATAATTTCTTATAACCTTGTATGAACAAGTATAAAATCTGACAACTTGAATTTACTTGTCTTTTTCAAGAGCAGGATATTGGTAATTTATACAACAAGAGTTTGCTTTTTAGTTTGTCCTCTTCGTTTACTTATTGACTTTGTATAAAGCATAAATGTAATATGTAAGTAAAGATTTGATGGCAGTTATGTGAGTTGCTTTGAATTTTGGTTCAATTAAAAGTCGGTTTCCTTTTTTTCATACAAGACCATTACGTTTAACAAAACTGTATATATCACACCGACATATTAAAGTTATTACGAGACAATCCTGAAAATAAAATGGCTTAGTTGACATTTGTTTATTTAGGCAGATTTAGTCTAAATGTTTCTCGACAGGTAAGATGATTGAAATAGTTTCAGAATCTATGTCTAGGCCTAACGACTTGAAATGGACCCCTCTTAAATGAAACTACAATCACATTAAATATTTGACATATTGATTTTAGGTTCGATTGGTAAATAAGTAATATTGAATTTATTAATTATTGTGACTCCGATCAATAATGTTTGTAATTCTAAAAATCTTATGCTATTTTATTTTGTTGTAAAAGGCAAACAGTTCCTGGATGATAGCTAGTGACGCAACACGTTATTATTTTTTTTTTAAATGTTTAAATGTGTTTCTATTTTAATTTTGAATAAGAATAATTACTTCAAATAAATTAAAGATGAAATAATAAATAGTTGAAACAGCACTTAGTATGCCATCTATGTACATTTACAAGAAATTTCAAGCATGAATATTACATACAAGACTTCGAATTTCAAACGATACGTAAAAGAATTGTTATGTTTAATAAAACATGCACCAATCTGTTTGAAGGGGAACACATTTTTTTTCTCAAAGCAGATACCAACCTACGATTGTGAAAAAAGTACTTCTAGAGGAAAATATTTTCCTTTTTTTGCAAAAATAGCTTGTTTTTACCAATTTACCAGGACACATTTGGCTTTACAAAGGTCATCAGTTCCGTCTGGAATAAAAAGATAAACCAATAATATTATATCATACACATTAGCTGTAAGATTCCTGTCTTTTATAGCTAAAACAGGCGTCAAACTAAATGATTAGGTAAGTGGATGTAATGCAAAAATAACATAATAGGAGATCTAATAGCCTTAATATACTCGTTTCTAGATTACCATCTTAGATAACATGGACCAAGTCAGCCGATGAATATGAATGCCATCTGCATCTTTTACTTTTATATACTTGCAGTTATAATAAAGCAGGATTAAAACATGCATTTAACAACACTGTAAATATACCAAAAGATGAAATAACTAATAAAGAAATGTATGTCTAAGCTAAAATTAATATTACAGTACATATCAAAAGAAATAGCAATCAAAGAAGCTTGAATAACTAAAATTAGGAAAACAAAGATCAACAAGGAAGGATGACATTAAATGAACGCATCATCCATAAAAGTATTATTAACGCATTGCAACGGGTTAGTATCATTGGTAATGGAAAAATGAACTTAATAAACTATAATGTTACTATTAAAATAGATAAATGAACATCATTTTTGCACACCTCCACAACAAACTAATAATTTCTATGGAGACTCTATAGTGTCCTTTTTTGCATTTTCACATTACTGAGAGAAAACAACAACCAAAAAAGACGAAAAAATCAGACAAAATAAGAGCACATAAAATGTCATGATGTACACATATTTTTACGTAAAAAATACATTGTAAAGGTCACTTTGAAAGTTGTGATACCGCTTTAATGAAGCGTCTATTGATTTGGTCATACATAGATGGAATCCTAATATAAAGATAAAGGTCATCGAATACTATATTTATGAGTTACATAACTACAAAACTGAGGTATGAAACTATTTTAAAGCAATGCAATGACATTATTTGTAGCATGACTTCTTTTTAACTGTTGACAGCAGGTAGAGAAAATATGGAAAGAATGAAGTTATAATGGTCTGCCGGTATTTAACGGAAACATTGTTTATATCTTGATTAAAAACATATTACAAACCTAATTTGAAGGAATGGACTTAACCAAAAAAGCAACAAAGCAACAACACAGCAGCAACATGAAAAACTAACAAAAACACAACAACAACTTGCAGGCATGGCCTTAAGACTATAACGACAGTACGATCGTTCGTTTCTGTTTTAATTTCTTAGCATAATCAATTCGCAAGTTACAGTTTTTCATTGTTTAAGCCCAGCACCTCAATAAAACATTATTAAAATATGAGTACATTAATGATTAATACATTAATCCTTTGCAGAACTTCGTGGTCAATAACTATCTGTAAATTATTACATATTGTCCTTCGGGCCAAGTAATTTAGATGAAAAAATATTATCTAAAAATTTGCAATTTTATGGCTCTATATTTTGATGGTAATATGCTATATTCCAGAATAAACTGTACAATTTGTGATATATAAACTAGAGACATGCAATCATCAATCATGGCATTTTTGAATACGTTTATCGCGATTGGCATAGACACTTTTTTTTAGGTATTGAATATGTTATCTTGCTACAGTTCCTTCAAACAAATTTGTGTATCTAGTTCCTCAAATATTGGTATCAATGAAAACTTTAGAGAGTGATGTGATTATGTTATTGCTTTAACAAAGCATGCAATATGTTTGTTATTTGAATAGTGGTTAATAAAATTCTAAAAAAAAAATACAAAAAACAAATAAAAAAAAATCACAAAAAAAACGTGGAAACCGCTTATTTTCTGTATAATAGTTTTCAATGATATTCTTTAGAAAATATGAATGGTAAACAACAGAGAATACAATGTTTGATGAAAACCTATCTGTCTATTGTTTTTCATTTTTCATTTGATAAAAATATGTATCATATTTTTATTGCAATAAATGCATTAAATTGAATATTTTGAATAATTTGAATATTTATACTGACACAGTTAGTTAATGACCCGATACAGGGTAAATATTATGTAAAACACCCAAAACGAGATCAAAGCGTATCTAGTCAGTAATTAACACTGTAACTATCATATAATCAACTTACCCTATAACGATTATATCCGTTAACAATCTATTTAGCTTTGACAGACTATGTATTCTGAATCTTGCCCAATACGTATATTCTGGTAGCATGAAATAATATTTGTATGGCTACGGCCTAACGTCAAACCATCTTAATAAAGAAGAGTACTTTATAAGTGACATGCTCTACAAGCTTTTGGTTTTTAATTACTTTATAAATTTGTTTTTGGAAAATAACTAAGGAAGACATGATGATGACCCGTACTTATACATTTCTCACTTGTGTAATTTAGTCAGAGAATTATTTTGAATAAGATTCTCCATGGTCAAAGTAGACGATTTTATGTGTCTTGGGAGAGCAATCAAGCAAAATGTCAGAAACAAATGGTAAGATACATCTGCGAAAATTTTATATCTTGTGATATTTATACGTTTATCAACCTTGTAGTCATGTACGAAGAATGCGGTGGGGGAGCGGTGGCCTAGATGTTAAGGTGTCTGCCTCTCAATCTAGGAATCATGGGTTCGAGATCTAATCTGGTTACGACCATGTTTCTTAATGTGCAAAGTTCCAGGAAGTGGACCCGAAAGTGATAAGTATAAGTTGCAAGAATTCGCAACTCGCAATCGGCCTTTAATAAATATTTTTAAACCGATGTATTTACATATACCTTTAAGCAATGTATTGAATTAATAACTTGCGTTTCACGATGCATTTCAAATAAATATTGCATCCGAGTTTACTAGTGATAATTAGCATTAGCTATACAGCATTCGTAATCATTGTCATTGACATTTCTTTAGAACACATCGTCTATTCAGTGTAGATAAAATAAAGTTGACAGCGACAGGAGATGTTCTTATGCAAATATCTTGTTTTGTATAGTAATTTGGCTATTCGTATGCAGTACGTTGATTAATGGATAAGAACTATTCACTAATGAATATGTCACAGACGAAATAAAATGTTTCGTCACAACTTTCGTTTACTTTTATGGAAAGAATTATACAAAGATTACACTCATCACAAGTCTGTGAACAAAGCGTTGTCTTATATTTGAATAAATGTCACTGTTAGTTATGTGTAACAGGTCAGATGCATGTTTTCTTGCATAAAACGAAATATGATAAGATCTAACATTTGTGTTAGATTACAAAGATAACTTGCCCTTTAAAAGTACCAGAAAATATAGGTAAAAACCTCAAAAGATCATTTTCAAATTCGCAGTTGATTTATTTTGTGAATACATGTAGAACTGTAGTTTCACAGGAGAAAGTTTAGATAATTGATCACATTATGTAAACTGTATAATACGTTCCTCTTTATCTATATGTTTTGTATAATCATTCAAGATCAAACTTAAAAAGTAAGAAATATCTTTTAATTAGTTAAAAACAGGTTGAGCAACGATTTCCCATTTGCAAAGAATTTGTATTATATTTCACAGATCGTTTATTCTGTTATCTTCAGAATGATTTTCAACAATGTAGAAATTAGAAGGCGCTTTAAGTTACTTGTATTATTCTTTAATATTTAGGAATTTACAAATTTCAAAACACAAACAAGACGCATTCCAAAAATATTAAGAAAAATAAACAGTACGAATAATTACCACGTTAAATATTTTTTATATATTTTTTACATGTTTTTGTATGCGCAATTTGAAAACATCTTAAATAAAGTTTAAGAGAGTATGACAAAAATAGCATAATATTGTTTTCAAAAATACCTCTTTATTTTCCTTGTAACGAAGACAAAACTATTTATGGCAATGTCATACAATGTGTTCAACGAAATTCAAAGTATTCTAGACAGAAATTGTTTCAGGCAATATACGGGGAAGTAAAGATGATAATGATGTATAACCAAACCTTTGATAATAGGAATTATAGTTTTGTGCAATAGTCTGCCTTGATGTTGTAAGGATGTTTTTGGTTTGAAGTAATCACATTTTATCTCCATTTTTAACATTGTTATTACTGTATTTCCGTTATGTCAAACGCCAGTAAGCCGTATCTAAGGCAATAAGCTGACAGGTAATTGAAAAAAAGCATATAAATACAAGTTATTTTCCTATTTTGTAAATATTTGTGTCCTTACCGAGCGGCATTTCGTCTTTGAAAATTATATATATAAAAGTGGCATAATATAAATTGTTTGCACCGAGGCCATAGCAGTCTTGTCTTTTTTGTGGAACATTTAAAATGCAATTGACAAGGCCTCGCTATTACTTGATTGATAAGGTATCATACGTAATATATTTTTCAATTTGGAATGATGGTATTAAATTACACTTTATGTTTGTTAAAACCATGTTCTGGTACATCTGTATTCATGCGCTATTGAGATAAAAATTCTAAAACCAAAAAAGTTGTGCCAAAATTCGACATTCTATATTTATCAATCGAAAGAGGTGAGGTCAGTTAACCAAACATGTTTATGAGTAAAAAATCTTAAAAACTCCAAGAATCTCTATGGCGTCAAATAGAATTATTAATTAAAAATTGTTGATGCTTGCTATTGGAGCTAGATCTAATTTAGAATCATAGATGATGTTTTAAACATTCCTAAAATTTTAATTTATGCAATAAGTGTTTTACTAGAAGATACTTAACATAGCGTTTCGAGACGCATTTTATACTATTTCGTATAAAATTATTGTGACAGTTAATTACTTTACATATTTAGTGTACATAATTTATTTACTTTGCTGTTTAATAAGAATTCTTTCATAATGATTTCCCTGACCAAGAAACAGTTTGATAAATTTTCGCTCTTCAATTTGCAGATAAGAGTATTTAGGTTCTGAAATAATAAGGTATGAAAGACCTTGGTTCACAGGTAGTTATTGTTTTTCTTAAATGAACAATGTTTACAAAACATACCTTGAAATATTTCTTCGATTGAATGTAATCACATATCAAGTGAAATACATTAAAATACATTGACTCATGCAAGTTACATTGAATCAGACAAGACAAGATATCCGAATAGAACAAACATTAAACGACACTAACTAAATCAATTAGTCCTTGTCGCATTATAACCCACTAAATTTTTCAGACTTTCTGTAATTATACTAGTCTAATGCTTTCTGAGCCATTAACCCCTTTCACTGAAATTTTTTAAACATATTCTTAATTTAGTTGAGATTAACTTCACCGTAATAAACATACTTAAATGTAGCAATACAAAACTTTTTTGTTTGTTTTCTATGCTCGAATATCGTTTAATCATATGTTTCTTATGCAAACCTGAGATGAATATTTAATTCTCACTTATTAAATGAAAAAATAATGATTCGAATACAGTTAAACAGACAAGTGCTATACATTCGATTAGGCGACATGTAAAACAGTTTGTTGCAATGAATTCTCAAATAAAATCGCACTAGCACTTAAAAGGCATGACGAAAACGTTTTGTTTTTACGATAAAAATATACGAAACGCGGAAATAACCAAATCAAACGTATACTATTATGCAAGAATAGCGCTAATGCACTTGCTGATCTACAGCTTATAAAAAATGTCGTTAAAGATGCATTTAATATTTTAAAAATCATAATATGCCACAAATAAGGTATTTAAACTTCGTGTTATCACGAGGTCAATTAATGGAATGTGGAACATGATAATTATGTTAATCATATGTAAAAAATAGTTGACTTTATTTTATGCTTTTCAGTGGATTACTGATTTATCCGTGAAAAGTATATTTGGTAATTTCACAGTGAAAATTATCAAAATATAATTTCACTCTTTTCAATGACGAAACTACTTTTTTAAGATTTTCCCCATGTGGTACCTCAATTTTATTTTTGCTGACAATTCTGACAATGTCAGGCTGTTTAAAGAAAAAGCAAAACTGAAATTGATAAATAACTTAAATGTCAAAAGTAATAAAAAGAAGAAAACTTACTTCTATTCATTCAAATTCATGAAATTCCAATCACCAAATTTCGTTTTTTTTGTTTCATTTTGACAGTCTCAAAAATACATTCCTTCCCCATGCAAAACTGCTCTTAATGACATTTGGGCATATTAAAGTATCCTACGAGCAATAACTGCCGTATGCTTTATAAAAAATTGAAAGCATTGACAGCCATAACTCGAAGAATAAGTTAAATCAACCCAGCGTTCTTGAGCAGGTTTCCAAGTTTTCCATTTTCCTAGCTCCTTTTCTGAATGTTTTCACATCTGTCAACACTTATTTTTTGTCTGTTACAATCCTCAAAAAAGTTTTCTTTCTTTTAAAAATGTGTATGACTAACAAATCCAAATTATATCCCTCTGAATCTTACACAATTATTTTCCTCCCATGAAATACACAACTTTAAAAAATGGCTGCCGCTTACAATTTACAAAGCCAGGTCTAATATAAATTCGCACTAAGTAACAGAAATATGGATGGATGGTTGGACTTTTTCTCTTACAAGAATTGTTTGTTTTTATTATCAAAACAAGCGATCATTCATATTTTTTTAATAAAATTAATAAATATCACCGTCATTTAATGTTGATTGGCGGACTTATTTTTCAGCTCAAGACTTCTTTTTTTTAATGAGAAATTCCGAATAAATGGGGCTCTCAATGGGGCAAACAGTTTTAATATTAACGTTAAAATTATGGAAATTTCGTTTTAACTTGTTTTTAAGCATAAAATAAAAAGAAAATTTGTCTGTTTGTTGTGTAAGATGTAATTTTATTTCATCTCGTGAACTTTAAAAACAGTATTCTCACTCGTGGCTTCGCCACTCGTGAGAATACTGTTTTTAAAGCCCACTCAATGAAATAAAATTTCATCTTACACACAAACAAACAAATATCCTCTATGTATTAGTTTTGAGCACAGAAAGCTATTTTATTACAGTTTTAAAACAGATTTCCATAAAATGTTATGTTATTGTAAGTTCAAATGCCTTTTCATCTTTTGTACCGTATGTTAATAATGAAATTCACATATGAATTTATTTTATATATGATATTTTGATATTTAGTTTATGTACTAGGACCTCACGATCTGGTAATTGAGGTTGGTCGGTAGAGAACAGATTATTAATAACATTTATTTTATGCTTTTCAGACGATTACTGATGTATCCGTGAAAATCATATTTGATAATTTCACAGTGAAAATTATCAAAATATAATTTCACACTTTTCAATTAGGAAATTGCTTTTTTAAGATTTTTCCCCATGTGGTATCTCAATTTTATTTTTGCTGACAATTTTGACAATGTCAGGTTGGTCAGAGAAAAGCAAAGCTGAAATTGATAAGTACCTAAGTGTCAAAAGTATTAAAAAGAAGAAAACTTACTTCTATTCATCCAAATTACCAATCACCAAATATCGTCTATTATTTTTTTGTTTCATTTTTGCAGTCTGCAAAAATACATTCCTTCCACATGCAAAACTGTTCTGGACAACATTTGGGCATATTTAAGTCTCCTACGAGCAATAACTGCCGTATGCTTTATGAAAACTTGAAAAGCAATGACAGCCATCAGCCCGAAGAATAAGTAAACAACCCAGCGTTCGTAAGGCAGGCCTTTCAACAAATCCAAGTTTCCATTTTTCCTAGCCGTTTTTTGAATGTTAACACATCTGTCAACACTTATTTATTGTCTGTTACAATCCTCAAATAAGTTTTCTTTCTTTTAAAAAGGTGTATGACTAACAAATCCAAACGATATCCCTCTGAATCAAACACAATTATTTTCCTCCCGTGAAATACACAACTTCTTAAAATGGCGGCCGTTTACATTTAACAGAGCCATGTTTAATACAAATTGACAATAAGTTAGAAGTCTATTTATCAAAACATACTGAATTTGTGGAGTTAAAACAGGATGGGTTTGTTGTAATTCATTTATGAAGCTCTGAAGCACTAATATAACATGCCAATGAGATATAACAGTCCATTACAGACAAAAATTTGTATTTAACTTGGTTTTGGAAAATTTAGAGATAAAACGTTACAGTTTTCAAGCGAATATATAATGTTCTACGATTAACGTAGCTGTACATGATATTTAAGTATGTTTATATCCTTAATACACTACATACTATGCGTTGTCTTATTTATCTCTTTCATGTAATGTTTCGGTGTTTTTGAGTTTAAAGTTTGAAGTATGTCACGTAATGCAAATATTGTATTTTTACAAAATATCTGACACATTTTTTTGTGTTAATCTAGAACGTTATTTGAATTATCAGAAATATCAAAAGCCAGATGTAGCAAATGACAATTGCAAAAACAGTCACTTTTTTCAAGTATGTCTTTCAAAATTTGTTTGTTTAAATCACATCAATATACAAAAGACAAATAGTAAAACTATGCAAGAAAAAAATGTTAACAAAAAGGGCCATTGCCATTCATATTTTTGAATTATATCAGAAATAAAAATACTAACTGAATGCTAAAATTACATCTATCGCACTTGCTTTTGTATGTTTATGATCATTCTGAAAGTAAGAATAATGAGTTAATTGAAACCAAATGATGCAATGCTCATTAATGAAATATTGAAGAGGGCAACATCTCTATGATCTGATCATCAATGATATGATGACCAACTGATGAGCACCAACATTTTAGGATGTATTATTAAAATTAAAACAACAAACAACGCCTTATCAAGACATAACAAGTAGGTTACGTTTTAATACCCCTCACTTTTTTCGTAATGTTAATTTCCCATAGGCCTCTGGGAGTAATTCTTACTATTAATGCAAGTGTACCACTCGACTAAGAATTTTGTACTGTTACATAGGTAACAGTATTTTTAACAGTATAAAATCTAGTCACGTGGTCTATTTTCTAAATAACATGAAATAAAATGGCCGCAATTATTTTCTCGATTCATTCTTATTTTCGACGTTAAACCCCGATTGGACACAAACATCTTCTCTAGAGTAACTAAGACACCCATAAAATTTAGTTGTTTGCACCCTAGTGTGCTTTTCGCGTATAAAATTTCTTTTTGTTAAATAGTCAAAAAGTGAACATCCGTTTTCAACGGAAGTAATTGCAATGTAAATAAATATGTGTCAAACTGGAACATGCAGACGATTTAAGCATGCAACAAAGGATTATTTAACAATTTTAATCAGTGAAACGTTACAGATATGGTGGACATAAAAAATCATGCAAAGAATATTCTGGAAACAGAAGGATCAGATTTCACAGTTCATAACCGTATAAATGGTGTTCGTGTTTTGTTTTCTAAATGAAACACAGCTTATTGTATGTTTATGACTAGTATATATCATCACTTGCTTAAAAAATAAAAGAAAATGAAAACTTCTCGAGTAGGCTTAAAGTAAACTTAACATTAAATGGTAAGGACGGTTTAGTTATTATTACTCTTGGTTTGTTATTGTGACAGTTAGATTTTGTTTGCAATTTCAGATCATCACAGTATTTTTGTCCGGGGTAATAAAATAAATAACACGTGGGTTATTTATATACTATTATGTATACACTCATTTGCTTGAAGTTTCCAGGAAACAGAAATTCGTGAATCCATGTGTTCATCATTTTTACAATAGTTTGCTTTTCACATTGAATCTTTAACTTAAGTCCTGTGATTTACAAAAAGGGTACTTAATGCATTCCCCCATTTACTCAACACATCCTTTAGAAATGGGATACAATTCCATTTTCAAACTTGTTATGAAATAAGTTTTTTTCTTAGCATTTTTATACCAATTTAAGCAATATATTTTGATGTTGCATTGATCAACATCAAACCAATTAATAATTTAAATGTTAATTACCGTAAAGAGGTCACACGGTTTCATTTCAATGGTTATATTGTTTTCTAATGCAAAGCCATTATCTATTCATGATATCAATTTATTAATGGTTTTAATGAGCTTTGAATTACAGTTCTATTAAATTTAACTGTGACCTATTTTCAAAAATTAAGCGAGAAAAATGAATTCAATTGAGGTCATATTTATGAACATTCGTTTACTAGGTAAAGCACCAAGAAGAAATAATTAGACAAGACATTGATTAGTTTTATAACTACCATTCTTAGATGTTAATTTAATTCTTCCTAGGACCATTTCAGGGATCTTATACGGTATTATAAGAGGAAAAAGGTAAATATGTCGTTGTCAAGACCTAAGATCTATATTATTGTATAAATAAATATTTTAAATTTATTTGATAATTTGATTTTTAATACCATACTTTTTTCAAACATTCAGACATTTTTTTTTAAATATGTAAATTCGTATTTAGTCATAAACCAATCCTGTTTGACACGATGTATATCTTGAACTTTGTTTGCGTCAATATAGGTTCACTAGGGTGTCGAATATTCTTATTGTCGCTGTTCCTGGAGTCTGAATATAGAATTAACAAGATTTGACCGTTTCTAATCATACACCGCCTGTCCTTTCCAAACAAGATGGAGAATTTCATACTACATGATAACAAAATGGACGACCAGAATCTTCAAAAAGGCGCATATGGACTCAATTATTTAGGACGGATGCTATCTCACGAACAAAATTTTTGTCAAATACCCGACTGAACGGTAAATCCGTGGACCAATGGAAATGCCAATTATACTTGTTTTACAGTTTTGAATTTATAATAATCATGCACCGTTACTCGTTTTTATCAATAAATAGATAAAACAGAATTTCAAAAGAACGCAAAAATGATAGAAAAACGGCCAAATTGATAAAATGTTGCAGGTTTGAAATGTCGCTTCTTCCTGGTCGATAGTGATAACTGCAAGCTACAAATTAATAATTAATAACGCAGTAGAAGATTGCTCTTTGCAAATGTAGAGACCTTTGTTTCGTATGCCAGAAAACAATATATTTATATCATTTTTTTAGTTATTTCTAAACTTATATGAAATAAGCGGAACTATTTTAGAACTGATACAGAACGTCATTTTATATAGGGGTATGCGCATGCGTATTTATGATTACGATTTTAAGATTTTAGAATATCTTAGTTTTTAGCAACTCTTTAAGTAAGTTTCGTTATACTTCAGAATTGAAATTACATATACATGTATTCTACATTATAGGGTTAACGCACGTTTTTTCGTGTTATAACGTCTGCAGAGTCCCGAGGAACGGTTGGTGCCCGAGCCCGGTAGGGCGAGGGCTCCAACAGTTCCGAGGGACTCTGCAGACTTTATAACACGAAATAAACGTGCGTTGACGCTATTATAGCATAAAATTTTAAAACAGATTCATGATGTATATTATATATAAAACACAAACATTAAATCCTTGTGCTTGAACGGTATTTATCCAACTCTACATGTTTTACGTATGCGTTTTATTTTTTCCGGGGCCAACAACTTGAGAACCGAACGAAATTTCAAATTTTAATTGATTTAACAAAGTTTAACTTTGGAGATATAATAACTTAAGAAAAACATAACATTACTCTACCCAAGACAAAACAGGTGCCTCAGAAATTCCTAGAATGATTACAGATTGGCGGTAGGAAAAAGATCGGTGACATCAGATTCAATTTCAGAATCGTTTTTTTTAAGCACGCAAGTCAGGCATAAAAAATCAGGCATAAAACATTATTCTCTCAAAGAAACATACAGAACATTTATCAATATAAACGTCAATAAAACAACGTTTTCTTATATTCATTTTGTGCTTTCCATTTTTGTAAGTTAATCGGGGGATTTTAAACTGAATGACAGATTCTATTTGTTTACACTGACAACTGTCCGTTTCTAAGAAAGGGCGACAACCAAGATAAGCGGCGATGTCTATACGCCGTATTGCCGGCATAATTACTTGAATGCTGCTCGCCGTTATGCGACTGAGGCCGCCCTCGAATTAATAATTCCAATATAACAAGAGCGCATGACTCTGGAAAACAGACCAAATCGTCATTTTTTGTTTGTTTACTGGGCCCTCTATGTATTGCGCATAGGTAAAAACGGGCTATAACAAGAGCGCGTGACTATGTTAACGCATGGTTTTGGCCCCGTTATAACATGAGCAAAAAAGGGAAAAATAGCCGATTTTATGCTATAATACCGTTTATGTTCCGATATTAATTTTGCTTTATGCAAATGCTTTTTATGTTTTGCACTGTCTATTATATTCTAAGTCTATTCTATAAGCAAATTGATCAACTGTTAAATGCTTGTTCTGCCAAAGATAATTACAAACAGATAACAAAACTACATGATTTAACTACGGTATATGACAGCAGCGCAGTAATAAGTGATTTCTTGCTTGGAAATATTAAAACTATTGATATAATATAAATGCAGTAGACGTTGCCAGTTTTCAGTTCCTCCATGCTGTTACATTACGGGAAGTGTTGTATGCTATTCCTTTCGTAAGTGTACTTTGAGTTATGTTGTTGTTGTTTTGTTTTTGCCACTTTATCTAAAATTAAATATGAAATTATTAACATAATTTTTCAATGCTTATATGTTCACATTAATTTCGTGCCAGAAGAGATAAAGCGGGTGAATGTCATGACCAGTACAATGATAAGGTCAATCTTGGTGTCATATCTCAAAGTTTTGATTGATGAAAATTGTTCTGTAAGGGTAAAATGACATATCAAACAGGAAAATAATGCTGTGTCTAGACATAAATATAACAAAATTTATGATAGGAAGGAACATTATCCTTTTATGTTCTTAGACATAATTGTAAAATATAACTTTATTATTTACATACAATGTCTTTAAGCTGATAAAACCGCGATATGGTCTTGATAATTGAATTTATGATAAAAGCTGACGTTGAAAATACCAAAATGAAAGATGAGACGAGTTAAAAGGATTGACTGAAATAAAAAGACTATTGATATAAATGCGAGAGAAAACTATCCTTAATAAATGATTCAGCATATGTATATCTAAATGATATCATGCTCACATTTTTCATTATTTGTGATTTTTTACTGTATACATGTACTCGAAAGACCTTATTGACATTGCAAAACTTCGAGAAATTGTAAAATTGAAAATTTGGAAAATTGGTTCCGAAAAGTAATCGATCTTAAAATATAAAATACAAATGACTAACATTTGTAGTCTTTAGAGGCTTGGTTTAAACTTCCCAGTAACGCTTATGCAGCTCGCCGTTCCGGTGGTTTTGTATTGCTTGGTTGTTGGGGGTTGCGTAATGGATCTCCCATTTTCAGATCTTTTATATTTGCTTGAAATCCTTATTCAAGTATGACACTCTCTTATTTGTTTGATAAGATTTTCTTAAAAACTGTATCTCTCAGTGCCAGTGCTTACAGCTTTCCATGTAATGTTTTGGACATCTGAGTACTGTGTTCTTTGTACATTGTGTGTTTACTAGGATATTGTGCTCACTTTTTGTATTATTTGTGTTATTAAATTCAAAAGTCAAAAGCCAGTAGAAGCAATTTATAAACATTGGATCTTTGTAATAAAAACTCGAAAGTCCAGTAGAAAAACGTAATCAAAAAGCTACTTGAAAAAATGCTGCAATTTTAAATTGGGATTTTAGATCTTTAGAAATGAATTCTTAAGAAAGCATATATACTATTTTTTTTCATAAATGTTTTTTAAACAACTGGCAACGGATATATTACTTTATAATCTTTATAACTAATTTGAATATCGGCAAGTTAGATTTTTTGATGTTACTATATAAGATAATATAAGATGAGTCTGGTTACGAGGTTAGGGCCTGAAAAGAAAAAAATCTAAAAAGGAAAAACAACAAGCTACTTGTGAAATATCAATTATATTTAAAAATGTGTATTTGTTCAAACATTCTGGAAGAAGATGTCTCAGGTATGCTTTTAGTTTTGTTTCTCAATAGCTTCTTTTATTTTTGTGCCCTGTTACAGTTTCCAAAACAATTCAAAATGGCAATTATCTGAACAATATTTTGCTCCTTTTACCTTTTAGCAATGAATTATTATAATACAGTGATTGGGTATTTTGTATGGAAGTCAAACAACTTTGTTTACATTTTGCTTCTTTTACGACACATTTTGTTTCACATTCATTCAGCACTTCTTTCGTCAGATAATAAGAATCTAACATGCTGTAAAACCATTGCTTAAACATTATGAAGCTTATATTTGTCATTTCTAAGGAAGGACATTCAAACAAAAAACATTCGTTTCTGAGGCCCATGCCTTTAAGAATAGAAAGTTTTAACCTACTTAGGACACGGATGTGAAATATTCATTCTTATATAAATTATAGGAGCATGTTTGTGAAACCTAATAATATATGCTTACTGTTCGGTCGTAAGATTATTCTTTTTTCACAATAGCTGACGATCATACTTGTATTGGTAATAGATCACCGACTCTCAGTCTTAAATAATGTCATTTTACAGTAAAATTAGGTCACATAGTTCCTTTTTGAATGTTTATATTATAATTTAATGTCACGCCACTACTCATTTATCAAGTTAATCAATTAAAAGTCCTTAACTATATTTTATTCGTATCAACGGTGACCCATTTCCAAAATGTAATTGAAACAAAATAGTAACAAAGACATAAGCATATAAGATAAAGTATTAAGAAACAATTAGACCAGGCATTGATTACTTTTTATTTCTACAGTTCTCAGATATTTATTATATTCTTCTCCACAAACATTCCATGGATGTATAAACTAATTAAGATAGGAACTCTAAAAATAAGTCGCAGTCAAGACCCTTAACAATTATTAATGGCTTTCAGTCTAAAAAGCATTTTCCTATTAACACCAATGTAAAATTTCAAGAAAATAACATTAGAATAATAATGTAATCTGTTCATAAAATGTTTATTTTTCATAAAATGTTTATTTAATACACTTTTATTGACGTGCTTTCAACACATGTTACTATATTTCTATTTATGACATACACCGATGTTTTTTCTGCCGCCCGATTAGGTTTAGAAAGTGAAATAACGTGTAAGTTTGTCTAGTTGCCCAGAAACTGATATTTTAATGACGCGCAGTAATTTTATGCTATAATCTAGTCTCTAGAACTTATATCTTCTGAAATCCTCCTTCTGCTTCGGGAATAATGAGTTTACAGCTTAGTAGAATAGTATCTTAGATTGTGATTAGAATAGGCATACGCAATGTGTGGTAACGATAACCACCATAGATTTCGTGTAATATTGCACATGAAAAATATTGTTAGTCAAAGTTTTTTGGCGTAGACAAAATGGACCAACGTGTGTGTGGTATTAAAATGTCTTCATCATAACGATTTTGACATTGGCGGTTGCAAGACAAGTCGAGCAACTGTTTTAACATGAATGTTTCCTAAATTAAAGAAAAACACGTCATGCCTTTTCATGATATTAGCTACTTTAATGCACTTAAACAAATAGTTAATACAATGCATTCTTTGTCATATTTAAAATTGATAACATTTTAGCGAAATCAATGCATTGGTATAATGAGCATGTTCTGGTTAAAACAATTGCAAAGATGAAAAATTATTTTCGTAATTGTACATGACAGCCTAATATTGATTAGAAGCTGTCTTCAATAACATGTTTGAAATATTGTATAAATAGAAAATCGTGGACGTTGCTCTTTCCGAGACTATTTATATTCTTAAGTAATTTGTTATTCCTTAGACAAATGATTTTTTTTCTAAAATATAAAGGATGCTTTTTTATTCGTAACAAATGGTTTCGTACAATGCTTTTGTAACAAAAAAAAATGACAGAAATGTCTTATCAAGAAATATTTCAGGAATTGTAGTCCGAAATGTTTTTTTTTTACTTGGAACGTCTCGTTGTTTGTTTAACGTTATATTTGTATTTTAGTATTTTTTTTATTGTAGGTTTTCTAGATTTTGACAGTTCTATAAGGTGTATAAAATTTTTGTTTTGTCAGCTGTCGAAAGAATAAACTACTCGATTTTTGAAATATTAATTGAATTTTAAAGCACGCCCAATGTTCAACAAAAATTTTAAATGACTTGATTTGAATAATGGTTATAATAAAAGTAAATGTTGACAAATCTTTTTAAAAATGTAAACAAGTATATCATTAAACCAGTTAACAAGATAATGTAAAACAAAGTGCGGGATGATTTTTAACATATTTAAAATAGAAGGATTAACAGGTATATTTAAGATATTTAGCGGTTCAAGTGTGAAATCAGAATATTTTAGCAGGTTACAAGTGGCAACATACCTTTAAAGTGACGTGATTACGTATGACTGGTTTGGCTTATGACTAATGACCAACTTGTTATACTGATACGCCGAACTATGAACGTTATAGTGATATTTGTTTCCGTAGAGCATGTTCTTTCATTAATGAAGGTGTTTGTGCATTAACAATATATTCAAAGTATCGTTTGAGATACATAGTATAAAAAAAGATACGCATAATTTCATACACTATGTAATTTGTTAACAAATTATTGAAGTAAATAATATGTTGCATTTCTTTATAAAAACATATAAAATATAAAACATTTTCAGCCCTCATGATAACATACATTATATATTTTCGATTTAATTTTTATAATTTAAAAGGTGTATTGTATATATATGTTAAATCACCAGAGGTCGTTTGTTTGGACATATAGGTAAGTCTATAAGAATGTTAACTATTGGCATTTGTAAGACAACCAACCGTCACCAACAAGATACTTTTGAAGACCTTGTTATAATCAAAATAGGAAGTGATTAAAAGTAACAAGGTCTATGAGCATAAAGAACATGATTGCAATAGTGATTTGTTCATAACTGTTCATTTTCATTTTAACTATTTTAACGGTTGTTGAGTTTTCATTACTTGCAAGTCATGTGGATTACAAGGATGTGGAACCTACACCTTTGACTCACCAATAACTGACATTCAAGCTTTATTAATCATATCTTTGGTTTAAGAATTTATGTTCTCAACAATTTCATTTTCCTTCCAAAATCCAACACCTGGAATCATTTACAGCACAATTCTCTTTCGAATGAGCGTTATATGTTATAACTGTCTAACGCAAAGCCGCTCGTAGTCACTGATTAAATATGTGATAATTATTTTCTATTCAAAGCCACTGTGACCTATTTTCAAAACCTTACTGAAGCAAATGAATTAAATTGAGGCTGTTAAACATCGTTATATTAGATAAAATTTCTAAAAACGGTATTTAAATGTTAGTGAAACTTTGGCAACTTTGTCATAAATAGGACCTTTGATTAAAACATTGCATGATAAACTTTCAAAAATTACAGCATAATGTAGTAGACAAACGTTTTAAATATTTATTTTTAATTTTGTTATTTGTGCTGATAAAAGTACACTGTTATTTGTTATGTTACGTTTGGCGCAATACCATTTGTAACAAATAGATTTCGTTACATACAGTTTATAATTCAAAGCCGCGCTATATAAACGGTCTATGTACACGTTTAAAAAAAACCTTCGTGAGTTTTTATTAAACAAAAGTCTGTTTAGCTCAATATTTAGGGAGATCATTGGATTTGAAATTTAGGGGTTGCTGTTTCGATCATTTAGCTAGGAGAAATTTCTTCAAAATAATTATATAAAAAAATCAGAATATCGAATATAATGTATAAACCTTTCGCCTATGTTCTCAAGGACAAGGCATGAAATTAAAATGCAAAGAAATAAGCTACATGGATGAATTAATAAAATATTTCACTTTAGAACAAATGGGATAACTGGGTGATAATATATAATTCGATTATTTGATCTATAATTAAGTTGTTGATTTACATCACGTATGTGGCAATATGATTGGTTTTCATTGCTTGTTTTGATAACTATATTTCTAAATAATATTTCTTACCGGTTCTATGAATAAATCTTAACGCATATTATGTCCTTTCGGCATAATGATGATATGTTATGCCCATTTTAATTCATTAAATATTTGGAGTATATTATAGAAGACAATCATGTTTTATCATTTTATATATCTTATTAGTAATACGTAAATAAGTATATCATTCTTTGTTTATGTGCAATTTTTGTACAACACATTTTTGGAATAAAATGAAAATACCATATTTCATAAAGGATATCACACAGTTTTGCTAAGAATTTCTTTTCTTTTCGAAATATCAAAATGTATGCTTATACATGTTACATCAACATGGCTACTTGTATTAAACAGCTTGGTTTCTTGGGAAAATTACAAATATATATCAAAATAACATTTTTGTATAATGTTTAACACTTAAAATATTGACTTAATTGCATCAGCGACATACAATAATAAATTTGCTGACGTCCAATTAGAGTATGAAAGTGAAATAACGTGTAAGCTTCTTGGTTTTTACATTAACCTAAACTTATTTTAACGACGCGCAGTAATTTAATGTTACAATCTTGTCTAGACCTATTCACTATTAATTTGGTCTCTAAAATCCTTGCAACACTTCGGAATAATAAAATTACTGGATGTAAGAATATTGTCGTAGACTTTGTAAGAATAGGTTATAAGTTTACATGTAGTATAGTAAGACAAACCTTCTGATTTCCCATGTGACATTGCGCATAAACATTACAAAATCTGAGATAAGAAGTGGACACCTTAGAAATATATTTCAACTTTTCGTTAAGTCTATAATTCTTTTTGTCTCGGCAGCGGTCTGATACAAATTGTTCATGATTCAGCAATAAATTAATGAATATCAAATTATTTCTTTATAGAAATTTACGATGTCGTAAACAGTATGTACATGTATAATAAATACTATAAAGTTTTAATAACATCAACAAAGCAACATTGTAAACGTCTACAGAATGACTGTATTTGAACAGAGGAACTATTGCTTAAGTTTGTTTAACTGGAAATTTATACGCAATATTGAACAAAATCATGTTCTAGATGTATTTATATTTGAACACTATTCGTAATTACATTCATTATTTTGGGATTACCTCTTTATACAGCGTTTACATTTGCTGATAATTTGCTACGTTTCTTACCTTCAATAATACTATCTATATATAACGTTGTTGCTTTCCTGGAAATGTTTTGAAAGAATGATGGTTTGAATGATATAAATAACGTTAAGTTAGTTATGTTTTTCTTTTTAGAAATAAAAACTATGACCTAGTTATCAAATTGAGACCACATAATCTTGTTACGTCCGAGACTTATAATAAGATAAAGGATGAATGGAAAACTAGACCAATCTTAAAGTATTTTTACATCACTGATTTTTGACGAAAAAAGTGTAACGTTTGATATGTTTTGCTTTTTAAGAAAATAATAGGTTTGACCTACTTACAAAAATTAAGACAAAATAACCTTGTTACGTCCGAGGATAATAGTAAGAGAAAGGATGAAAGGGAAAACTAAACTAATCTCAAAGTTCTTTTATTTCACTATTTTTTGAATATTTCAATTTTCATAACGAATAGTAAAGATCCTGTATGTTGTAATTGAGATTGTATACCTCACTTAAGTTAAATTATATATAGTCTTATAATTATGCTTATAAAACAATTTTCAAACATCGAAAAATATGTAAAATATGTACTGCAAATATTTGTACATATTATATGTAATCATTAAAATATATGCATTCAATTCTTATTGAAAAATGTTATTTAGACTTTATAGATAATTTTTTTTACATCCCTTTATTTACATGAAATTCGGTAATATTTGTATAAATAATGCTTTTTGGAATTTACAAACTTGATAAATCGAATTATTCAGTGACAAACTAAATGTCTCTTTTAAATATTGGAAAATAATCTTGATACTCTGGGTTTTCCTACAGAAAGATTCTCTGAAGACAAATTTTGTAATAATTTTGGCCGCAGACTTATTGATTTTTGTAAGTCTACAGATGTTCACATAGCCAATGGTAGATTGGGTAAAGATGCTTACATTGGTGAAACAACATGCAAGGGTGTTAGTGTAATCGACTATGTCTTACTTTCACCAGAACTATTTCCTCATGTTAAATGCTTTGAAATTTTACCATTTGACCCGTTATTGTCTGATGTTCATTGTGCAGTGTCTTTTGCATTAGATTCTGGTATAAATCAGACTGTGTCTTGTACATTGGATAGTGATCGTCACGTGATACTGTAAATGATGTAGTTAAACCATTTTGGAATTCTGAAAGTTCAGATGAGTTTCTGAATTGTATTGATTGTGAAAACTGTTAATATTATTTGTTCATCAATTGCTACCATAGTAGTGAAGGTACATGTACACTTGACTTTATTAACAAAAGTCACAATTGAAACTGGTGAGATACTTACTTCTGCTGCTGAAAAATGTAATTTAGTAAAAATTGTACAGAGAAAGGCTAACTCCTCAAAAAAATCTAATAATCAGTGGTTTGACTTAGAATGTAGGATAGTCAGAAGGAGTATTATCTTTCTAAGCGTAATTACAGATCTTTTCGCACGCAAGATAACTTATTAAATCTGAAAACTTGTAGTAAGAACTACAAGAAATTATTAAATACTAAACTTAGGAATTACCAAGAAAGTATTGTTAAAAAATTAAAAAGTCTAAGATGTACAAAACCAAAGGAGAGTACTGGTGTCTTCTCAATAAATATTCGGGAGAACGGAAAGAGGTAATGAACAAGGTTTCGTTAGAAGCATTTTCATGATCATTTTCGTAATATAAATAGTGATGATGATTCAGAAGATTTATTTACAGCATTTGATATTGAATCAATTTCAGAATTTAATGATATATTAAATCGTCCATTCACTACTTTAGAAATTGACAAAGATATTAAAACTTTAAGAAATAACAAAGCTTGTTCACCTAAAGATAATATATTGAATGAGTATATAAAATACTCAAAAGATTTGTTATTACCATTGTATTGCAGCTTATTTAATCTTGTACTTGAAACAGGAATTGTTCCAGATACATGGTGTACGGGTATAATTTTACCTATTTATAAAAACAAAGGGGATGAAAATAATGCTGATAATTATAGAGGTATAACCATTTTAAGTTGTCTTGGTAAATTGTTCACATCAGTTTTAAATTCTAGAATAAATATTTTTTTGGAAGAGTCTGGCCTATTAATTGAGGAACAGGCAGGGTTTCGCAATGGTTATGGAACTACGGATCATATTTTTTCCTTAAAAATGTTGATTGATATTTACTTATCGAAGAAAAAGAGATTGTATTGCTCTTTTATTGATTACAAGAAAGCATTTGAAAGTATAAACCGTACTGCTCTCTGGAGGAAGTTGTTAGCACATAATATTGATGGGAAAATACTTAAAGTTATTCATAATATCTATGACAAAGCTAAGTCTTGTGTTAAAGTGAATAATGCATTGTCAGATACATTTGTAAGCTGTTTAGGTGTCCGTCAGGGAGAAAATCTTTCTCCAATTTTGTTTTCAATTTTCCTTAATGATTTGGTTTCTTATATGTCTACATATTGTGAAGGGTTGCAGTTTTTTATCAGACCAGATAAATGAACAGTTAAGTGATGATGAAGTTGATGTATTCTTGAAGTTGTACTTATTACTCTATGCTGATGATACAGTTGTTTTCGCGGAAAGTCAAACTGGCCTTCAAACAGCACTAAACTGCATGCTTGATTATTGTAAATTATGGCATTTGACTGTTAATACCGATAAGACAAAAGTTGTTGTATTTTCTCGTGGTAAATTAAGAAATAAGCCTGTATTTTATTTCAATAATGCACCTCTAGAAGCTGTAGATGATTTTAGTTATTTAGGTGTGATATTCAACTTTAATGGTAAATTTAATAAAACAAAAAAGCACTTGACAGATCAAGCGAGGAAGGCTATGTTTAGTATTTTAACTAAAATTAAGAAATTGTGTTTGCCAATTGATATTCAGTTACAGTTTGTTTGATAGTATGGTTAAGCCAATATTATTGTATGGGTCGGAGGTGTGGGGATCTGAAAATAATTCTATCATTTCTCAGTTTCAATTGAAATTTTATAAATATATACTTAAACTTAAGATGTCAACTCCTTCGGTTATGGTCTTGGGAGAACTAGGTGCATTTCCTATTGAAAATGATATTACTTGCAGAATGTTAAATTTTTGGAGTAAATTAGTTAATGGTAAAAATGATAAAATATGTGCTTCTTTGTACCGCACTATGTATAATCTTCATGAAAAGGGTATTTTACATTGTCAGTGGATCGAGAAAGTAAAATCTACTTTGAATAATCTTGGTTGTTCTGATTTTTGGATAACTCAGAATGTTGCAAATTTTAATAATTTTAAATATGTAATAAAATCACGATTACGTGATCAGTTTTTACAAGTATGGAATAGTGATGTTTTTGATTCTGCTAAGTGTTTAAACTATAGAATATATAAAACTCAATTTAAATTAGAACATTATTTACTATGTTTACCAAGGTATTTAGCAATTGCTCTCTGTAAATTTAGATGTCTCAATTCTAATATTCCTATAGAGAAAGGTCGCTATTTTGGTATTGAAAGGGAAAATAGAACATGCTCACTTTGTAATCAGCAAGAAATAGGTGATGAATTTCATTATATTTTTAAATGTACTTATTTTAATCATGAAAGACACAGGTATATCAGTAACTATTATTCAAGGTTTCCTAGTATTTTAAATTTTCAGGCTCTTATGTGTAGCGACAACAGAAATACTTTATTTAATCTAGCCATTTTTGTCAAAGCTATAATGCTGAAATTTCAATAAGTCATCTTCCTTATTTACTTATTTACTTCATGCCATGTTTGTATTATTATTTTTTGTTTTGTTGATTGTTCACACTTATGCCCTTAAGGGCCATGAGTTTTGTTTAAAAAAAAAAAAAAAAAAAAAAAAAAAAAATAAAGACAAAATGCCACATATATGTCAATGATAATAACACATAATTATTTTTAATTATCAGGGTAAAATTGTTCTTACAATTAACTTTCGTTTTTATTATCTGTCGTTTTATAATGTATTTTAGTCAGCCTTTTGATACCATCTCTCGAACGGTACCATCTCTCGACCAAAGTGATAAATTTTATATTTGACAAATCAAATTTTTGTTGCGCAGCAAGATATAATTTAATAAAGTGACCAGCACTTACATTTGCTTTGTTTTGGCAAAGTTCCATATTTACAGCTTTATTTTGACCATTCTAATAGTAGACGAAAGTTCTATTTTAAGATAATGGCAGCCTTCTTTCATTTTTGAAATTGTGTATTTTTGTAAAGTTACCACTTTACTAATGTAGATTTGTTGAATAAGTCAGAACAATAAGAATACTTTATGAACCCATCTTTCAAGAAAATATGAGCGTTATTTTACTGTATTTTTGATTCGTTTTATGAACTGTCAACGTTGACCTAGTTTCTTGATTTATTGTTTTGTTCAATCAAATTTTTAATCGAACAAGATAAATCAAGTTGAACACCACTAAATATATTTCTTCTACTGTTCTCAATATGCAATTGATACCATTATCAATGTTGAAAAGGAATAATCAAATTTTGGTTGATATAAGTAAAGCTGCTTGTGATTTGTGAAGCTGTTGTATTTAAAAAGCCAGATGAATTCTCCAGGAATGTGACAAGACACGAAAATAAATGAAAATGTGTTTGTTTTGTTCTATGTTACAGAAGAAAATTTAATTAATGCTTATAGTTTCAATATAAATGGTCTCCTCTTTCTACAAGTTATTCGTACACTATAAATAACTTGGTTCGATAATTGGTAGCAAGGGGTCAGCTTTGTTCTACTAATCAAGCACCCCAATGAGTTCACGGCAGCCATTTGTAAAGGTCATGTTGACAAATTTAAAGTAGGTCAAAACGGACACAATACATGCCTCTACAATCAAGAACTTTACTAATTTTAAAGACACTTAACATCCTAAAAATAACTACAGTTAAGTGAAATAATTGTTCGAGAGATGGTACAACGAGGCTACATATTATCTGGTTTAGATCACATCACTAGAAATACAACTTGCTCAATTCGGGCTATTGATGTCACTATTAGTCAGTTGTCCGTCGTTTGTTTGCCTGCATATATATTTGTCAACTGTTTTCTTTAGACAGCATCACCTCTTTAATTAATGGGTTGATGACTTACGTCTTGGAATATCCTTCAAAATTATGACAATTTCCATTCAATGCCGGAAACAATTGCCGCGGACATCAAAGGAAAAGAATATCTTCTTGTCATAAGCTATTTCCCCATATGTTTAAAAGGGAAAACTTGAAAAAATATTTTTATCATAAACCGTAATATTAATGATGAAATTATATTACACACTATATACCAATATTAATTAAAGTGTCTGGTAAGAGCTAGGGGGTGTTATTTTCCATTGAAATTAATTCAAATTATCTTTGTTTGACCATACTAACAATATAAAACTGCTTTATATACACGTATATGGAAAAACTTCCAAAATCCTCTCCCGAAAATGTTTTTATCTCTGATATACTTTCACAGAAATGATCTTTAGGTGATCTATTTATACTGGTTGAGACATGGTTAGTTAAAATTATGGCTGCAGAAAAAGGTGATCTTTTGTCGCTGTCAATATGTAGTATAACCTATTTTGAATCCTAGCATTTCACAGATATGATTTTTGTGACAAATACCTGTCATAATTTTGTTAACTACAATTTGTCATAAATCATGAAAAAACAGGGAGATGTAATGATCCTTTTATGCATACAGAAATCAATAAAATTCATCTTCAATTTCTATTTGTTGGTCTGTTTGAATTATATTTAAAATAGTCGTGAACTTTTAATTCATTAAGTTTGATTGTAGCGTGTTTATCATACATAAAAATGGAGAATACTTTGCAAATCTTCCTATAAACACTAGTTAACGATATATGGTCATATTTGTTTTCTTGCGATTTCTTTCTTCTTGCATAAAAACATAATATTGATTGTTACATTATTCCTGTTCTCCTTTATTCCATGTTTCGTTTATAATCAAGGCGATCAAGTGTATTTTAGCGCATGTTCTGGCTGAGAAAATTGCTCACAGACATTATTAATAACATATTTTATAATTGTTTTTGGCAGTAACGTGTTGAGTAGAAAATTGTTTTGTTTAATATTGATATTATAGGAAAACGTGGACTGTTTTCATTGTTTAATTAAATATCAGGACTGTCCTTCCATAGATATTGTGAATTTTTAGTAAAATAAAATATAGTTATATTTTCTTAGTAATATTTTCTAACCTCAAACAAAATCACTTTCAATAATTATTTGGTTTATGCACATGAAAGTGTATAATTAAATGAATGATTTAGGCCAAACTACTAACGAAACTGATTTCATCGCATACATTCTATCACTTATTTTGCCATTTGGGATTTTGATGGGGTAGAAAATTCATTGAAATTCGTAATTAGTCAGTTATTTTTGTTTCTATTGAGTTCCACCAAAGCGTCGTAAACATATATTTAATTGCTAAAAGCGACTTCCTAAGCTGGAGCTGAAATTCATAATTTTATTTCTTTCATGCAAATAAATTTTCACTATCGTTGATGCATATTGTAATCGTTTATCTGCATTCAATGTTTTTTGTTGGGTGTTGGGATATTTTGTCGCTCTTGATCTTTTTAATCAGCAGTGGTCAGTTTGGATAAAACTATTATTGTCACAAAACATATTTTAAAAAGGAAAATACATTGCTATAACTGAAAGAAAAAATACCCTGGTGTTCAAGTAAATGATGCTTAAAATGGATTTAACTGTTGAATTTGTTCTTGGAGACGCAATAAAAGGCTGATTTGTAGATTGTTATATTTGTAATTAAGTTCAATTTTAATTGACCTTTTGAAGTTCCTTTTTGAATACTTTATGATCATCCTTAGGATAAGTCGCCTTTTTAATTAGTCTTTCGACAGATCGTTTTTGATATGGAGGCTTCATAAGCATTTATCACCTTCAAAAATTCAATTTTCCTTTTTTTGCCCATTTTTCTCTAGTTTAGAGGACACGCACAATTTTACATGGGGACATTAAGTAACGTTTCATGGAATGGCACTTCGAAATAGTACTATTTTCGAATAAACAGTGGCTGCAATTATGATGCCTCAACCATTAAAGGCAACCCGGGAGTAGCGTAATGTAGGAGGAACAATGTCGATTTTGTTTCTTTGTTTTCTGAAATTTTATTATATTCAGTTATAAATCTTTCATGATATGAAATATAGACTGACTGTACTTGTAACATTTTGTCACCAACCTTATTAATTAACAAACTTTAAGGTGTAATATCAAATAAAGTAATTAGAGTAGCATGTCATATTTAGATTTACTTCCGACTGTCCTAATTTCCGAAACTAAAAATATCAAATGTATTAAAAAAAAACTCAAATAAGAAGCATATAAACGGTCAAACAAATTACCGCTGAAATATTCAATCTACTTCATACATGTAAATTTATTGAACAGATAATAATAAGATACGAAATAAACCTCGCATTACAAGCTAAATCCATTAGACATACTCGATGTTAAAATTAGATTAACATAATATTGCAACTAGACAGGTATATTTTCTCATTAAACGAAAGAAACTTGTAAAGGCAATATTAAATACATGATTTTTAATGAAATGAACAAGGTGTTCAATTAGGCCTTTCAGTTGATGATACAAATTTATTTTATTACGTGAATTTGATAATAAGAGTTTAAGAAAGTGTAAAGCTAGACTGACATACCTTTCTTAATCGCCAAAAGGAATAAAACGAATTCAAACAAGATTTATTTAGCAGTTGTTTTATCAAGCTTGTAACCGTCAACAGTTAACGACTGGGTATCATTTGTCTAGTGACATTGAACATTCAATATAGTACAAATAAGTTTTAAAATAACGTTTGAAATTTAAACGAATGTTCTATTATCATAGCACCTTTGTTTGACAGAAGCAGCATTTTAGCATATCGTATTGGTTAGTAAACAGTATTTGAATAGTAATAGCGGAACCACTACAAAATTGGATACTGAAGGAAATATATGCACTAGTATGTCACTTATGTCTAATGCAATGTCTGCGAAGGTTTTTGTAAATAGTCAACGAAATTATGTCATTTCTGTATCGATTCCATGTTTTACGATTATTTTGTTAATTTTCAGAAACATATAGTAAAAGAGTTATTGAAAAGTTTATAACCATCTTTTTACTGACAAAGTTTATGTTAAACCTATAGTCATTCGATTTATTTAAATCTAACAATGATTTATGCATCATGTTTTCTACTTTAATTAGAGACTACATTTTAAATGAATTATAATAACAAAGAATGGTTTGCGGACGAATCGCAAGATTTATAAAATTGCTCATAATCTAGTATGAAGTTTTGTTTAGTAAGTTTCAAATATTGAAAAAGTCTAGTATGCTTTCAAAATACTTAGCCTTTTTATTGCAGTATTTTTGAAAGAAGAAATTAATATGTTTAATTCATAAACTGTTAGATATATTGCAATTCATTTCCTGATCGTACATGTAAGAATATACAGTGCGATAATGAGAAACCTCCTTGAATATCTTGAGACATATATCTTACGACGTTCAGTAATTCGATGTTACATTCCTGTCTGGACCTAATTTACTATTACTTCAGTGCTTAATAATCCATCAACATAGTTATGATAGCATTACAGATTGTAGGAGAAATGTAAAAGCCAGTGATGAGAGAAAAACATAATTAAATTATTCATGATCAAGAAAACTGAAGCACAAAATGTTATTTCTCTAAAGTTTTGTTTGTTTGTTTGTTTGTTTGTTTCATTTAACGCCTTTTCCTAATAGTATTGCAGTCATATAGGCGGGTAGTTTCCTAACCATCGTTCCTGGAGAGTTACACCAGTACTAGACTACCTTCCTCCGTGCTAAACTACCAAAGCATCTCCCGGGGATCGAACCCACGCCAGAGAGGTTACTGGATTAGAAGTCATCGACTCTAACCCCTCGACCACGGAGGCTCTAAAGTGACAAGTCACATTTATAATGTTAACATTTTGTCTCTTTATCTTGACTCTATAATATTAATATTATTACAAGTACAATAAAATGACTTACACTATCACGACTATTTTTTCTCTCTCTTGAACATGTATTTTGGTTTTGTTATCAAAGGACATCTTTGTGATATGAAACAGCGCTTTTCGACTCAAAACGATATATACGATTGATGATATTCATTGCCTAAAACTGCCAATTTTAGTCGATTGGTAGCAAAATATATGCCGTGGAACGACAAAATGTTTGAGATATCAATAACTGTGATAGGAAATTACATTTAGCTATGAATTAGTTGGTGTTTAACATCTGTCATTTTCTTAAGTACAAACAATCAAAATGTTGAACCGAAGCCTGTAGTGTCGCTATTGTAGTAAGACTTAATATTTTAACGTGGAAGCTTAAAAATAAAAATCTATTATACCGTATGTTTGACGAAGGGCAAAAAATGCAAGATAATATACTGACATTGTTCCTGACACAAATACTTTTCTATTATACACAACCTTTGATATTCTCAGACAACCTTGTCCAAAACAATATTAGTATCTAAGTTATTGCAGTATTGATCTGAGATAATTTATTATTCAATGACCTATTGTTGGTAAATGTCGGATACCGAAACCATGTAGCTTATAAAGTATGACATAACTATATATAATTCCAGCAGCATAACACTTGCCTAACTTACCTCAATAAGTAGTCGTAAATCTTTCAGTTCAATTTGATTGTTGTAGGTTGTCATGTTGATACATGGCAGTTATACCATTATTTTTTGCGAAACTTTAACTTATTAAATCCATTGCCCCGTGGACTTAGACTTTAAATTCATTCTCATGAAAATATGCACATTAATCCTCTATTATTGCATAAGTAAAATAGTGATAAAAATGGAACACTAAAACAAATCGGTTTAAGCATTCAAATAAATAGTATGATCGGAGCTAGATATCGTAAAAATGGAGGTTAAGTAATGTGCAGAAAAAAATGCGATTTTATAAGATTAAATACTATTTACCTGTTTAAATAGGTTTGCGCCTTGATTTCAAAATAAAACACAGCTCGAATTTAACAAATGTCCTAAAGTTTAACTCACAGTTCGAATTTCAATTGTCCACAACTCAAATTTAATCAATGTCCAATGTCCACAACATAATATCTCAATATGTCTAAAACAATTCCCACACAGAATTACAAATCCCAAACTTATATATTCATGTGTTAGCTTCACGATATCATAAGTTAAATAACACAATCAGTGTATCAACATCACACATAATCCCAAAATAGCACACACCTCGAAGTACTAACCTTACCATACATGTATATACATACTATTTATGAACACTCTAGAATACTTAACTACTTAGAGAAAGAATATTCCAGAATGAACATGAAAAGAACTTTCTTGAAAGAAGATGAATAAACATGAAAGATTATATAAACATCAAATAAACAAAATTATTAAAAATGATAAAAGCATGAGTAGGTATCGAACCCACGATATCGTGAATATCGGTTCTGCGCTCTACCTACATTGCTGTTCAGGAAATCGATACTAAACACATTTAAAATAAAGCCTATATACATAACACTACTAACATCTCGTGTAACAGTAATTTCCTCGGGATGATAATTGTTTGTAGTGTCAACCACTTAACAATGTGTTACTTTCGTACTACGAGTATCCTTGACGAAAAAGAATAACAGATAAGCATTTAAAGAGAACATGCATGATACGTTTTTGCTTTATTTAGTTATAAGAAGTACTAACAGTGTTCCGTAAGCATTTTGAAACGTTATATGACAAAAAGCCACAAAATTAAACTATAACTTAAATAGCAACTTTTCAATTCTATAAGTCTACACTTATATTTACGCATTATTAAAGAAGACGATTCTGTTAAATACATATTTTCGAGTTTCTCTGTTACTTGATTCTAAAAATAGAAAATGTTTCATTTTACAGACATAGATGATCAGGTCAAATGTCGATATATAAAATATTTTGAAAAAATAATTAAATGAATATAATTCTGTAACTATATTTTTATGTCTTACGGACACATTATTCTTTATAAAAAACAGATGTTAGATAATTGTTGACCTATAATTTTCCAAATAAGTCAACTGCTGTCTTATAATTGTGAGGATGGAGTGCGAGGAGGGGGTGGTCGGGAGTTGCGTGTGGCAAATACCAAGTTATCGGTGAACATGTTTTACATTTACGCTTACAAAAATTTGTCATCAATACGACATGCAAATATATACAAAAATGTTAATAGCCACTTTTCAATCAGCCATTACATTCTCGTCCGTATATAAATGGCTTACTTAGAGCTATCAAAGCGAACGTATTTCCAAAACTGTACAGCAGAAATACCACATTTAATTTTTTTCTGTCTGCAGAGGACAGTAAATCTATTAAATTATCAAACTTTACTTATACCGAGTGAAGTTGACGACATAACGCGTCTGGTAAGGATTTACATTATGTATTTATTTGCTTTCTTGTTTACCTTACAAGCCGTTTTTCTTATATTTAAAGGTTTTAATGTAAAATGTATGAGGTAAAAAAGTCGTAATGCATTGAAACTGATAATCATACGCTTTACGACATAATTAAAAAATACGAATTGTATAAAGCAGATGACAGCGTATTAACTCGTTAAAATCCTGCGTTAACATTTTCATTCAATGGAGATACATATTCCTCTCATAATGTAACTTCGAGGTACTTTGTAGATCTTCAAGGTGTTAATTTTGTTTGAAGTAATATTGTAACAGAATGTTAGGGTTTCTGTTTAAAGTTGTCAGAATTTAGAGAAAATATACATACCTTAAAGATCCTGTAACACAATTTTTTTCATGGTTTTATTTCATAAATATGATGCTCAAATTAAGATTTGTCAATATTGTAAGTAATTAAGATTTGTCAATATTGTAAGTTCAAATAAGCATAATTTGTAATTAAAAAGATATTACCCAATTTAACATTTCATGTAAATAAAGGGGGGTAATTAGAAATAAATTTTCTATAAATTCTAAGTCAAATTTTCCAATAAGAAATGAATGCATGTAATTTATTGATTCAATATAAAGTGCAAAATTATTTGCAGTTCACATTTTACATATTCTTTGATGTTTGAAAATTGTTTTATTTGCATAATTATATACATATATAATTTTTTGCAAGTGTGGTATACACACAGTAACAATATCAATCACAAAACATACAGGATATTTAACAAAAAAATAGCAAATATAGCGTTGAACTCCAATACACCATAACAGCTTATTTATATTTTGTCACAGTTTCCAATGTTCTTTCAATCAGTTATATCAATAATTAGAATTTAGCTGATTTTAGTGATGCTTCTTCAGTCTAGACAAGATTTAAAACAGACTTATGATTACAGTCAATTGACAACAATAACGTAAATTGGTGGTTTATGTATACATCACAAAATAATGAATGAATTGATAGATAAATAAATAAATAAATACATAAAATGTGAAAAGTTGCCTATTCACGTTTTTATTCTAGCTATGAAATGTTATCTTTGATTATGGAAAAAAACAAGAGCCTGTTTAACCGGGTGATGCTCCCCGAATAGGTTTTGGACACAGTAAGGTATACCTCTTGTAGTGTCAGAGTTATGTCACAGACAAAATTCAAAGTGTAAAAACAACCCAAATTATGCCCGCGACACGTCGTCTCAATATAGTGATCATTTCTGTGAAATAGTTGTGAAATCGGACTTGAAATAAAAAAGTTATGGATCGGAAAAGATTTTGCTGCAAGGTCATGCTGTGACCTTGACCTTCAAGGTAGCGAACCAAATGCTGCGCGCGACAAGTCGTCTTAAAATGGTGATCATTGATGTGAAATAGTTGTAAAATCCAACTTCAAATAAGTTATTGGCCGGACATGATTTTGCTGCAAGGTCATGCTGTGACCTTGACCTTCAAGGTAGTGACCCTAATATTGCCGCGACACCTCGTCTTAATATGGTGATCATTTCTCTGAAATAGTTGTAAAATCCGATTTCAAATAAGGAAGTTATGGGCCGGACACAATTTTGCTGCAAGGTCATGCTGTGACCTTTACCTTCAAGGTAGCGAACCAAATGTTGCGCGTAACAAGTCGTCTTAAAATGGTGATCATTTCTGTTAAATAGTTTTAAAATCCGACTTCAAATAATGAACTTTCAGGACGGGCATTATTTTGCTGCAAGGTCACGCTGTGACCTTGACCTTCAAGGTAGCGACTTAAATTTTGCGCGCGACACGTCGTCTCAATATGATGATTATTTCTGTGAAATAGTTGTAAAATCCGAATTCAAATAACGAAATTATGGGACGGACACAAATTCGGGACGTACGTACGGACGGACGGACAGACAACCCTACGACTATATGCTCGAACTTTTTCGGGGAGCATAAAGGTATGTATAGGTACTTTCGTATAGTTTTGGATTTAAGAATAGTTTGGTACACTATAGATTGTCATCTCTTTCAAAGTTTTATTTGAATACAGTTACGGAGTACCACCCGTTAAACTTGAAAAGCAATTGAACCTGTTAGTATGACGTAACCCTAGCCTATTCTATTCTTAAACGACCTAGAATTAATATCAAACTGGTGTGACAATAATGGAAAAAATGTAACGGAAGTAATAAAAAATCCTGTAATGAGATGTTAAGTCACCTGTTGCTGAGAACATACTTCAAGTTTTGTCTCTTTTTTTATAAAGTTAACCACTTTCCACAAAATTTCTTTCCTGATGGAAGGAACATTACAACGGAAATTACACTTTCGTTTCAAGAAAACTAATTATTTGAGTCGTTAACGATTCTCTATGTACTCACAATAGTGTTATTGTTCTGTGCCAAAAATATATCATTGGACCAGAGAAATAGAAAAGTTACCACATTTCAGAAATAATAAAATGGAGAAAAGTTTTAAACAAGGTTTGTCACGGATAAATCTCGTCGTTTAGCGGATGTTGACGAATCGTCGGCCTGCTGGGTTTAAACGATTTTTCCATGCGCAATTCCTCCAACATTTCCCACATGATTAATGATTATCAGAATATTCTGATTTTGTCACCTTTTATTGTTGAAATGAGACAGTAAATTTGCAATCACAAAAGTTTGAATACAATTCCTGTCTTTATTGACTTTATATTTATGGCTAAGACAGGATTTGAATTAAATATACAAAATTCGTATTTGATCAAACATACTATATACATCGCAGAAAATCTTTGCTTTCAATTGAAACTTTTGCTATCAACAATCATTCTGTCAGTTTATTTACAGGTACTAGTATATGACGTAATTCGTTACGTAATCTTGTACCGTAACTGTCTATCATGCGTTACGGAGATTTCAAAATCAAAGTTGCGATATATTGTGCAGCAATCGAATTGTAGTAGATTCTTATCAAACTATGCAGGTATTGTCATAGAAATACTTTATACTGTGCCGTTGTCATGGTAATTTTTACATTATACATGAATTAATTGAAATAAATCATTTGGTTGAACACATATATAAAACATAGAATAATATAAATGTGTATAAAGTTATATATCTGATGCAAAAGTTATTGTTTGAATTTAAAAAAATCCTTTCAAAATGCTTGTATAAAATACATTAACTATGGTAGTAAAATACCTTTAAAGCGAATGGCGCATACACCAAATAATTGCTAAACTGATTAAACACTCCTTAAAAAAGAAAAAAAATGTAACCGCCAGTTAAGACGCATGCATAAGAAAATTAAGAGATTGATTATGAAATTACTACCATTCTAAGATGTTTATTAAATTCACGCATTTAGAAAATATTTGTCAAGAACAATATGAGGACAATATGATACAAATGTAATATAAAAGAAATCTTTCTCAATAATTGCAATTTTTAATGGACAATCATTTTTCTTTATCTGATGATATACATATATAACACTAAATGTAATGAAATTCGAGAAACCGGTGTCCCTAACGAATTCTCAAAACGGCAAAAATGAAAATATTGCAAGCTCGGTTTTATTGAGCTAGTTTATGTACAGTATTTGGAAGTTACCGTCTACGCCCCGTAGCACCGGCTTAAGTAGGATTCAACATTTAAGCACGAAAATGTTGAAATTCGCAGATGTGTTCTTACAGCGATTACATTTATCATGGACCATTCAATGTGTCACGTTTGTGCCATTCCATAACAAGCGGCGTATTCGGTCAGTAAAGTAACAAGTTGTCATTAATAAAATTACATCAAACAGCAGCAAAAGACAATTGATATTAGACATATTCTGATGAATCACTACTGATGAATCACCACTTTCCGTGATCGATTATTTAAAAATAAAGTCTTGAAAATACATATGTATCTTTATAGAAATTGGACGTTCCTAATACACTAGCGCACGAATATACTTGGTATTTAAATACTTTAAAATAATCAAGTTCTATGATAACACCAAATTCTTTATTTCACAAGAGTCCACCTACGTTTTTACGATAGAGTTTATTTTGTAAAATTAAATAAATTGCATGCCTATTATTGATCCTTAACCTTATTTACGTTCTACTTTAAATCAATGACAAAAACAGTACCTCAAAACGATAAAGGAAAAATAAAGTCCCGAAAGAACACACGAAGTAGCAAAACCGAAAATGTTGCAGGTTCGGTTTGAATAACGCAAGTGGTATAATCAAGCTACCGCCCACGCTCCCTAGGACCGACTGAAGCAGAATTTATCTTTGAACGTGACAATGCTGAAACATAATACTTACTAATTAACTTATCTAACTTAACTGTATATGCATAGAGTCAAACGTATCGGAATAACATTGTTTAATTGTTGTTATCATGTTGATGGATACTTTCTAATTAACGGGCGCTGAACAATATTTAATCACCTTTTTCATTTATATCATTAATAAAGTTTTGACTTCAAAGAAAGGGAAAAAATTGTAAGTTTCCTGGTAACTTACAGAATGATTTTTTAAAGAAGCCCTGTAACTCAATGTCACAATATCGTCTAGACTTTAATCAATAAGTTAAATATTATTTTCGTTCTTATAAAAGTGTTGATTTTTTTAACAAATACGATTTTGCTGTCGGTCAATGTCTATACAAAACAGTTTTGCTTTTATCAATTCAGTTCTAAATGACCTAAATAAAGTGATAATGTCAAAACAAAATGGCATTTGAACTATAAACATAAATATTCAGGACAGTGCATAAACACATTTATGTTCATTTTAAGCACTTAATACTTTTATATCGAAAGTAATATCTTATAACTTAATATTAAAAGTTATAACGACAATTTTGCGCCATGTCTTAATATCAATTATGAATCTTAATACATATTTATTTAATAAATAGAGGTGTTTTTAAAGATTTTTGCAATATATTTCGTGTATGTATTTCCAGTTTCCTTGTCATGTGTTTGCAACATAAATACAAAGTAAATAACTTGTGTTATTTCTTAAATTAATCTCAGATTTATGGTGAACATACTGAAATATTAACTATATTTAATGTGTTTCAATAACTCTTTTGAAATATCTTTCGGGAGAATATTAGCATTTTGACAACTATTGCTTTTTTAATAAAAGACAACCTTTTCGACTGTAGGAGTTTGAACATATCTGCAAATGTTTCTTAATTCTAAATATCAACTGTTGAGTTCTGCTTGATCCAGAGCTAAGTGACGCATATCGTCAATAAAGTCAATAAAGTGGAATCAAACCGAGTCTGCAACATTATCAATTTTGCTGTGTCTTGTGCTCTTTAATGATTCAGTTTTTTTCTCTTTATAAAAATATATAAATTTGACATATACTGAGATATAACTACGTACTTTAAACGCCTAAGACAAATCTATCTGGATTACACAAATCGAAAAATTAGATAGATAACTGTCATATATTTTGTAATACGTAGCTTTATTTGTGGGAGTTTGAAAAGATATAAATGAACTTATTCATAATAGTAAACATATAAATGCAATATGTGTAAAGATCATAAAGGTAAGATAAGAAAGTGGAAAATTGGTAGGCCCTTGTGTTTCTGAGACTTATATCATTTAAATTCAATGATTCTATCCACGAGTCTTGTCTTGGCTGAATTTACTATTACTTCTGTGCTTTATAAGCATTTTAGATAGTAGTGATAGTATTTAATAATGGTGAAAAGTTGTCGTAGACAGTCGAGAGAAAGGGTATAATAATTAATTTTTATATACAGAAAAAATGTAACATAAAATACCTTGATTGTTCAAGTGACATGTCATGTTCTATAACTCATGTCTGTTTGTTTGATAGAACGTCCTTGGATATAGTAGGTACCAATTAAATATACTAATAATTCATCGTCTATATCGAATTGAAAATGACAAGCTTCTTATTTATGTTTATATGTATTGTAAAATTTTACATTTGTATGACGATTTTTAATTGTACAAGTCAAAATAAAGAATATGTTCTATTCTGCTTCTTACCGTAGCGACAAATGTTTTAATCTTTACAATACCCAACTGCTTTACGTTGAAGACAGTCGAAATAACTTTTATATGTTTGCAAATATGTTTATAAATAATTCTCCTGAATTTCCGGTTTCGGAATTGCAGGACATATTCGTAATTGTTTAAGATTAAAAATCTTGTAAAATATGAGAACAAAATTCAACACCATTTTTACCAACGTCAGTATATCGTATTAGTTTAGAGGAATTTTAATCTTTAATTGAGTTAATTGAATAGTCCTATTATGTCTAACGTCAATTCTGCTATAAATTAAATAAAAATAAGGATAGGTTTGATAACAGTTATTTTTATAAAGCATAGACAGTTAGGTGGAATGAAAATACATAATATTATGCTGAACACTCGGAAGTTGATACAATTACTTACTAAGAAGAACTTACTTACTAAAAAGAACCTGAAATATCATTTTATAATATGTTTCAACGTTTTCATTCAAATATTATTTTTTTATTCTGAGTACAAATAAAAAAGGGTCTTAATATTCATGTGAAGAAAAAAAACAACACTTTGATAACATCAATTTTACTTAATTTTGACATGCACGAAAAGTTACCTCTGTATGTAATCAAAATAACTTCTCTCTGCCGTATTTATCTAATTTATATAATATTTTCTTCTATATGTTATTAATTTTAAATATGAATCCATGATGAATGACTAATAAAAGGATGGTTTCTTGATAATGATTAATTTCCAATTTGCCAGTGCTTCCTTATATAGGAAATATCATATATGAAGTATCAAAATATCGGAGAGGGATCAGTTTAAAAAATCTTTTTAAAGACTCATCCGTAGACAAACATATGCAGTTAGGCTAATTTGTTTAATATTTACGAATGCATTTAAAGATAAATGTGGATATATACATGTACTTACCATTTTAAGTGGAATTTTTACCAATCTAAATACCGCCAAATATATGTATACGAGAGCGTTTCCTAAAATTTGAACCATGCATGTTTCTGTCATTAACGTTCATTTGCCCAATAAAGGCACAGTAGAGAAACGTTGTCAATTTTAAACGAAACTGTTAGCAACATTACGTCAACAACTTATTTTCAATACACATTGGTAAATTGGTTATCAAAATTTATTGTCATTCCTCTTGTCAAAGTATGACAACTGACAACTATCGGAACAATTGTGTAAAAAAGGTAATCGCTCATTCTGGTTAGATTTATCGTATCATTATTCTGAAAGTGATGTTTGTACATGTATATACAGTGTATATGAAGATCAAATATAAAGGTGGTCTTTCTCACAATAGTAGTGGTATGGGTGATATTTAGTAACATTCGTTTGCAAGCATGTGTTCAAATTGTTTATTTGATCACGTAATACATGGTTTTGTACATAAAAAAGGTGACACACAACACAAGCTCGTTGTATTTCGAGCAAGTATCGATTAAAACTAATAATCAGGCAAGACGCAAACTGTCAAATCTCTTTAAGTAATAAATGCTTTTAAGACATTAAGTAATGAAGCCGTATCTTGACATTATTTCTATTAACTAATGTCGTTTGTTAAAATAAAGGTTTCTTCATTATACTAACTTATTGAGATTCTTTCTAAATTTACGGTTCGTTTATGTCTTGTAAAACATAAATGCATCCTGAAATGAAATAAGGTCATAGAGGATATTCAAGTTTTTTCTATAAATACACGATTTATTTTCATCGAGTGGTATGAAAAAAAAAAATCATGAGTGGAAGTAGCCACGAGTGAAATATGGTAATTTTCATGCCACAAGATGAAAATAAATCATGTATTTATAGAAAAAACTTCAATTTTCTGTTTATTATATACATTTTTTCTCTTTTTTGACATTAAAATTTGAAAGACTTTCCCTTAAATTTTGTGTACTGGCAGAATTTAAAAGAAAATTCTATGTAACAACAGTTTTAGGTAAACTGTGGCCTGTATCATTCCTTCATTTATCAATCGATGGAACCGCTCACAACAGTTTTGTCCACCTTCTTACATGGGCGTTTATTTTTGTCAATATAGATATGGTTAGTTCTACAAACAATAATGACATGTATCATGTAATGATTACTGTTCTGCTAAATATAGATATATGCCAGATTTAAGTATTCTTTATGACTTAAACTTTCCATTATCTGAAATTCATACAGAAATAATGAAATAAATGTAGAAAATTGTGAAATGTATCATCTTATGTATTATGACGACATTGTTTTTCATTTTCCGTTATTATTATACAGTACTTTTACTTTTTAATACTGATAATATAGTATTGTGCTAAACTATCTTAGTTAAAAGCTGCTATTGGCACGAGTTCATGTAATTTTATTTCGTCTGAGTAAGTGTCAATTTTGTCTAGCCAGATCATCAAATAAAGACGGGCCTGTTATCCATCTGATCGGTGCAATCTTAAAATTGTTTATATAAAGGAGACCCAATGGTCATATGAAACTAAAAAAATAACCCATACAGAGAGAAAGAAAACGCAATCGCAATGATTACAAAAAAAGAAATAAATACAAATGCAAAGATAACGACAACAAAAAACATGCATAATTCAAGTTATGAAAGTTTTTTTTGGATAACAATCTTAGTAAACCCAAAATTCAACATTTTACATGAATGTATGATGTATAAACAAAATAGGGCGGATACTTACATACACCATGAATGTGTTGAGGACAACAAATGAACACATTAAAATGCTTTGACATGTTAAGCACAATTAAGAAAAATATCTCATAACAGTTTGGGTAACAAAATTATCCACATTTGTGCTTTAATGTGCGATCAGTTATCTTTTCATGAAACAAAATTAAAAAATAACATATAACGTTTTATACAGGATATCGGAGAAGAGACGGTGTCTAAGATAGACCCTTGGATATAAAAGTATGTGTACCATTCATACATTGTGGTATTTTAATTGCATGTTAATAAGTTTTAAATCTCATAAAATTGAACGACATTTAAAATCAGAGTAAATGATATATTTTGTCTCATTTCATAAATGAATGCCATGCTAATGTGTCTGTGACCCCTATCAATTGTACAAGGGTGAGTAAATTTGCTATCCAATATAAAGTATATTTTTCTAATTTTGCACGCGATTCTTGTGTTTCTGTAACCTATGATATGCTCGAAAGCATTCGCTTTCAAAGATGTCAAACTCATATGTGTCCACGAGCACATCATATGAAATATTGCTGGTAAACGCTCAGTTGGAAGTGCTTACATAATTGCTTGAGCAAAACTATGAAAATCTGCTAAAAATGTTTAAAATGATATTTGTCATATTTATGGCAGCAACGAAGTATCTGTTGCAACTATTTCTCGATAGATGCATACAATGGACAGAAGTGAATTAAAGATTCCGGTAAGACTGGTAGAAAGTGCCCCATAATTACGGACGAAAACATTCATAAAGTCACGCTTATCATTGACAAAGATGCCAGACTTTCACTAACTCACTTTACTTAGATAGCCTAAATCGCAGGTATTTGAAAAGGGTTTAACTCAAATGATTCTGACGAATCACTTGAACATTAGAGAATAACTGCCAGATATATATCTTATTTGTTAACATCTGAACAAGTTGTATGTGCTCGAAAATTACAAAAATCTTGCAGGCTCGGTTTGATTGAGCCTGTTCATGGACGTTACTGTCAAGTGCAAACTACCGTCCACGCCCCCTAGCACCGGCTTAAGCAGAATTCAACATTTAACATGAACTGGTAAAATTTAGAATTTTGAAACATCCGCAGATGTGTTCATATGGCGGTTATCATGGAACCTTCAATGTGACACGTTAGTGCCATTCCATGAAAAGCGGCATATGGTCCCCAAGTAAAAAAATGCATGTGCCCTAAACGAGAAAACAATGGGCGGAACTAAATAAAATGGAATTTTGAAAGGGGATCTGAGGTTATGAAGCCTGCATATCACAGATATGACGTCAAAAGACAAATTTAAAAAGCAGGCCACATATCCTAAGGGTGATTCAACAGTATTCAAGTTAGGAATACTGGAACCACCCAACAAGAAAGATGCCGAATAGAAAGAACTAAAATAACACAAGCACAACAATTATGTCGTGCTGAACGATCTTTAAGGATCGGAAATATAACATCCCTGATTGAATGTACGGGGCGACTTTTTACGGCCTCCACACGGCACAAACAACGCTGATGTGGCGATAAAATAGAGAGAAATAAGAATCCCTAAAGAAAGCCCAACACGGCAGTTTAACAATAAGATTTTGATCCACCAAAAATGTTAGTCGACCATGCATTGCAAAAGGATTTACAAGTGTCAAGAATGTTTAGTACGAAAGAGTTTTAAATACCCGTGGAAATGTTGTCCAAATTATTGTACCTAAATACTGTAGTGTCACATCCAAGTATTATAGGGTTGACGTGAAAAACTGAAATACACTTCAATAAAATTCGTCTTTCGAATGGTAGTAAAGGCCTTTATTTTTTATAAGACAACGCTTCCGCACACAAAGAAGCTACTGTAATGATTCTTTTGTCGATTAAAACGAAGGACTGTCCTTTAAAATTGCTCAGTAATTGAAAGGTATACCTACGCAGGACTATGTGCAAATTTGTTTTGTGTGTATGTCATATTTCAAATAATCTATATATATATTTTATATATATTGACAAAGGCAATGGTTTCGCCAAAAAATGCACTAAAATTTTGATTGAATTGCATCAAATCTACAAATAGATAACGCGGTAAATCGTAGACAAATTACAATTCATGAAAAGAAAAAAAATATAATAAAATAAGATTAAATAAAACTTTGGTTAAAATGATACTAGCTTCACAGTCAGTTGTAGATAAGCAGTAAATACAACTGTCTCACTTAATTAATTCTATTTCATTTATATACAATAAGCAAGCTCAATTGCACAAACTACTTGATCATAAAAGGCTAATTTCCTTATTTCAAAGCTTAATAGAAGTGCAAGTAAGTGAATATATTCAGTATGTTTTTAACAAATAGGTGTTGATACCAAGACTGATTCATCTTTATATTAAACAAGACATATACTCTACTTTTTATCCGTTGAAAAGTATCATAAGTTACGATAAAGTAAAAAAGACATCATGCAACAAACTGGTAACATAAGTCTTTATTTAATAGTTATTGACTTATGTAAAATGAAATGTTTGTTTCTTAAAATATGTTCCTCTGTCTCGTACATGTACATTTGTGATTATTGATAATTGTTTTTCCAGATGCTTAACTGACTATGCTGTTGTCTTTTCTCAACGAACAGTCGGCATTTAAACATAATATATATTCCTTTCCTATTAAGCAAAGACAGTAAATTTTCATATTTTATTTCTTTGTCTTTCCTAACGACTTAATAAATTGTTATTAGTAAGATCTTTATAGGAAGGACTCCGATTACAACGTCAGATAGAAGTGCTTTACTTAATAGTGTCTTATTGTTTCCGTGTGTAGTTAAATTCCTTTTCATACTGGTAATATTACTCTTTATTTCATACTCTTACCAACATTATTGACTTGGCTGAAATGAAATGCTTGTTACGTTTATAACTAAGTGTGTCCCTCTGTCTCACCTGACACAGATTTAACGTGTATATGTATCTTTGTAAGATATGTATAAGCATGCATAAAAAATACGAGTGTTTTTTTTATATTAATACATCAAGAAATGCTCCCGGTTTCTGAGGTAACGTTACTGACTTTTCTTGAAGGAAGTTTTCTTCACAAATATTTAATTAAATAAGATTTTTATTGAAGGCAATGGTACGTTTTAAAGTTACATGACAATGCATTTTTATTTCTTGGGATAGGTTTGTAAGTCTACCTGAAAATTTGTCCTTGAATTTATGTTTCAGGTTTTATTTTTTTTATATTTGTGTGACTGTTCTGCCGTAATGAAAGTATTCCTGTTATTTATTATTTTTCCCTAAAATCATAAAACCACTCGTGTTTTAAATGGAATATTAATGAATCTTGTATGATCACTACAGGGTAACTAGAATGAACTTATGATCCATTGGTGCAAATTTAGTAAATAAACATTGAAACAATAGCTTAATTGTTTTTGATTTAATGTCGTAAACCTAATTGAATTAAGTTTCCACTTCAACTGAAAATATATAATATGTGTATCTGTACATATAGTTATAATCATTATGAGTTTTCAAATAGCTAGCGGCATCTTTAGAGAACGAATAGTGGAAAATTATTCATTATATTTTAGATTTAAGATATGTTACAAAATGAGGCAAATCCCTATGATAACAACTGCATAAGAATATGATCATATCGAGAAATTATAACAAAATTCAGATCAAAGTTTAGACATTTTGTTCTTAGGCTTCTGTATACTGGACACAATAAAAAGATATTCTTTTTCTTTCAAATACGTTGTGACAACATATTTAACAATTTCTTCTTATTGACAGACAGAAAATTGTATTTATGATCAGGCTCTACATTAAATTCTATTCGTAATGATGATAAGAAGCATATATCAATAACCAGTTTTCAAACATGGTGCGCACGAAAAATTTAAAATATTAAGCATTATCTTACTAGAAACATTTAAACAAAACGTTTTAAGGAATATTAACACGTAAGTAATGTTTCATTATTACCTCTGTTGTAATCCTTTTTTATCTGTAACCGGCAGACGGTAACGGCTGATGCATTTTAACATACGAGATATGTTCACAATTTTACTTCAGTCGACGGTTATGACAACCAAGGCTGTATAAGTAATTAAGGTCCTCATTCTGCCAGACGTCTTTTAAATGGTATATGGTATATTAAGTAATTGAATACTTTTCATATGATTCAATTGCAAATCGTGCTGATGTAATTTCCGATTGAAATTTTTATCGCTTCAATATTAAGACCGTTTTTTAATGTATAAAGCTTACCAATTACCGTTGATGATATTTGCTTTTTGTAAAAATATCCATAGAGATAAGTATGTTTTAACTTTATATAATTAAATAAACAATTATATTAAATTGCTGGAAAATTTTAATTTGAACAAAAGGAAAGATAAAATTATTTGTTATTGTCATTGACTACATAATTTTATGTTCTTGTTTAATGTAAAAAGTTTTTCCACTTATTTTACTTTACAGTTGTATAAAGCTATACAAATAGGGTCTTAAAATTCATATTGATAAAACAATCGTCTGATACTTTGAGGAAAGAAAACAACATGACTGTCCTTCGTTTTATATTGGTAATGAAATAATTGAAAGTGTTTTTACATCTATTTATCAAATTCTAGTATACTGTTAACATACTGTATACCGTTAAATCGTTAAATGATCAAACCTAACGGGCAAACAATAACATTTAACTCATATTAAACAAATATTAACTTGATATTAAATCTAAGTTATCAATGTTTGAAACCAGGATTGTGCCAATTGTAACATATTGATGTAGATTATGTGGTGTATATAATTATAAAGAAATAGACGAGCTCTAACAGCGATTTTGTAAACATATTCCTGGGATTAACCCAGACACCAAACGTTTTACAGGATTTTAGTGTGAATCAATCTATAAGCTTTTAAGACTGTAAATTCTTGGTTTTTTTTACCTTGCTGGTAGCTGTAATGACATCATAAATTGATAAAAGTAGAATACAGGTAGTACATGTCTGATATATCTTACATAATGCTACGTATTGTTTCCGAATGCAGTAGCATGTCTTACATTTACTTTGCAATGTAAAACATTAGACGCAGTGAATAGAGAATATCCATAAATCTGTATTAGAGTATTTCGATCATTACGTTTACTGCAGCTGTAGATCTAGATATGTCATATATATCAGAAGAATTGTCTGCCAAAATATACCCTTTCTAACTACGACAAAAGTGACATATAAGCAAATGTGATAAACTTTAAAATTCATCCAGATATATGTAAAATGAATATTTTAGGTACATGATTTGTCTGATCGTCCTTTATTTTATCTGTTATTTTGTCGATTAACAAACACAACACCAATTAGTTCGAAGTCCGTCATTCAAAAAAGTCATTCCAACGATCATTAACCAACAAAGCAGATAATGAAATTCTGCGTTTATGGAGCACGCAAAACCACCCCCAGAAATAATATTCTATCAATGGTATAAGCACATTACCACAGTCTTTTATCTTTTAAAATATTTCTCGTAAGATTTCTTGATCATTTTTTAGGAGTTAATGTGAGCAATTGTATTAGCTTAATTTTTAGCTCAACTATTCGATAAGAATAAGTAAAGCTATTGTAGTTACCCGATCGTCGGCGTCGGTGTCGGCATAACCACTTATGTTAAAGTTTTTGAAATACCTCAAATATTTTCAAAGTCCATTGACACATGGCTTTGAAACTTTGCACACTTGTTTACCATCATGACCCCGACCTGTAGACAGGAGGAGGTTACTGAATCGAGCATTTTTACAGACAAAATTATGCCCCTTTTTCGACTTAGAATTTAAGTTAAAGTTTTTGTAATACCTCAAATATTTTCAAAGTTCATTGCGATATGGCTTTGAAACTTTCCACACTTGTTCACCATCATAACCCCATCATGACCCCAACCTGTAAACAGGAGGAAGTATCAAGCATTTTGACAGAATTATGCCCCTTTTTGACTGAGACTTTACGTTAAAGTTTTTGTAACACCTCAAATATTTTCAAAGTCCATTGACATATGGCTTGCTCCCTATCATATCCCCAACCTGTAGACAGAAGGACTTAACATTTGGCAGAATAATGCTCCCTTTTTAACATGGAATTTACATTTATGTTTGCACAACACCTCAGATATTTTCATATTATATGGACATCTGGCTTTTAAACAAGTTGAATTTTATACTCTTCTTTGAAAGCATAATAGGACTCTTTCCAAGGCCTAATACTGTAACATGGAAAAAAAACTTGCCTTTTTTTAACTTAGAAAATGTTACATTATCAAGGCTCTTTTACTATCAAGCACTAAAGATAGTCAAGCGTTGCTGTCCTACCGACAGCTCTTGTTAATATTATAGCTATTAACTGATATCCATGATTAGGAAATTCTTTTAACGTTGTTTTATTTCACAACTGACAAAAATACATATATGCTTATTTCTTACTTAACACACACGGTTTCTGTTTCTGTCATTTGTATGTAAAAATGTAACTTGTTATTGAAATAGAACGCGACAGACTTATAAAATGTAAGTAAAACAAGGAATGATATCTTTGTCAATATTGAGTTATGTTCTTAATATAAAGCTTTCTTGTTGATATTGAGTATAAATAACGCCAATATTGCTTCTGCCAGGAGAATATAACGAGCTGCAGACCGATTTGAACCAAAGATAGATGTTACAAGACAATTCATCAATCTCCCTTAAAATACAAGAAATGTTCGCCTTTTGTTTTTACTGTCCTTTGTTTTGATCCAGATTGATAATACAATGTACAGCAATGACCTTAACACTGACTGTTTGTTTTCAATAGTAACATGAATTTCAGAATTAGAACAACTATTTGATTATAGCAGTAATACATAAGTTTACATGACTTTTCCTACATAACAAAATTTTGATTGCGTTATATTCATTTTCTTGCCCTCGACCTCTGAGCAACAAGACAATCATCTGTTTTGTGTTTGAAAAGGATCTTGACATAAAATTGTAAATTTACATTAATCTAAAAAGCAAGGTACATAATTCAGTAAATACATGTATTCCAAAATAAACTTGTTTCTGGCCAATTGTACTCAATATGAAACTTTCTTGTCATTTAATGATTGCAAATCTGAAAACATTAACACTCATCTATTATTAGATAACAGAAATATGTCTACAAAGATTATTATATAAAACATATCTTAAATCAATGTTACCTATCTAAAACATGATAGGTCTTAGTGCAATATCGATATATATGTAATTTTTCAGGTTTAACTACAACAGACAGATGCACGCACACGCACACAAAATAAGTGCATAAAGAATAAAAAAAATTCTTAAAAGAGATTTCAGTTCAATTATTACTTGAACAAAACTGCTATTATATTTCATAAGGAAATTTAAATCTAGGACAAATTAAATCTGGGAAAAACATTAATCATTTGAATTAATCATGTGAAACACTTCTAAATTATTAACAGGGATATTATGAATATTTCAGACCTAATTACGATCGTATAAAGTTTCTCTTGATGGGTTGACTGAGTTCTAGATAACTTATCTTCGGGGCAATATATATATCATCTAATGTATTCAAATACCATAACATTTTACAGAAAAAACAATTAATATAGAATTTCCATAATGAAATAGTGTCATTGTTTAAAATATAAAATTCTCAATGAGGCAATAGGAAGTATTAATTTAAGAAGTTGTGTAAAATATTTTCGTTGCAATTCCGTTTCTACCATTTGTGTTCCAAAAGAACAATCGTTATTCAAATATGTTCAGTATGTTTGTTATCTTGTCCCAGATAATTTAAAGACTAAAGGGATGCTTTATGTTTGTGATATATCAGTGTTCTCGTTTGAAGAGTTCTTTTGAAAATGTTTATTGAGGAAAATCAAATGAGAATGTTTTGAGGTGATTTCATTTCAAATTATCATGGTTTGGCTGTCAGCAGTATATACATATTACTTTCAATCGTTATGGTAAAGCAAGAAAATAAAGATTATTCTTAAATAATTGTCATATACTTTGACAACTAACCAAATTCCGTCTTAATTTCCGTATTAAGTTTTATTATTTAAAGTGGAAAACATACAAGCTTGATATCAATCTGATTAAAATCAGCTCTAGATAACGCTCCACTTTTAGATCTGACCGTGACCAAATACGTAGTCATTTCTGGCGACATTTTACACAGCCAATAATCGGAAAGCTTTAATAATTTTGAAAGCGATACGGAATCTAATTTTAACCCTAGGAAAACCAATACTGAGTAGGTAATTTTCACAATTTTGAAAAATAGCTATCTTTGGAAATCCGAATAATGAAGAAGGCGAAGCACATACGGTCGTCATCAGATCTACATGAAAGAAATAAGAAGATCGGAACTTAAGTCAGATTAACTTGATCTGCACGAATTTTTATGCTAATATTTTAAATAGAAATGTTCAAGTTAAACTACTAATAGTTAAACTACTAATAGTTAGACAGAAAGCAAAACACTTATCAGTCGCTACTGTTATAACAAATAATTATACTGTATGTTTAATGAAACGTATAGATGCTGGCAAAACTATACTGCATACTCATTTGCATATATCAAAATAGGTTGATACATTTCACGTATTTGCTTAAGAATCATTTTTATTTTTCAACTCACTTACAAAACGAAACGTAATTTGTAATGACTTGTATGCTTGCATTTTTGCAAGTAACTATTCGAAGCATTATTTTTATATTTTGAAAAATAAGTATAATGTGACATTAATATTAAATCTACTCATCTTCTGTTAAACATCATTAAAAGATTGCCGAGTGACGTTTGGTGAAATATTATAAAAGTATATATAGGAACATTTGTATTTCAACTCAATCGGAAAAGATATTTTGACTCAACAACAACAACTAGACTTTTTCTTGAAGGAGTTAATCCATACAGACATACAGATAATGTTTTATTTATCCTACGTTAGTTTGCATTTATTTTACGTTTAAATTATCTCCGGTTACAACAATTTGAAAGGAAAACATTTTCTTGTAATTGAAAAGTTTCATTTGAAATTGGATGTGGTACGCCATTTCATAAAATTTTTACATAATTAATTAATTTTAAAAAAGTATATTTCTGATAACATTTTACTAAGAGTTTTATATTTTGACAATCATTTTGGTTAAGAAAGTCCAGATAATATAACACCGACTGGTTAAATTCGTGAGCGCCAAAGGAAGATTTCCTTCGTAATGTATGCTTATAAACTTACCAAATGTTGCTGGCTCTTTTGATATCGCTTAGATATTTATCTATCACATTGTATTAATCTATGTACAGCATTTTACAATAAAGATGAACTTAACTTCATCTTCTGAAGCAATTATTTGGAAGTGACTTGAAATTTGATGTAAATTAATCCCGAAGCTTTTAAGACAATCCTGTAAATTCATATGTATGTTCTTCACTGCAAGCCGTACGAACTCCATAAATTGACATTAGTGAGGTTACGGTAGACATGCTTATTTAACACGATTGGTAAACCTACATACATAATTCTTACTTATTGTTTCGAAATCAGCTGCGTGTCTTTATTTTTGTAATTTGATAAATAAATGTGGTGATAAGATGACATTAATCTGTATTGGAATATTCCCTCTATCACATGAACTACTGTGGATTTGTCAAGATAGAGAAAAAAGCCTCAAGCTTTTTTGAAATCCAGATGATGCACCCTTAAATATTGAAAGAATAAGAATGACTACAAAACAATAATGAAAATCAACGATCGTTACAATGAACACCGCATCTGATTATACGGTATTTAATGCGAAAAAGGAAAATTACATTACCGAAGTTTCAAGTACATTGATTTAAAATCAAAAATTCTATGTAGTGTTTAAAATATATTCAACTAACATTATACATTTTGGAGTATTTTCTATTATCACAAACAAAATTGAAGTGATTGTCAATGAAACTTAATATGTTCGTTATAAGCTATAAAATAATCAGAAATCGCTCATTTATAACAAATAGTATGAAATGTAAAATTTTATTTCCCAGCGGTGTCTCTAACAAAATAGCTCTATAAATGATAACGGCGGCTATAAGAGACTCAATTCTTATTTAAACAATGATTGACCTAAATTAATTTTAGAAAAACAGTGACAGCCATAGGCGGATGTTTCTAAATCTAAAATTTTAACCTTTTTATGTTAAATGGTATAAAGTTACATCTTCCGAAATATATTAAAAATCTGGCACTCACTAAAATCATTTTATTTCATAATTCTTTGGAAACATTTGTCTGCATTCTGTTAATTAACACACACGGATATTGCAGGAAAATCAAATAAAATATTTTGCAAAGAAGTGATATGCAATGTCAGCAACATTTAAAGGGCTATGGCCTTTTAATTATGCAATCGTGGGAAGCATAAACGAATTTTTAGTTCTAAGGTAAGTCTGCTGATGATGACTACAATCGCTAATAAACTTAATATTGCTGTTCATTTAGACCTTAGAGATAAATATTAGGTGGCTATATACTTTTAAGAATAAACCTTGTAGTTTATAAATTGCCAGAACAAAGTAAGACACAGAGGGTTTTTGATGCATATTTTGAAGAATTTAAGTCATATTCTTACTAGTATCATGTACTAAACAAATTTCTAATAAAAAATGTCTAAACACTGAACACAAGCCAGCTAAAGCGATTTGGGGAATCTTTTACAAATCCTGAGCTGTTACTTCTGGTAGAGGCAAAACAGTGACTTTGATTGGATGTGGAAATGGAGTAGGCCAAATTATACCCAATACGTTGCTTTTCCTCATGCTAGGATTCTTTATAAGCGAGCGCTAAGTTTTATTTACATGTTTTATTGATAAAATCCTACAGTTTGAAAAGTGGATGAGATATAAATGTTGCATAGACGGAAGTCAAAAGAATATATCAAAAAAGATTATCCAAAATTCAAGCGGAAACAGTGGTAAAATTAAAATGAAATTAATTGTATAGCTAATGGAATGCAATGTACAACAGAAAAAGCAAATATGCTGTTGCAAGAAAATAGGATAAACATATCTAATTTAGACATTCCTTTGTCGAATGAAGATAACTATACCAATTTACTTATTTCAGAATTAAAAATGACATACTTTCAATACATAACCTTACAAAGTTACGAAACAATGTTCATGACCTTCTTCAATTTAACTTCTGAACTTTAGACACATTTATTCTGGAAAAACAAACATTTTCATCCTTATTCAAAGTGAAGGATTATAATTATATAACAACATGTCTTCCAGACAGATAAAAGTTCCTTAAGCAACATAAAAATAGCTATACCAAAAGATAATGAATACCGTTTGTCTACAAAAGTCGCCATGTGTTTTTATTGACTTCGTTGTTTTAACATTCCCTCTTTTCTTTCTGCTTCTTTGTTATTACTTCATCTGAATAAGTACAACAATTAAACGCAGAATAGCAAGTAAGACATAAGATAGTACAATAATTCATACTATTTTATCTTTTGTCAGTTTGTTATATATTGTAATAAGCCAGTTCTGTTTAGAGTACATATTAAAGGAATCACTGGTATCGATTAATATTATTTTACAATATCACAGAGAAAAAGAGAGAAGCGGTATCCATATTATACTTTTTTTTAATTTTCTGGTTGTGTAACATCTCGGTGTTCTTGCACATCCGTTGAACTTATCGAACCATTTACAATGCGTTTTTATTTTTTTAGGATACTAAATAAATATCTAGAAAAAAGTGATCTCTCGGAAGCATAAAAACAGCAAAATTACATGAAATTTGCAGATTCGGTTTGATTGAGTCTGTACATGAGGGATATTTAAAAGGTGTTAATCACTTACGCCCCCAGCACCGGCTTGAGCGGTACTGAATACTTTTTGTAATTCTTTTTCTATTTTATTTCGTAAATTAAGGCAAACAGTTCCTTTAAGTCTGCAAAACGCAGTTTATATTTTAAATGTTGAAATGATCATGCCTTTAATGTGTTTACAGTTTATTTATAAGTAAGAATAATTATTACAAATACTTTAAAGATAAAATAACAAATAGTTCTTAGCATACCATCTTTGTAAATTTACAAGAAATTTCAAGCGTTAATGTCACATTCAAGACTTTGAAGTACGAACGATACGTATAAAGAATTATGTTTAAAAAACATCACGTGGAATATATGTTTTCTCACAACAGATACAAATCCATTTAATTGCTAGAAATTGTATTTGTTCTCTTCTGTGTTGTACGGAACGTCCGCCAATACATATGCCAGTCTTATAACTTATTTTTAAACGAAATTATTTTCTTGAACGAATGAATATATCATGATGTTCGGTTTCAAACAATGCAACTTTATCGTGTCATAACAGGGTATTAACCTTAGAAAACGGAGATCGTGCAGAAAAATACTTCTAGAGGAAAATATTTGCTTTTATTGTTTTTCTTTGCAAAAATAGCTTGTTTTTTTACCAATTTACCAGGACACATTTGGCTTTACAAAGGTCATCAGTTCCGTCTGGAATAAAAAGATAAACCAATAATATTATATCATACACATTAGCTGTAAGATGCCTGTCTTTTAAAGCTAAAACAGGCGTCAAGCTAAATGATTAGGTGGGTGGATGTAATACAAAAATAACATAATAGGAGGTCTAATAGTCTAAATATACTTGTTTCTTAAATATCATCTCAGATAACGTGGATCAAACAAGCCAATGGATATGAATGGCAACTGCATCTTTTACTTCTATATGCTTGCAGTAATAATAAAGCAGTATTAGAAAATAAAACAGTTCAACATTTCTGTAAATATACCAAAAATATAAGTCGCTCATAAATAAAATTATGTCTGAATTAACATAAGTAATTGACGATTAATGAAAGCGAAAGATATAGTGCATATGAAATGAAATAGAAATCAAAGAAGCGTGAATAACTAAAATTATGAAAACAAAGATCAACAAGGAAGGTAGACATTTAATGAACGCATCCTGTGACTTAAGCTAGCAACAAAGGACCACAGCGAGGGCAGCAAGGAGTCCAGAAGTGCACCAAACAAAGTAAGGAGAGAGCGCCATACCTCGATAACATACCTCGTGCCTAATTAAGCAGTGTTTCATCTTCTAAAAAAAACTTTATCAACGTTGATAAAGTATTATTAACGCATTGCAACGGGTTTATATCATTGGTGATGGAAGATGGAATTTAATAAACTATAATAGTACTAAATAAAATGGATATGTGAACATCATATTTGCACACCTCCACAAAAACACAACTAATAATTTCTTTCCATATTTTCTCTACCTGCTATCTGTCATGATGTCATCAACAATTAAAAGAAGCCATTCTAAACATAACGTCATTGCATTTCTTTAAAATACAGTCGAACGTGTATTCAGCGACTACGCAAGGGCAACTCCCAAAACGGTCGCTTAATGAAAGGTCTCTTAAGCATGATAAACAAGTCAAAATTTATACATGACATCTTATGCAGTGGGAATGTTTTTTAACTTCATTTATATAAATGTATAATAATTAGAATGCCCCGATAGTCTAAATGGATGCTTATACCCGATATTTATTGACTAAACAGTTTTGATCCATTACGTACATGTTTGACTTTTGTCCAGAATTTTAAACTTCTCATTTGTTTTTCCGTGTCTCCCACACGAAAACCCTAATAAGTGAAGATGTTTTCTGTTGTGCATATTTATTTAAAATAAACAAACTACATCTAATTGTAACGATTTATTTAATTGCTGATCAAGTTCAAGGTCAATTCAATACAGTCTAAATATAAACATCAAAGCGTATACACCATCTCAGTAGAGGCGGAGTGTTGCATTGTTTTATCTATATTATTGGATAATACGCGTCACGCTTATATTTAACGTCATCTGCATACGCTAAAACGGTTTGGGAAATAGTTTTTTCACACATTTATATATTGTATTTTGATTGTTGACACTTTTGAAATTACAAGGTAGCGTTCTCTAAAAACACAATTACTTGACAGGTAAAAGTGGTCGTTTAATGAAAAAATTGATCTCAATAAGCTGTTTAATTAGCGGCCGCTGGTTGCGTTGAGCAAAAGTCGCTTAATGCATTAAAGATATAGAGAGAAAATGATCTCGGGAAATTTAAAGTGGTCGTATAAGACAAAAGTCGCTTAATACACGTGGTCGCATGGGCAAGTTAGTTTCATACCTCAGCTTTGTTGTTATATAACTCATAATTAAGAGTATTCGATGACCTTAATCTTTATATTAGGATTTCATCTATGTATGACTGAATCAATATACGCTTCATTAAAGCGCTATAACAACTTTCAAAGTGACCCATACTATGTAATTATTTTTTATTCGTGAAAATATGTGTACATCATGACATTTTATAAACTCTTATTTTGTCATTATTGGTTGTTTTTCCCTCAGCAATGCGAAAATGCAAAAAAAAGGACACAGTAAAATTTGATGTTGTCGTATTTTCATGTTTTGCGCATATTTGCATTTTTGTTGCAAAACAGCGTAATTATAACATAAAATTAATCTGAATAACAGAATAATTATTGTTTGTGTCTTGAATAAAACATACTACAATACCTAATTAACTAAAAAAAGAAGGAACAACAACAACAATAACACAACAGCAACAACAATAACTTACAAAAAAACAACAACAACAAAAAGCAAGAATGGCCTATAGAATAAAAAGACAATGTGATCACAGCATAATCAATTCGCAATTTACAGTTTTTCACCGTTTAAGCCCAGCACCTTAAACATTATCCAAATACATGTATGTGTACATAAATGATTAATACATAAATAGTTTGTAGAACTGCATGGTCAAACTATCTGTAAATTATTACAGATTGTCTGTCCGTCTGCATAATTTAGATGATAAGATATTATCTAAAACCCTGCAATTTTATAGCTCTATTTTGATTGTAATATATTATATTCCAGAATAAACTGTACAATTTCCTATAGAGACCTTTTCACAGTAAAATATTTCCGGAGCAACGGATGTTGCATTTCGCGCATACGCATTCTGCGTAGGGCAAAATAGAGAAAATAAGAATCCCTAAAGAAAGCCCAACACCGCAAAAATGAAAATGTTGCAGGCTCGGTTTGATTGAGCCTGTTCATGGACGGTACTGTCAAGTGCAAACTACCGTCCACACCCACTAGCTACGGCTTAAGCAGAATTTAACATGAACGCAATATAGAGGATATTGAATGAGTGTACGTTCAATACTGAATTTATTGCACGAGTTGAATAAAATTATATTATGCGAGCCTCTGGCGAGCATAATATTATTTTATTCAACGAGTGCAATAAATTCAGTAATGAACTTACACGAATTTAATATTCTATTTATCACATACCCAAAATAAAGACCGTTTTAAGTGAAATAAGAGTCATTTTTCATTGACGCGTCTATAGTATAACGCTAACATTTAGCGCGTCTTTACACTATGTTTGTATAACGCTAATGACGTCACGTCAAAATATATGCACGGCCGTGCAATACCATATTTACGGAGTCGCAAAATCGGCACGGGTGTGTGATAAATCGAAATATTACATTTTAGCATACTTAAAGGCTATAAAAGACGTGATTTCAGTTTTTTCACCTAGAAAACATGTAATACCGGGATGACATAGTAAATCACGTAAAATTATGAAAATCGTAATATAAGTAACTTTTATTTATATAGAGGATATTTCTTTGCTTCGCATCTAAGTTTGAAATATATTTCACTCAATGAACGAATAAAATATATTTCAATTTTATATGTAAAACAAAGAAATTTTCCTTTTATTTCATGCTTTTAAAGTGATTAAAAGTATTATTTACTTAACAGAACTTTTATATAGTTATGTTAAGTTTCTCTAATATTTTTACATTTTTAACATGAGGTATGATGACATCGACTCTTTTATCTAAAGAAGCAAAATTTACGCATGATGGCATTCAGTTCTGCCTGTTATTTCATGTAGTTTTTCTTTTCATTCGCATTCAGATTGAGTCCGGTTACAGTGAAAATTATATTTTATAAATTTCACTAGTAGTTAATCAGAATATAATTATCTGATATATTACAGTGCATGAAATAAACCAATCTCATCCATTCATTAATCAGTATATTAATTTTGTGAAGTGACAAAAATTGTGACGTGCATCTATATGTTTAATAGGAGGAACCGGGTGAAATGTGTGTTATTTCACTTGCAATGTTAACTTCTCAAGATTTTGAAGAAAAATATATATATATATATTTGTGATAAGAAAATTCTGTTTGGCAGCACAGTCAAGTAGGATGAAGGATACAATTATAACTGAACACTAAAAATGCATTTTCACTTGTTCCGACTGTTTTTTCTAAATGATAATTAACCTCGATTTTATATGTTATAAAAATTTCTTCAGATTATACATGAAATATTAAAAAAAATAAAACAAAAACAAAATACTGTCTTCTTTATTTGCTAATATATAAATTGCCACACTTTTTGTTACAACAATTATACCATCGTCAGGTTCGTGGTCGTAAAAGAGATTCTTTAAACAATCGTCTTTTCCATGGCTTCAAATTGGCAATTTGGCCATTTGCTTTAAAGGTATATTTGTTTTCCTGTTAAAAGCTATTATATAAGATTTTCTTTTTTTTCTACTTAAACTAACTCGGAATTGTCTACGATCTTCTACTTCATTTCTCTGTGGGTTGATGTTCTTTTTGCCCTACGCAGATTGCGCATGCGCGACAAAACACCACTTGCGGTCAATTTTTCATAGCAACGGTCCGCGTCGTAAAAAGGTCTATATAAACTAGAGGCATGCCATCATGGCATTTTAGAATACTTTATCGCGATTGGCACAGACACTTTTTTTAGTTATAGAATATATATTTTTATCTTGCTACAGTTCCTTGAAATAAATTTCTATACTAGTATCTAGTTCCACAAATATAGATATCAATGCAAACTTTAGAGTGATGTGATTATGTGATTGCTTCAACAAAGCATGCAATGTCTTTGATTTTATATTACTAAGTAGAAATGAAATTTAGAAAAAAATCAAAAAAATCGTGGAAACCGGCATATATTATGATTATTTGCTATATAATACTTTTTATTTATATGCTCTCTAGAAAATATGAATGGTAAACAACAAAGCGGACAATGTATGATGAAAACTTATCTGTCCATTGTTTTTCATTGATCATTTGATAAAAATATCTAATGTATGTTTTTTGCAATAAATATATTGAATTAAATATTTGTCAAAGGAACTACTTCCATGATATTTCTTCTTTTTTTAATTGATGCATTAAATAGTGACACAGTTAGTTACTGGCCCGATTCAGGGTAATACTATATGGTCTGTAAAAACCCAAATCGAGATCAAACGGATCATATAACCCGTATTTAGTCAGTAATTAACACTGTATCATATAAGCAAATTACCCTTTAACGTTTATATCACGTTAACAATCTCTAAAGCTTGAACAGACTATGTATTCTGAATATTGCCTAATGCGTATATTCTGATAAAATAATATTTGCATGGCTACTGCCTGACGTCAAAATATCTTAATTAATATGTATATAATAAGTGATAGGCTCTACAAGCTTTTGGTTTTGAAAGACTTTATAAATTTGTTTTTGTAAATGACTAAGAAAGACATGTTGTTGACCTACTAATACATTTCTCACTTGTGTAATTTAGTCAGATAATTATTATTTTTAATAAGATTATCTATGGTCAAAGTAGACGATTTGATGTGTCTTGGGAGAGCAATTAAGCACAATGTCAGAGAGAGGTGGTACGTTACATCTGCGCAAACTTTATAATAACTTGAGATATTTATACGTTTATTAACCTTGTGGTCATGTACGAAGAATGTGGTGGGGAAGCGACGGCCTAGTTGTTAATGCGTCTGCCTCTCAACCTAGGGATTATGAGTTCGCGATATAATCTGGTTACGACCATGTTTCTGTATTTGCAAAGTTCCAGGAAGTGGACCCGAAAGTGATAAGTATAAGTAACAAGAATTTGCAACTCGCAATCAGGCTTAAATAGATATGTTAAAACCAATGTATTTACATATACCCCTTAGCAATGTATTGAATTAATAACTTGCGTTTTACGATGTATTTCAAATAAATATTGTATCCGAGTTTACTATTGATTACAAGCATTAGCTATACAGCATTCGTAATCATTGACATTACTTTAGAATACATCTATTTAATGTGGAGAAAATAAAGTTGACAGCGACAGGAGATGTTTTTTTATGCAAATATTTTGTTTTGTATAGTAATTTGGCGATTCGTATGCGGAGCGTTAATTAATGGATAAGAACGTCTCACTTATAAAAATGTCATAGACGAAATAACATGCTTCGTACTTGTATGAAAAGAATTACACAAAGATTACACTCATCACAAGTCTGTGAACAAAGTCATCATATTTGCATAAATGTCACCGTTAGTTATGCGTAAACAGGTAACATGCATAGAACAAAATATAATAAGATCTTACATTTGTGTTAGAATAAAAAGATAACTCTCCCTTTAAAAGTACCAGAAAATACAGGTAAAAATTCAAAATAACAGTTCGAAATTCAAAGTTGATTTATTTTGTGAATACATGTAGAACTGTGGTTTCATAGAGGAACTATAATACTATAATACTATAATAGTATGCGCCAGGTGTAGGCTGCATTTTTGTTGCTCTGCAAACTTGATTGTTTTGTGAAAGTTATACTTGACTGAAAATTTTCAAAGTTTGATATATTACGTAGTTTCATTTTGTAATCACAGTGATATAAATTGCTTGTGAATTACTCTTGTGGTTTTAAAGATATTTGAAATTTAAAACTTTGATGATTTTATACATTTTATATTTTATTTTTAAAGCATACAACAATAATGTGTTTTAGTGAGCGAAACTCGACGAGGATTATATATACACGGTCAGACCTGTATAATATCGGGCAATTACCAAGTTCACAAAAAGGACTTAATCCTATTATTATCAACACTTTGAAAGGACTTAAGTTAATGCAATACAGAGGGAACAGAGGTGGGCAATATGGGATTAGACGAGCCTGGGATACTAACAATGGTGTGAATGTTGACAATTTACAGTTACTTCCCCAAGAAATAACAAAAGTTAATCAGAGAAGACGTATAGAAAAATCACTCAGCATGTGCAATGTGAAAAACTTAATCCGGGTAAATCTTGAACACAATACAACAGTAAAAGGCCAAACAAACATAAAAATATGTTTAATGAACACACGCTCAGTGAAAAACAAAACCCTATCCATATGTGACTTTATTCTCTCCAATGAGTTTGATATATGTGCCATAACTGAAACATGGCTAGGTTGTTCCGTTGATAAGGTGTGTATCAGTGAACTTATACCTCCTGGCTACAAAATGAAACATGTCCCGCGTGTTGGTAGGCGAGGTGGTGGTGTAGCTATCATCCATAAAGCTTCTATACAAGTCACCACTGAGTCGTCAAGTCAAAGCAAGGAATTCTCACAATTTGAGTTCATGGACTGTAATGTAGTTATTGGGCGGTACTCTATGAGGCTAGCGGTAATATACAGACCACCTCCTTCTAAACAGAACGGCTTGAATACAAACACTTTCCTTGATCATGAGTGGCCCCTTTTCTTAACTAAGTACGCTACAGTTGACAATTCTGCAATCATAGTAGGCGATCTGAACCTTCATCTAGATATACCAGACAACAATGATACGAGAAAATTTACAAGTAACCTTGATGCATGTGGTATGCATCAGCATGTACAAGAACCAACCCATGTTGCAGGTCATACATTGGACGTAGTGATATCAAGGGAAACAGACAACATTGTATCAAACATAGAGGTCGTAGATCCTGGACTCTCTGATTCTAGTGGAAATATCTTACGTGACCATTTTGCTGTTACATTTGATGTCAAAGCCTCAAAACCTGCACCGGTACGGAAATTGGTTTCTTACAGAAAACTTCGCGCAATTGACATTGATTCTTTTCGAGATGACATACGGAAAATGGAATTCTTCAACAAAGAGTGTATCCCTTCTGACATAGATGGTTTTATGATGGAATATTCAGACAGTCTAACCTCTATTTTGGATAAACATGCTCCGATGATTAACAAGACTATTACATTGAGACCTGCTTGTCCGTGGTATACAGAGCAACTCCACGAAGGCAAACATGAAAAACGTAAACTAGAACGGAAATGGCGTGAAACTAAACTTACAATAGACCATCAGATCTACAGAACACACTGTTCTAGTGTTAACAAGCTGTTAAAACAAGCTCGTGTAGAATACTATACAAGTAAAATAGAGTCTTGTGGCAATGATCATAAAAGTCTATCTAAGATTACCAAAGGTCTACTTGGAGATACAAATGAAGTGATTCTACCATTTGATTCATCTTCAGAGCGCCTTGCCCAGAAATTCAGTGACTTCTTTATCGGAAAGATTGAAAGAATAAGGAATAACATACGTTCTCAAACACAATCGGTACCGGATAATGTAGATATGGAATCTGAATATACGGGTGTCAAATATACTGTGTTTGCTCCAACCACAGAGCAAGAAGTGAACGCATTGATCAAAAAATCAGCCACCAAATCCTGTGAGTTAGATCCCATTCCAACATGGCTGTTAAAAGAATGCCTAGATGAACTAACACCAGTGATAACCAGTTTTATAAACGTGTCCTTTGATGCTGCTTATGTACCAAAAATGTTCAAACACTCACGAATAAGACCACTTCTAAAGAAACCAAATCTAGATCCTAACGAACTGAAAAACTATAGGCCTGTGTCTAACTTGCCATTCCTGTCTAAAATCTTGGAAAAGGTCGTTGACGTACGACTTGAGAGCCATCTGAAGACAAATAATCTACACGAGGTCAACCAATCTGCTTATCGCAAGTTCCATTCGCCCGAGACTGCATTGTTAAAAGTTCAAAATGACATTCTACGGTCTTTGGATAATAACAATGTGACTATTCTCGTGATGCTTGATTTGTCTGCTGCTTTTGATACAATTGATCACGGAACGCTCCTTCGCCGCCTTGAACGACACTTTGGAATTACAGGCAAGCCACTCGCATGGATGACGTCATACCTGACCGACCGATACCAGACTGTATGCATAAACAACAAACTATCACAGCCAGTCCACATGGAGTACAGTGTACCTCAAGGGTCTGTCCTGGGACCCAAGAGCTATGTGATGTATACGAAACCTGTCGGAGAAATCTGCCGTAAACATGATCTAAACAACCATTTCTTCGCAGATGACTCACAACTCTATCTATCCTTCAAACCAGTGACTAATATTTCAATTCAAGAGAATATAAACCGTATTGAAAGATGTCTTGAAGATATTGTAAGTTGGATGAATGCCAACATGCTGAAGCTAAACGGCGATAAAACAGAGTTGATCATCTTCTCATCTGAACATAACGCACAACCTGTTTCAGATGTTACAGTAACAGTCGACGGTTCGAAAATTAGCCAATCATCTAGTGTGCGCAATCTTGGTGCATTTCTTGACTCGAACATGAGGATGGAACAACATGTAAATAATGTCTGTAGGAACTGTTATGCACAATTAAGACAAATCGGTCACATCAGACCCTATCTTACTGTTAAAGCAACCAAATCTCTAGTAAATTCACTTGTTACTTCTAGGTTAGACTACTGTAATGCACTGTTATATGGAGTCTCTAAGCAGTCAATGACCAAGTTACAACATGTTCAAAATACAGCAGCTAGAATTGTGACCAAAACACTCAAATATGACCACATAACACCTATCTTACGTGAACTTCACTGGCTTCCGGTAGAGTATCGGGTCGAACATAAAATTTTGACTTATACATATAAATCCCTCATCGATCAATCACCAGCCTATATAAAAGACATGATAGACGTGTACATCCCAGTCAGAAATCTGAGGTCCCAGAATAACTCAATGACATTAGTTGTGCCTAAATCTCGGACAGTACGATATGGTGACAGGTGCTTCCAGACAGCCGCAGCGAAATTATGGAACGCGTTACCACCTGACGTTAGAGACTGTAATACCTTGCCATGTTTAAGAGAGCTCTCAAAACACATTATTTCATAAAGTTCTATGGACGTTAGTTCATAAATCATCATACATGTACTACTTTTGCTATATTATCAGTGTTAATTTTAATTGTGCCTTGATTTTAAACTAAATGTGTCTGTATTTCTTACCATCCTTTACTGGTTTTAGATCATCATTATTGTTTAATAGGTTTACTTAATTAATGTTGTACATTATGTCTTATATATATATATGATTATGTTTTATCGGATTTATATAAAGCACTCTTGAACATTTATTATTTATGAAAAGAGTGCTATAGAAATGTGGTACATGTATATAATAATAATAATAAAAAGTTTAGATAATTGATCACATTATGTAAACTGTATAATACGTTCCTCTTTATCTTTATGTTTTGTATTATCATTCAAGATAAAACTTGATAAGTAAGAAATATCTTTAATTAGTTAAAAATAGGTTGAGCAACGATTCCCATTTGCAAGATTTGTATTATATTTCGTTTATAATGTTATCGTCAGGGTGATTATCATCAATGTAGAAATTAGGAGGCACTTTAATATGCTTATATTATTCTTTAATGTTTAGGAGTTTACAGATTTCAAAAACAAACAAGACGCATTCCAAACATGTTAAGAAAAATAAATACGGATAAAACCACGTTATTTTTTTATTGTGTACATGCTTTTGTATGCGCAATTTGAAAACATCTAAAATAAAGTTGAAGAGAGTATGACAAAAATAGCATAATATTGTTTGCAAAAATACGTCCTTATCTTCCATTTTGTCTTCCTGGAGACGAAGACAAAAAATCTGTGGCAATGACCAAAATGTGTTATTATAAAATGTGTACAACGAAATTAAAAGTATTCTAGACAGAAATTGTTTCAGGCAATATAGGGAAAGTAAAAATGATAAAAATTTATAACCAAACCATTGATGATAGGAATTTTAGTTTTGCGCAATAGTCTGCCTTGATATTGTATGGATGTTTTTGTTTTGAAACAACCACATTTTATCTTCATTTTTAACATTGTAATTACTGTATTTCCGGTATGTCAAAAGACAGTAAGTCGTATCTAAGCCAATAGCTGAAAGGTAATTGGAAAAAAAGCATATTAATGCAAGTAATTGTCCTATTTTGTAAATATTTGTGTCCTTACCGAGTGGCATTTTGTCTTCGAAAATTATATATATTAAAATGGCATAAGTCATTGGAACATTTATGCATGGCACTGAGGCCATAGCAGTCTTGTCATTTTTAGGAACATTTAAATGCAATATAAAACGTTTCCCTTTCACGTGATTGATAAGGTATCATAGGTAATATGTTATGCATACATTATTATTGGAATGATGTAATAATATTACACTCTCTGTTTGTTAAAACCATGTTATGGTACGTCTGTATGCACGCGCTATTGAGATTAAAATTCTAAAACCACAAATGTTGTGCCAACATTCGACATTCTAAATTTATCTATCGAAAGAGGTGAGGTCAGTTAACCAAACATGTTTATGAGTAAAAAGTCTTACAGTCCAAGAGTCTCTATGGCGTCCAATAGAATTATTAATTAAAACTTGTTGATGCTTGCTATTGGAGCTAGATCTAATTTAAAATCATAGATGATGCTTTAATAATTCCTAAAATTTTAAGTAATGCAATTTCTGTTATACTAAAAGATACTAAACATAGCGTTTCGAGACGCATTTTGTACTATTTTGTATAAAATAATTTATTTAGTGTACATAAATTATTTACATTGCTGTTTAGTAAGAAATTTTTCATAGTGGTTTCTCTGACCTAGTAACATTTTGATAAATTTTCGCTCTTACAAAACATACCTTAAAATATTTTTTCGATGGAATGTAATCACATATCAATTGAAATACATTAAAATACATTGACTCATGCAAGTTACATTGAAGCAGACAAGACAAGATATCCGAATAGAACAAACATTAATCAACACTAACTAAATCAATTAGTCCTTATCGCATTTTAACCTACTAAATTAATCCGACTTTCTGTAATTCTGCTAGACTAGTGTAATGCTTTCTAGGCCATTTACCCTTTTTTCACTGAAAAGTTCATGATGTATTGAATATTAAACATATTCTTAATTTAGTTGAGATTATAACTTCACCTTAATAAACAAACTTAAATGTAGCACTTGAAAACGTTTTTGTTTGTTTTCTATGCTCGAATATAGTTCAATCATATGTTGCTAATGCAAACATGAGTCTCACTTAAATGAAAACAAAAATGATTATTCGAATACAATTTAACAGACAGGTGCTATACATTCGATTAGGCGGCATGTAAAACAATTTATTGCAATGAAATCTCAAATAAAATCGCACTAGCACTTACAAAGCATTACGAAACCGGTTTGTTTTTACGAATAAAAATTAACAAAACGCGGAAATAACCAAATCAAATGTATACGATATGTGTATAGTAAAAACTTAAAAAATAATCTTTTAAAAAACCCGATGAGCTAGAACTTAGATGTTTAGCATGAAACATCTTCTTATGGGTGTCTATCCTAAAAAACTTTGGAAAAACTTGAAAAACCTATCAGGCAAAACAAATTTACAACAAAATTCTTACATAAATGATGAGAATGGTTTACCGATAACTGATCCAAAATTAACAGCAGAAACCTTTAATACTTTCTTTGCAAGTGTATTTGAAAAAGCTGAAAATGTATCAGAAGGATTATCATATGAATTGAAAACTGCTCTACAAGAATCGGTTAAATCCAAAATTTCAAATCAGTCAAATAAATATGAAATACCCTTTGTTGTCTTAAGCTATGTAAATCAGAAACTCAATAGTCTAGACGCCACAAAAGCAACATGCCTAGATGGTATTGGTGCAAAATTCCTAAAAACAGCAGCTGATGTCATAAGTAAACCTCTATGTAGTATTATAAATCTAAGCATAAAAAGTGGAAAATTTCCAACTCAGCTAAAACAGTCAAAAGTAACACCAATTTACAAAAAAGGACCAAAGGGAGACAAAAATAATTACAGACCAATTTCAGTACTTCCCCTTATCTCTAAAATAATTGAAAAACATGTATCAGACCACTTAAAGCTCTATTTAGAAAAAAACCATTTACTTTACACTGCTCAATCAGGTTTCAGGGCACATCATTCATGTGAGACAGCTCTTACAAATATAATTGATAATTGGATCAGTGCTCTGAATGATGGCAAACTTGTCGGTACTGTTTTTCTAGACTTATCAAAAGCCTTTGATTTAGTAAACCACCAAATTCTTCTAGAAAAACTACCTTTCTATAATTTCTCTTCACATACTATAGATTGGATAAGATCTTATCTATCAGACAGGTCACAAAAAGTCAATGTGTCTGGTGTTTTATCTGAACCAGCTGAAGTTGTCTCAGGAGTGCCTCAGGGCTCAGTCCTTGGGCCCCTACTATTTTTGATATACATAAATGACATCCATCTTCATGTTAAACAGTCAACTACCGATATGTTTGCAGACGACACTTCCCTTACTTCTACTGGAAGTACTTTAACGGAAATGAATTATAATCTTCAAACTGATCTTGATAGTGTTAGCACATGGTGTAGGCAAAATGCAATGATATTAAATGCACAAAAAACTAAGGCCATAAATTTCTCTTTAAAAAATACTAAATCAAAAAATACTTCTTCATCTACTCTGTACTTTCAAAACAAAGAGATAGAATTTACAGACACTGAAAAACTGCTAGGAGTCCAGGTTGAGAAAAATCTTAAATGGAAAACACAAATTCAAAATATTATTAAAAAATGCAATTCACAGCTCTATTTGCTTCTTAGAATCAAACAGTACCTTGATCTCACTCCAGAAAACTCTTTTTTAATGCTTATATTTTGCCACATATTGACTACTGTTGCACTATTTGGGGAAACTGCAGTAGTGAATTACTTTCGCAAATTGTGAACTTTCAAAAAAGAGCTGCAAGAATTATTTTAGACAAAAGTTTTGATACCCCATCAAATATTCTATTTAAAGAATTAAATTGGATGTCCTTTGATCAAAGAATTATGTACAAAAGGCAATCCTCATGTATAAATCTATAAATGAACCATCCTTTCCTATTTATATGAAAAATAAATTCCAAACAATAAATGACAAACATGACTTTTAGTTAAGATTTATACAAAATGAAAAACTAACTGTACCCAAACCAAAAACAGAATTTTTTAGAAAATCATTTAATTACTCTGGTCCTGTGGTATGGAACAGCATACCAATCCATATTCGAAATTCTGATACCCTGAGGAAATATCAATCCACCTATATCCAGTGGCAATTTTCTAACTAATTGTTTGTACATATTGTTTCAAAAACATATACTTTCCATGCTGAAGTTATGAAAATATCACTTCTCTATGTAAGAAGAAAAAATTGTTTACTTATTTATTGTATTGATATGATGATTAATGTACATATTTATGTTGTCTAAATGTTGATTGTGATTGTATTTTATGTTGTTTTGTATATACTGAAGCCCGCATGGAAGATCGGGAAACTGAATGTGTTAGCCTCATAAAATAAAGTCGTTACTTACTTACTTACTAACTTACTATACGTTTATGCATGAACAGGGCTAATGCACTTGCCGATCTACAGAAAATAAAAAATGTCGTTAAAGATGCATTTCACATTTTAAAATCATAATATGCCACAAATAAGGTATTTAAATTGGTTTATAACGAGGTCAAATAATGGTTTATGTCAATCATATGTAAGAAAGAGTCTCAAAGTATTAGTTTTGAGCACAGAAAGCTATTTTAGCACAGTTTTAAAACAGATCTTCATAAAATGTCATGTTATTGTAAGTACAAATGCCTTTTCTTCTTTTGTACAGGTTGTTTATAGAGAAATGTATGAATTTATTTTATAAAATTATGATATTTGGACATTTAGTTTATGTACTAGGATCTCGTGATCTGGTAAATCATAATCCTAATAAACACAATATCTTAATGTTGTAAAAACATAAAGATTTGGAAAAACCTATCTACATCAACATTTTGTTTCACATGTAATTGTTTGATGCAAAATAAATTGATCTAGACTGTGTTTTATGCTTCATTTCATTCATTTAATTTTCATTTATTATTTATGCAAAATCTTTGCAAATGCTTCAGCATTTACTTGTATAAATAACAAAATCACAGCAGTCTATCTTTATGATCAGTCAACTATTTATCATCACTTGTATTCTTAAATAATTGTTAAAACACAGAGTATTGTTAGAATTTGTCCTGGAAATTTACGCTTATATAATTCAAGAACTATATCCCTTTTAACTTTTTTTCATTTACTGTTTTTTTCCGAACAGGTCGGACAAAAGAGAATAGATAACGTGCTTGCCCAAGTCATTGTCTATTCCTTGGAACGTAAACTTGGCAAATTTGTCTTGTCGTTCTATATTTCCCATAGGAAAACATGAAACAATATGCAATATATCCATTTGTTATCATTTTGTCATGAATATTCTGACATGTCATAAGGTCTGGATAATTGGCCTATCGCTATAAATCAACCATAGGGAATATGAACAATGAACTTTCAAATCCGTTCTTATGTCAATCTGTATACAACAATGAGTGTTCCTATGTACTTGTAAGAGTCATATTAGTTGCCTTTTTACATCCTTTTCTATATTACAGAGGTCTTTACAAACTCTTTCTTAATGATTCTTCATTTCAGCCTTTTTGTTAAAAATACAAAGGAAAACATTTCCATTTCAGAGGCTTAACAGTTCTTTAAGTCATAAGGTAACGTTTGGTACAAATAAAAACGTCGAATGCCTGTAGTATGACATGTACTAAAGTGAAGATATACACCGATATGAAACATACGAACTATTTTTTCAGTACTGACAAATCATTAACTGTACTATGCTATTCTTGAGTAACATTTTATGGTGTAACGATTATATAAGAGTTTGTTTACAAGAGAATACTGATGTAAACTTACATATTTAGACAATAGGCACACACAATCAGCAAGATCAAGCAAGGAAAATGTCATATAAATCAGAGAGTTATATTTTTGAGAAAGATAAGCAGCTCTGAAATATATTTTTCAGTTTAATGTTCATAATCCCTTTGCAAGAGATTGGCGTTAAGAAAGTTGTGTCAGATATTATAAAATGCGGCAATAAATTGCGTTAAAAAACAAACAAAAAAAGTATTGCATACCTTTTTGACATATTTAAAAGAATAACACTTGTAAAGACATTATTGCAGACTATAAGAAAACATGCACCTAGTGAAAAAAACTTAACAATTGCTTTTGAAGGGGCATATGACCAGAAAATACCTGCATATTGGAAACACATATTTTCCAGATGTTAATGCATTGTATTGATGATTTTACTGGCAAAAAGATGAGCACGTGAAGAATCATCCCTTTATTTCTGTGATAATTAATTGATAAAAAGGAAGCATTATGCTCAGCTACGCTCATTTTAGGATATGACCAGCTAATGTTAACTAGTTTGTCTTAAAGCCTGTTAAATGTCAGTCGTACAGGGTAATGACTGACAGAAAAATGATTAATATCCATTTTTGTTTAGCTGTAAATTAGCTGTAGTTTAAGCAAGATCATTATTATTTTCTATTTATTACACTTTTTACTTTTGCCTTTAATTTCTAATAATGATGGAACCAATAATCATTTTACGAGACAATGCTACTCTTTGTTACTCTAAGATTTTCAAATTACTACCGAGTTTTGTAAAACTGCTGGAAGGTTTTGTTCAATAAACTGTTACTCTTAAACAAACAAGATAATTGCATGTTACAAAAATAGGTTCTGTTGAAACAATTCCTTGTTACATCGAGTCGTTGAAAAAGAAACAAATTGATTATACATTTTAAAAATATAATAACGTTTTGTTTTGCAGAAATTATTTGTGTTTGCGACCAGTATGGAAAAAATAATAAACCACATTGCGACGTAATTAAGGAAGCACATCGCAGGACATCTTGGCAAGGCATAGCTTGAACAAATATTTTAGATACCAACTGCGGATATATCTTAGTGAGGAGGAATACTCAAGAAAACACAAGAATAATAATAGCTCTTTGAAGTCATTGTCTTTTATGCAGTTTTTGCGTTTGTCTTTGGGCAATATGTCATGAAGGATCAAGGATCAATTTATTTGAAACTTTACTGGAGGATATATTACAGTAAAGTAAAATACCGCAAACAAGAATGACAACCGTTCCGTTTTGGAGTTATTGCTCTTTTGTATTCACTATGATTAATTTGCAAGGACCATACCTCTAAAGGTGTTTGAGATATAATCTTGAAACTTTATATTGAACATGTTTAATAGAGGTGAATAGTAGAGCATAATGCCCAGCAGTGTTTACTTAATGCTCTTTGTTGTTGTTTTGTCTTTGGTTTATTATGGGAGTGTTATTATTTCATGATTTATGATGTCTAGGTTATAACTTAAAAAGTTTCATTAGTTTTCACAGTGCCATACTTGGATTTTACGTGTATGTATGGGTTACCTCCCCTTTGAAATGTATTTCCGCCTTTTTGTGACTTCTTCACGTATAATTGTTATCATTTTAAGGTAATTTCATTACCAAAATATGGCAAAGACTGTAATAAATAAATAACTGTGTTCTTTGTTTTCTAATTTATTTCATTTTGTTACTTTATGTAAAAATTATGTACAATATGATAACTTTCACTTTTAATTGTAATTGTGATACATGCATGGTATGGCAGTACATTGACTTTTTCCCAATCTGGACAAAAATGAATTACATGTTGTTCTTTGATAAACGATTCAAATCAACCAATAGATATTGACTTCTTTATGTTCATAAATGTACCATTATGATGTTTTAAAATCTCAAATCACAAGTTTTAACAAACATGCAAGTCATTGCGTTTTAAATTATATACAAGATATAAAAGTCGGCAATTATTGAATAAATGCAGGCATCTAATGTGTGTACGAGTCCAACAGAATCTTAACCTTTTACCCCATGAACATATTGCGAAAAATGGCCTTTTCATTGAAAAGCCTCCTGTAACAATTTCAAACTGCTATGAAACTGAAAAAGCTTCAATACTGATGAAACTTGGCAGAAATGTTGACTAGACCATAGCCTCTGTAACAGCATGCTCAATTGTAAATTTCCTGTTACCATGGCAACGGGGGGACGTTTCAAACGTGCCAAAATCACTATTTTGCATTGTTTTTTTTCCCATCAAAACTGATTTCAAAGTGCTGCAACTTCTTAATGAATTGAGATAAAATAAAAGGCTTTTCAGCGTCGGTTTCTAGTTACCATAAGATCGCCCTGAGGCTATTTTAAGTCTGTCACATGTCCAAAATTCTTTTGGCGATGAGGGGGACTACCGCCCCCCTTAACCCCCCCCCTAAACTGGCAACCCTCTGATGTAACATTTGGATAGGGGGCGGCGCCGAATAAGTCGTCACTTTTTTAAACAACATTTCTCAAACGAAAGAAAAAAGTGTTTGGGGCCTAAATAAGACATATTTTCACTGTTTGAGGCCTCAAATAAGGGGGGGGGGGGGGCAAAAAGACGTCAAAGCACGTCTATATTAGGAAGAAGGTTAAACCAGTATAGTACTAAACAATTTGTAATGACTAATTTATAAAACACCACCATCTTTTTTAACATCTCAATGAGATCCAAACTGTCCATTTAAAGTCCTAGTTTTGTTATTGGCAATAATTATGAATCATTCGTTCGTATCCGATACCAACACATGCCAAGTGCACCTTTTTGTAAAGTTATCCTGTCAGTTAAAACTTTATGATGGCGCCTTGTTTCTTCCCGACGACGTCTTTCTTCAGTATCAAAGAAGTGATCTCTGTAAAAAGAAGGAAACAGTTAATGTCGCCAAACGCATATTAGTTATTGACAAAATGGTGTAATTTTTTTGAAAATAATCCATAAAAGCTTAACACAGCAATGTGCTTTCAAAATCTGTACATATTTGGGTCAAAGTGGGAGCATCTCTGAAATCGAGTCCTAGTTGAAGTATTTTCCATTTTAATAAAAAAAATAATGAAAAACTGACTTTTGAAAAGCAATTTTTGAAACCAATCTAGAAAAATGTGTACATATGAATCGGTTTATATTCCGGTACGTTAAAAATAATTTTCAAGAAAGTTTTTAACCTTATTTCTGGTATATGTCGGAAAAGATCGAGTGGAAGTATTCAGAGAAAAAAACGCTTATCCCATTTTCAGGTCTTAACGAGGTAATAAATCTATAATTGTTTTACAATTATCTGAAGTACTATTATAGCCTTTCTTTGGTGCGCTACCAGATTTTTTTATACTCTTGCGTTTTCTTATTATAAAATTGTATTTAACCTTCGAGTCGACGGATTTTCTGCAAAAAATGGTCCAAGTGGGAACATTTATCAGGTGCGCGATGACGTAGTATCCTACCATTGAAATTATGACAATATTGGAGTAACAAAGTTGAAAAGAATATTTAACAACGTACATGTAAATTGTGTTAAAGGGACTCCGCTGAGGTTAAAAAAACTAAAAACATAACATTTGAATTTCTTACACAAATGAGTTGGGGACAATTTAAACAGAAAAATATATGCAAAGAAAGTTAAGAAATATACTTTTTAATAAATTGAAAATCGTATTTTTATGCTTTTCTTAGCCCGATTTGAGTGAAAAGCGTTTAAACGCTTTTCATTTTGGGTCATTTTTATACAATTTGAATAATTATTCTGGAAAAACGAAGTGCGCGATTGATCTGAAATTTTGCACAAAGATTAGTGGTCTAAACCTACATCAAATGGTACATTTATCTGGGAAAATATTTTCAGTCCCATCATGTCAAAGAAACCTCAGTGGAGTCCCTTTAAGATCAATTCAATATCATCACTTTGAGGGGTATATCGTAACAAATTGGTTCAATAAAATATAGCAATAATTACTGGTCTTCCAGTCAAGTAAGAAATTCATGCAATCTCTATTAAGAGTTAAGTTATTAAAACTGCAAGTTATATATAAAAATAAAGTGTTATTTACAGTAAGATCTATACAAAAGTTAATATTACTATTCTTTTCAAAATTTATCATTATCATGCAGGATTTGATGAAATTCCTGGTGAACCGGATTAGAAACGTGTGATTGCAGATAATGACACATAATTTAACATTGTTTGTTAAAACAAATATGGCTTTCAGATGTTTCGCGATCATTGTAAAAATTACAATTATTGCAATAGAATAATTTGTGTCGTAATTTGTAGGTAATTCTTATATCTATATTATATAAGAAAATAATTGTATCACCGTCAGCTTTTACTATATATGACAATTTATACCATTATTACTTCCAGAAAATCAATGACAGATGTATGTTACATCCTTTTATTTTTTATATATCATTTAAGGTGTAAACACGAATATATTTATTGGCTGATACTTAAATAGCACAATAGTTCATATAAATCAATGTCTGGAGATTGTAGTTGCGCAGATCGATTTTATTCATGCCCGTTTTATTAATAAAGTTTGCATTGGTAGAAATGTTTATATCAGATTATAATTATTTGTGTTTTGTCAGAGACAACACTTCTGGTCCCAGCATTATAAAGTATTAAATAACTAAAAGTTACCAAAAATCATATTGAGAAGAAATGTCAATGTCCCTTTAGATGTACTATTGTTATATACTTGACACAGGTGACAATACAGTTCAGAGAAATATGATAACTGATAATTATTCCCATGATAATGTCTGATTTTATGACATGCCAGAGATTCCTTGGTCATAAGAAAGTATCATTTATATTTCTTATGTTTTTATTGCATTAGTTTAATTTGAATAACACTAATATGTGTTCGGGATATTTCTTTATTTTCTATTTCTTGCATTGTAATATTGGAAAATTATTTTTTAATATTGGAAACATAATTTTTGAAAAAGATTATAACATGTTTACATAAGATCTCTTTATTGTTAACTATTGAATGTTTTATAGCAAGCCCTTTGTTTTTTTAGGCATTTTTTCTTTAATGATTAAAATTTTCAAATGCATGTTTAACCATTCTTTATAATTAAATATGCGTATACCTTGTAAGTGCAGAAAATATCCATGTTATAATCGAGTAACAAAAGAATGTATCGTTATCTTGCATTGATTTATGTATATTGTGTATATTAATATCTCATATCCAACGTGCTGAAACCTCTTATAAGCTGCCTTTTTTATCAAAACATGCTCCATGAAGTCATTTATATGCATGTATTGTCAAAAAAATTACTAAACTACATAACTTATATCACATTATGACATTTCACAATAGAGTGTGTAGACGATTTGTCAGTTGAAATGCATGTTTGTCAATATTGTATTTGTATTATACTGTCAAATTCTTACAATTATAATTATAATAAATATAGTAAACGATGCTGCTGTCCTTTAGGCAAAATGTTATTCCCGTGTTTTTCATATCATCCCATGAAAAATAAAAGTGTATGTATGTCATACAATAACATGTTTGCGCATTCGTTCTGCTTAAACTATGGCATCCAACTAATTTCTGCTTACAATGAAAGAATATTTTTTTGAAACTGTAAAAAGTAATTAAACAAGGGGTGTGCAATAAATACACGGAAAAGTGCTGTCACATTTTTAATACTCATGGGAAATTCACACTCTCTTTGCATCAATATAGAGTTGACCTATACACAAAATTTCAATAAAATCGGATATAACATAATTTCAAATAATAGATGTAATTCTAAGGTAATTCCAGTTAAACCGGCCAAACGTCGTAACGACGTCACGTTCAACGCACCTCGTCCTTTCGAAATATTCCCGGTGAAAGAAAACGCAGCAATATTTGCTGTATATTTTCAAAATATGTTTGTCTATAAAATGTATAAGTTTAATTCAGCTAATTTAAAAAAAGAGGAAATGGCGACACTTCTCCACGTAATTATTGAACACCCCTCGTAATTATGCGTGATAAAAAACTACCAATGTGTGTATTGTTCTGAGATTTACATTTGTGTTAACCTAACCTATTCTTTTTATTTATTATGTTTGTATCCTTAATATACTACATTAATTAAGTTGTCTTATTTATCTCTTTCATGTCATGTTTTGGTGTTGTTTGTTTTTAAGTTTAAAGTTTGAAGTGTATCACATCATGCAAACATTGTATTTTATAAAATATATGACTCACGTTTTGTGCTGATCTGGAGCGTTATTTGAATCATCAGAAATATCAAAAGCTAGATGTAGCAAATGACAAATGATAAATAATGTAAACAAAATATAAATCTTTTAAGTACTAAACAATTATAAAAACACTAAATAATTTTCAAACATGTCTTGCTTCTAAAACAAGTTTATTTATTATTTAGTCTCATCAATACACAGTAGGCAGATTCTAAGCTAGAAAATAAGATGTATACAAAAAAGGGTATTCACAACTTTGAATTATATGAGAATTGAAAACACTAATTGAATGCTAAATTACATATAACGCACTTGCATTTGTATGTTAATGATCATTATGAAAGTAAAAATAATGAATTAATTGAAACCAAAAGGTGCATTGTCCATCGATAAAATAGTAAAGAAGGCACACATCTCTATGATCTGATCATCAAGGAAATGATGGCCAACTGATAAGCTACAACCATTTTAAGATGCATTATTAAAATTAAAACAACAAACTACGCCTTATCAAGAGATAACAAGTATATCACGTTATATTATGTACTACAGTCTTTCTAAAAGTGTATTTCTTATATCACTAAACAAGTTATATTCAAGCAATACTACACATGGTAAAAGCAGAGCTATCTCGGAGGTATACGATAAGTCGCTCTATCGCTATTTCTGAGGTAGTGAATGCGTGCCGCCGAATATTAAGGCAACAATTTAAATTTTAGTCCAGGAAACGTAAATTTCGTGAATTCATGTTTGAACTGTTGTGGCGGCGTTTTCCAGTAAGTGAATTCAGCTTTGAAATGGACTGTTTCATACAATGCTTCGGGAAGTTTGTCATCTTCCCCGAACGTTTTACAACAGTTTGCTTTTTATTTTGAATCTTTAACTTCAGAGACAGATATACTTATTGTAATTTACAAGACGGCTTAAATCACTCCGCAATTTATTTTACACATCTCAATAGATTGGACATATTTCCATTTTCGAACGTAACCTTTTATAGAATTAGGTGTTTTTCTCAATTTAACCAATACATTTTGAAGAATTGCATTGATCAACATAAAATCGACCAAAAACTTGAATGTAAATTACCATAAAGAGGTGTCACACAGTTTCAATTCAATATTTATATTGTTTGCTAATGCAAAACCATTTTCTATTTATGAATTATCAATATATTATTGTTTTTAATGAGCCTTGAATTAACTTCAACTGTGTCCTAGTTTCAAAAATAAAGTGAGACAAATGAATACAACTGAGGCTGTATAAAGCACCAAGAAAAATTAGACAAGACATTGATTATTTTTATAAGTACTATTCTTAAATGTTTATTTAATTTTGCCTAGGAACATTTCACGGATCTAGAGCGTAATTACAAGAGGAAAAGGGTAAATATGTCGTTGTCAAGACTTAACATCTATATAATTATAAATATATAAAAGTTATTTAATAAATTGTTTTTCATTGACATTGTTTATCTTGTCATGAATAGTATGTAAGAAGCATGATCATTCTTTGTTCAAACTTTCAGATATGTTTTTTAAATATGTAAAATTGTAGATATTTTTAGTCATAAACCGATCCTGTTTGACGCGTTGTACATCTCGAATTCTGTTTACGTCAAAATTGGCTCCAAGGGGTGTCGAATATTCTTATTGTCGCTGTTCCTGGATGTGACATATAGAATCTTCAAGATTTGACCGTTTGTGCACATAAACCGCCTGTCCTATCCAATCAAAATGGAGAATTTCATACTACATGATAACAAAATGGACGAGAAATTACTTCAAAAAGGGCACCTATTGGCACAATTGTTTAGGACGGATTCCATTTCACAAACAAAATATTTTTCAAATACCCGGCTGAACGCTGATTCGTTGCACTTTTAGAGATGCTAATATTGTATTAGAACATACCGTACTCTATTTATCATAATCATGCACTTACTCATGCGTTACTCGTTTAAATCAATAGAATAGTAAAAATTTCTTAAGAACGAAAAAGAAAGAAAAACGGCAAAATTGCAAAATGTTGCAGACTTTGATGTCGATAGTGGTAACTGCAAGCTAAAAGTCAGTACTTAATAACTCAGTGGAAGAGTGTTCTATGCAACTGTGGAGACCTTTGCTTCGTATGCCAAAAAACGGAACTATTTTAGAAAAGACACAGCACGTCATTTTTGTAAGTATACGCATGCGTACTATGATTACGATTTTAAGATTTTAAAAGATATTAGTTTTTGAATTAAGTTCTAAACATCATCAAAGATTTCGAACGCTGGCCGTCAATAAAACACAAACCAAGCAACTCTTTTTAGTAAGTTTCGTTATAATTCAGAATTTAGATTATTCGACACTACTGTTTATGTTCCCGATATTTATTCTGCCTAATGAACATGTTATTTATGTTATGTAACGTCTATTATATTCTAAGTTTATTCTATAATCAAAGTGATTTACTGTTTTCATGTGCTTGTTCTGTCAAAGATAATTACAAACAGATAACAATTATGGTTTAACTACGGTATATGAAAGCAGTGTAGTAATATGTGATTTCTTGCTTGGAAATATTAAAACTTTTGATATAATATAAAATCAGTAGACGTTGCCAGTTTTCAGTTGCTCCATGTTGTAACATTACAGGAAGTGCTGTATGTTATTGCTGTCGTAAGTTTATTTTGAGCAAGGTTCACTGCTTTATGTTGTTGTTGCTTTATTTTGCCAACATACCTAAAATTAAAACCGGTTGAATGTCATGACCAGTACAATGATAAGGTCAAACTTGGTGTCATATCTCAAAGTTTTGATTGCTGAAAATTGTTCTGTTAGGGTAAAATGACATATCAAACAAGAAGATAATGCTGTGTCTAGACATAAATATAACACAATTTATGATAGGAAGGAACATTATCCTTTTATGTTCTTAGATATAATTGAAAAATATAACCTTATTATTTACATACAATGTCTTTAAGCTGATAAAACCGCAATATGGTCTTGTAAAATGTCATTTAATAATTGCATTTATGAAAAAGAGCGGACGTTGAAAATATCAAAATGAAAGATGAGGATGAGTTAAAAGGAATGAATTTGAAATAGAAAAACTATTGATATAAATGCGATAAAATACTATCCTTAATAAATGAGTCAGCATATGTATATAAAAAACCGATATCATGCTCACTACTTTCATTATTTGTGTTTTTTATGTATACTCGAAAGACTTCATTGACATCGAAATTGTTAAATTGAAAATTTGGAAAATTGGTTCCGAAAAATAACCAGTCTTAAAATATGTACGAATGACTAACATGTGTATACCCCAGTAGCGCTTATCCAGCTCACCGTTCCGGCGGTCATATATTGCTGGGTTGTTAGGGGTTGTGTTCCTCCTCGCGTGTCAGACGTAATAACTTTTCACGTTTTTACTTTTCATTGGTCTCGATGGATCTCCCATTTTCAGATATTTTATATTACCTTGAAATCCTTATTATTCAAGTATGACACTCTCTTATTTGTTTGATGAGCATTTCTTAAAAACTGTATCTGTCAGTGCCAGTGCTTACAGCTTTCCATGTAATGTTTGGGACTTCTGAGTACTGTGTCCTTTATACATTGTGTGTTTACTAGCATATTGTGCTCAATTTTTGTATTAGGCGTAATTAAATTCAAAAGTCAAAAGCCAGTAGAAGCAATATATAAACATTGGATCCTTGTAATCAAAAACTCGAAAGTTCAGTAGAATATTAAACTAATATTAGTCATTTCTAAGGAAGGACAAAAACAACATTCGTTTCTGAGGCATCCTATGCCTTTAAAAAAGACAGTTTTAACCTACTTAGGACTCGGATGTGAGATATGCATTCCTGTATAAATTATAGGAGCATGTTTGTGAAACCTATATGCGTACTGTTCGGTCGTAAGATTATTCATTTTACACAAGAACTGACGTTCATACTTGTATTGGAAATAGATCACTGACTCTCAGTCTTAAATAGTGTCAATTTACGGTAAAATTAGGCCGCATAGTTCCTTATTTGAATGTTTATATTGTTATTTAATGTCATGCCACTACTGATTTATCAAGTTAATCAATTTAAAGACCTAAACTACATTTTATTCGTATCAACGGTGACCCATTTCCTAAATGTAATTGAAACAAAATAGTAACAAAGACATAAGCATATAAGATAAAGTATTAAGAAACAATTAGACAAGACATTGATTACTTTTTATTTCTACAATTCTCAGATATTTATTATATTCTTCCCCACAATCATTCCATGGATATAGAAACTAATTAAGATAGGAACTCGTAGTCAAGACCCTTAACAATTATTAATGGCTTTCAGTCTAAAAAGCATTTTTCTATTAACATCAAAGTAAAATTTCAAGAAAGAACATTAGAATAACAATGTAATCTGTTAATAAAATGTTTATTTTATACACCTTTATTGACGTGCTTTCAACACATTTATATACTATATTTCCATTTATGACATGCACCGATGGTTTTTTTTTCTGCCGCCCGATTAGGTTTAGAAAGTGAAATAACGTGTAAATTTTTCTAGTTGCCTAGAAACTGATATTTTAATGACGCTCAGTAATTTTATGCTATAATCTTGTCTCTAGAACTTACATCTCCTGAAATCCTCCTTATGCTTTGGGAATAATGAAATTACTGGTTTGTAGAATAGTGTCTTAGATTGTGATAAGAATAGGCATTCGCAGTGTAGGGTTACGATAACCACTATAGTTTTCACATGAACAATTTTGTTGCAGCATAATACATTAATTCATAATATGTTGTATTTATTCTAAGGTTACTATATAGTAATTATCGAAGAAGCATAGTCGAATTTTTGATCATTTGTTTAACCTTTACTTAAATAAGAGATACAATATAATTTTAATGCTGTGAAAGTATATGTTTATAATTCGAAAGTAAACAATTCAAAATAAAGAACATTCTGCAGAGAAACATGAATGCCTTAATTGAAATAATAAACAACACAGAAACTTACAGGCCTACTTTTAACTTTCAAATACTAGGCTCCATCAAGTAATGTGTTGGAAAAATTATCTGAACACATTTATATTCATGTTGCTCATAACAAGGTCATTTCTCTTCAATCTAGGTTTGTACTAAATGACGATACGGTAAATTTACTTTTTTCAACATACCATTTTTATTATGTTCATAATAAAATAAAAACATGCAGGCAATTTTTGTGACTTTTTAAAGCCACTGAATGTATTTGGCAGACAAATTAAAGATTCTCATTCTGCTATTTCTGGAAATCATCCCGACTAATTCAAGGACTACATCTCTGATCGGCAATAACAGGTTGTTATATCTGGTTCTCCGTTATCTTTACTAATTATAATTGCTAATGTACGTCAAGGTTCCATTTTCACTCAGTTTTGTTCCAACTCATTTTTGTATTCTACTATCAACGATTGGACTACTTACCCGTGGAAAGAAAAAACTGAAGAACAACAGACGGCTTAATTTTAAACATAGACAAAATGGACCAACGTGTGTGTGGTATTAAAATGTCTTCATTATAACGATTTTGACATTGGCGGTTGCAAGACAAGTCGAGCAATTGTTTTAACATGAATGTTTCCTAAATTAAAGAAAAACACGTCATATCTTTCCATGATATTAGCTACTTTAATGCACTAAAACAAAAATTGATAAAATTTTAGCGAAATCAATGCATTGTAATAATGAGCATGTTCTGGTTAAAACAATTGCAAACATGAAATATTATTTTCGTAATTGTACATGACAGCCTCATATTGATTAGAAGCTGTCTTCAATAACATGTTTGAAATATTGTATGAATAGAAAACCGTGGACGTTTATCTTTCCGAGACTATTCTACATTCTTAAGTAATTTGTTATTCCTTAGACATATGATATTTTCTAAAATATAAAGGATGCTTTTGTATTCGTAACAAATGGTTTCGTACACTGCTTTTGTAACAAAAAAATGAGAGAAATGTCTTATCAAGAAATATTTCAGGAACTTTAGTCAGAAATGTTTTTGTTTATCTGGAACGTCTCGTTGTTTGTTTAACGTTATTTCTATTTTAATATTTTTTTTTACTCTTATCCTTAGTATATTTTATGCTATGCTTTATTAGTTGTGACATCAAATACTTGTTATGTCTGTTGAAAAGACATTTGATGGATAATAAGAATATGTTTCATTGTCAAAGGAAAAAACAAATTTATCAACGTGTAAACGAAACATACTAGAAAATAGTAGGTTTTCTAGATTTTGACAGTTCTATAAGGTCTATAAAATATTTGTTTTACTACTCGATTTTTGAAATGTTAATTGAATTTTAAAGCACGCCCATTGTTCAACAAAAAACTTAAATGACTTGATAAGATTTGAATAATGGTTAATATAATAAAAGTAAATGTTGACAAATGTTTTTTTAAAAATGTAAACAAGTATATCATTAAACAAGTTAACAAGATAAAGTAAAACAATTTTCTTATTGTTATAAAATCCGAGATGATTTTTAACATATCTAAAATACTATAGTACCTTTCTATTTCGGTTTATTTATACTCGGCGCCGGAAATTCCATATGTCCGAGAATTTAGCATCCTTGCCGGTCCACTAATGTAGTCTCATCGGGGACGTCTTTGTCAAGCTGAATCTTCCTGTAGCCCATTCTTCGTTCGTTGCTGGTAGAGGAGTACGACAATACTGGCCAGGCATCATGTTCCATACTGACGATAACAAAAACGGCTCTCATTAGCGCCAACCCTCCAGAGATAGTCACGACAGGTCAACCAATCACCTCTGGTACTTAAGATGACTTGGCCTTGACTTGCCGTGTGCCTTCTCCGCGACGTGCACGCCTCTGGAGGGATTTGGAGAAGAAATACTATAGTATAAGGATGAACAGGTATATGTAAGAAATTTAGCGGTTCAAGCGTTAAATCCGAATAATTTTAACAGGTTATAAGTAGCAACACATTTTTTAAAGTGACGTGATTAAGTATGACTGGTTTGGCTTATGACTAATGAACTACTTGTTATACTAATACGCCGAACTGTAAATGTTATGGTGATACTTGATTCCGTAGAGCATGTTCTTTCATTAATGAAGGTGTTTTTGCATTAACAACATATTCAAAGTAACGTTTGAGATGAATAGTAAAGAAAAAGATACGCCGTATTTCATACACTATATAATTTATTTACAAGTAATTGAAATACATAACATGTTGCATTCATTTATAAAACATATAAAATATTCTCAGCCCTCATGATAACATTCATTTTATATTTTCATATACATTTAATAATTTTCAAAGGTGTGTTGTATCATTATCATTTTACTCTCAATATTTTTTAAATCACCAGCGGTCGTTTGTGTGGACATTTAGGGGCAAGTCTATATAAATGTTAACTATAAGCATTTGTAAAACACCGACATTCACCAGACAACTGTCATCAACAAGAAACTTGTGAAGACCCTGTAATGATCAAAATAGGAAGTGATTAATAGTATCAAGGTCTATAAGCATAATGAAAAGATTGCAACAGTGATTTGTTCAGAATATTTAAAGTAATGACTGATCATTTTACTAGACTAGATTTACTAATGTACTAGACAAACGTTTTAAATATTTATTTTCAATTTTGTTATTTGTGCTGATTAAAGTACACTATAGTATGTTCTGTTACGTTTGGCGCAATACCATTTGTAACAAATAGATTTCGTTACATACAGTTTATAATTCAAAGTCGCGCTATATAAACGGTCTTTATACACACGTTTTAAAGAGATTATACCTTTGGGAGTTTTTATTAAACAAAAGTCTGTTCAGCTCAATATTTTGCGAGATCATTGGATTCGAAATTTAGGGGTTGCTGTTCCAATCATTTAGCTAGGAGAAATTTCTTCAAAATAATTATATAAAAAGGTATCAGAATATCGAATATAATGTCTAAACCTTTCGCCTATGTTCTCAAGGACAAGGCATGAAATTAAAATGCAAAGAAATAAGCTACATGGATAAATTCATAAAAGAGTTCACTTTAGAACAAAGGGGGTAACTGGGTGATAATGTTAAACAAAAATATATATATATATATATATAGATAGTTAATATACCAAAAAAAGACAGAACTCGTCTAGCTCTTTTCACAAACCAACCAATATCTGGGAAATACATTTTGGATGAATTGTTGCAGAGTGTAAAAATGATACTACGACAGTTGTTAACTGCTATATGCTTAAGCATTGATATGAAATATAAATTTAGAAATTAATAGATTATTGATAATAGAAATAATATATACATGTAATTCGATTATTTAATCAATAATTAAGCAATGTAATTAACTAAGAGAATATCGTTTACTGATGCCAATGCTTTTATAATTATAATACGGCAATGTAGGGTTAACCCATTACTGAATTCACTATAAATACTTTAAAGTTTAAGATGTTTAGAGACTCGTTATTATAAACGTTTTAAAAGTTGTTGATTTACATCACCTATGTGGCGACATGTTTGATTTCATTGCTCGTTTTTGATAACTATATTTCTAGAGAATATTTCTAATCGGTTCTACGAATAAATATTAATGCATATTTTGTCCTTTTGGCATAATGATGACATGTTATCCCCTTTTTAATTCATTAAATGTTTGGAGTATATTATAGAAGACAATCATGTTTTATCATTTTATGTATCTTGTTACGTAAATTAGTATATCATTCTTTGTTTATCTGCAATCTGTGTACAACACATTTTTGGAATAAAATGAAAATATCGTATTTCATAAAGTATATAACACAGTATTGCTAAGAACTTTTATTTCTTTTCGAATATCAAAATGTATGCTTGTACATGTTACATCAACATAGCTACTTGTATTAAACGGTTCACACACAGCTTGGGGATCTTCTCGGGTTTCTACTTAATGTATTGCGGAAAATTACAAATATACATTAGAATAACATTTTTAAATAATGTTTAACACTTAAAATATTGACGTAATTGCATCAGCGACATAAATAATAAATAATTTGCTAACGTCCAACTAGAGTATGAAAGTGAAAAACGTGTAAGCCTCTTGGTTTTTACATGAACCTTAACTTATTGTAATGAAGCGCAGTAATTTAATGTTACAATCTTGTCTAGACCTATACACCATTAATTTAGTCCCTGAAATCATTGCTACACTTCTATATAATAAAATAACTGGATGTAAGAATATTGTCGTAGACTTTGTAAGAATAGGTTATAAGTTTATATGTAGTATGGTAAGACAAACATTCTGATTTCCCATGTGACATTGCGCATAAACATTACAAAATCAGAGATAAGAAGTGGACACCTTAGAAATTTATTTCAACCTTTCGTTAAGTCTATAATTCTTTTTGTCTCGGCAGCGGTCTGATACAAAATATTCATTATCCAGCAATAAATAAATGAATATCATTTTATTTCTTTATAGAAATATACGATATCGTACACAGTATGTGCATGTACATGAAATCCCATAAAGTTTTAACATTAACAAAACAATATTGTAAATGTCTACATAATATCTGTATTTGAAATAAAAGATATATTTCTAAATTTTGCGTAACTGGCAATTTATACACAATATTGAACAATATAATGTTCTAGATGTATTTATATTTGAACACTCCTTGTAATTGCATTCCTAGGTTTTGGATTACCTCTTTGTAACATCGTTTATATTAACTACATTTCTTACCTTTTTATTCTATCATTCAATAATACTACCTATATATAACGTTGTTGTTTCCTGGAATTTGTTTGAAACAATGATGGTTTGAATGATAAAAACGTTAAGTTTGTTATGTTTTCTTTTTAGTAATAAAAACTTTGACATAGTTACCAAATTTAGACCACATAATCTTGTTACGTCCGAGACTTATGATAAAAGGATCAATGGAAATTTAGACCAGTCTAAAAGTACTTTTACATCACTGACTTTTGACGGAAAATGTGTAACATTTGTTATGTTATAATTTTAAGAAAAAAATAGGTTTGACCTAGTTACAAAAATTGGGACAAAATAACCTTGTTACGTCCGAGGATAATAATAAGAGAAAGGATGAAGGGAAAACTAAACACATCTCAAAGTACTTTTACTTCACTATCTTTTGAATATTTCAATTTTCATATCCTGTATGTTGTAATTGAGGTTGTATACCACACTTAAGTTAAATTATATATATTTCTATAATTATGCTTATAAAACAATTTTCAAACATCGAAGGATATGTAAAATATGTACTGCAAGTATGTGTACATATTATATATAATCATTCAAATAGATCCATTCATTTCTTATTTTAAAATGTGACTTAGACTTTATAGATCATAAATTTTTTATTACCTCCCTTTATTTGCATGACTTCTAAATTCGGTTATATCTGTATAAATAATGCTTTTTTGGAATTTACAAACTTGATGAATCAAATTATGCAGTAACAGACTAAATGTCTCTTTTAAATATTGACAAAATGCCACATATATGTCAATAATAATAACACATAATTATTTTTAATTATCAGGATACAATTTATCTTACAATTAACTTTGCTCAATTCGGGCTATTGATGTCATTATTAGTCCGATGTCCGTCGTTTGTTTGCCTGCATATTAGATAAGCAGTGGACGCCTTAGAAATATATTTCAACCTTTCTGTTAAGACAGGACTATGTAGAATTTTTTTTCTCGGGAGCTGTGATACAAATGTTTATGATTCATCAATAAATAAATGAACGTCATTTTTATAATGTATTTTAGCTATATATTATCGATCACATCACTAGAAATACAATGTGCATAATTTGGGCTATTGAGATCACTATTAGTCCGGTGTCCGTCGTTTGTTTGCCTGCATATATTTGTCCACTGTTTTCTTTAGACAGCATCACCTCCTTAGTCATTGGGTTGATGACTTACTTCTTGGAATATCCTTCAAAATTATGACAATTTCCATTCCATGCCGGAAACAATTGCCGCGGACATCAAAGGGAAAGAACATCTTCTTGTCATAAGCTATATTCCCATATTGTTAAAAGGGAAGACTTAAAAAAATATTTTTATTACAAATTGTAATATTAATGATGAAATTATATTACACACCATATACAAATTTTAATTAAAGTGCCTGGTAAGAGCTAGGGGTGTTTATTTTTATTGAAATTAATTCAAATTATCCTTGTTTGACCATACTAACATTATGCAAAACTGCTTTATATACACGTGTATGGAAAAACTTCCAAAATCCTCTCAAGAAAATGTTTTTATCTCTGATATACTTTCACAGAAATGAGCCTTAGGTGATCTATTTATACTGGTTGAGACATGGTTAGTTAAAATTATGGCTGCATAAAATGGTGACCTTTTGTCGCTGTCAATATATAGTATAAACTATTTTGAATCCTAGAAATTCACAGATATGATTTTTGTGGCAAATACCTGTCATAATTTTTTTAACTACAATTTGTAATAAATCATGGAAAAACAGGGAGATGTAATGATCCTTTTATGTATACAGAAATCAATAAAATTCATCTTCAATTTCTATTTGTTGGTCTGTTTGAATTATATTTAAAACAGACCTGAACTTTTAATTCATTAAGTTTGATTGTAGTGTGTTTTATCATACATAAAAATGGAGAATACTTTGCAAATCTTCGTATGAACATGTTACATTATTCCTATTCTCCTTTATTCCATGTTTCGTTTATAATCAAGACGATCAACTGTGTTTTAGCGCATGTTCTGGCTGAGATAATTGCTCACAGACATTATTAATAACATATTTTATAATTGTTTTTGGCAGCAACGTATTGGTTAGAAAATTGTTTTGTTTAAAATGTTTGAAATATTGATATCATAGGAAAACGCGGACTGTTTTTCATTGTTTAATTAAATATCAGGACTGTGCTTCCATAGATATTATGAATTTTTACTTAAATAAAATATAGTTATATTTTCTAACCTTTCAATAATTATTTGGTTTATGCACATGCAAGGAATGATTTAGGCCAAACTACTTGCGAAACTGATTTCATCGCATACATTCTATCACTTATTTTACCATTTGGGAGGTTGATGGGGTAGAAAATTCATTGAAACTCGTAATTAGTCAGTTATTTTTGTTTCTATTGAGTTCCATCAACGCGTCGTAAACATATATTAAATTGCTAAAAGCGACTTCCTAGCTGGAGCTGAAATTTTTTTTCCTAAGCTGGAGCTGAAATTCATATTTTTTTTTCATGCAAATAAATTTTCATTAACGTTGATGCATATTGTAATCTTTTATCTGCGTTCAATGTTTTTTTGTTGGATGTTGGGATATTTTGTCGCTCTTGATCTTTTTAATCAAGCAGTGGTCAGTTTGGATGAAACTATTATTGTCACAAAACATATTTTAAAAAGGAAAATACATTGCTTTAACTGAAAGAAAAAATACCCTGGTGTTCAAGTAAATGATGCTTGAAATGGATTTAACTGTTGAATTTGTTCTTGGAGACGCAATAAAAAGCTGATTTGTAGATCGTTATATTCGTAATTAAGTTCAATTTTAATTGACCTTTTGAAATTCCTTTTTGAATACTTTATGATCATCCTTAGGATAAGTTGCCGTTTAAATTTGTCAATCGACAGATCGTATTTGATATGGAGGCTTCATAAGCATTTATCACCTTCCAAAATTCCATTTTCCTTTTTTGCCCATTATTTTCTAGTTTAGAGGACACGCTTAATTTTACATGGGGACCTTATGTAACGTTTCATGGAATGGCACTTCGAAATATTACCATTAACGAATAAACAGCGGCTGCAATTCTGATGCCTCAACCATTAAAGGCAACCCGGGAGTAGTGTAATGTAGGAGGAACAATGTTGATTTTGTTTCTTTGTTTTCTGAAATGTTATTATATTCAGTTACAAATCATTCATTACTTGAAATATAGAATGACGTGTACCAGCAACCTTATAAAATAGCAAACTTTAGATTCACTTCCGACATAAAAACATATCATATGTATTAAAAATACTCAAGTAAGAAGCATATAAACGGTCATACGAATTACCCCAACAATATTTAATCTACTTCATGCATGTAGGTTTATTGTACAGATGATAATAAGATGCGAAATAAACCTCATATTACAAGCAAGATCCATTAGACATACTCGATGTTAAAATTTAATTATCATAATATTGCAACTAGACAGATATATTTTCTCATTAAACGAAAGAAATAACTTGTATAGGCAATATTAAGTACATGATTTTTAATGAAATGAACAAGGTGTTCAATTAGGCCTTTCAGTTTATGAAACAAATTTATTTTATCATGTGAATTTGATAATAAGAGTTTAACAAAGTGTAATGCTGGACTGACATACTTTTCTAAATCGCCAAAGGGATAAAACGAATACAAACAAGGTTCATGTAGCAGTTGTTTTATTAAGCTTGTAACCGTCAACAGTTAACGACTGGCTATCGTTTGTCAAGTGACATTGGACATTCAATATATATAGTACAAATAAATATTCCAATAACGTTTGAAACCGCCTCCGTGGTCGAGGGGTTAGAGTCGATGACTTCTAATCCAGTTACCTCTCTGGCGTGGTTCGATCCCCGGGACATGCTTTAGTAGTTTAGCACGGAGGAAGGTAGTCTAGTACTGGTGTAACATCCCAGGAACGACGGTTAGGAAACTACCCGCTTATATGACTGAAATGCTGTGTGGAAAAGGCGTATAATGAAACAAACAAACAGAATAGCAACTTTCATCATAGCAACATTGACAGAAGCAACATTTCAGCATATCTTATTGGTGAGTTAACAATATTCGAATAGTATAAATAGCGGAACCACTACAAAATTGGATACTGAAGGAAATATATGCACTAGCATATAAACATCACTTATGTTTACTGCAATGTTTGTGAAGGTTATTGTAAATATTTAACAAAATTAAGTCATTTCTGTATCGATTCCATGTTTTACGATTCTTTAGTTAACTTTCAGAAACGTGTAGTAAAAGAATTATTTAAAAAATTATTACCATCTTTTTACTGACACAGTTTATGTTAAACTCATATTCATTCGATTTATTTGTGATCTTGAAATTAAATCTAACAATGATTTATGCATCATGTTTTCTATTTAGAGACTATTTTAAAAGAAATATAATAACAAAGAGTGGTTGGCGGACGATTTGCAACCTTTATAAAATTTCTCATAATCTAGTATGAAGTTTTGTTTAGTGAGTTTTAAATATTGAAAAAGTCTAGTATGCTTTCAAAATACTGAGCTCTTTTATTGCAGTATTTATGAAAGAAAAAAATAATATTTCTAATTCGTAAACTTGTAGATATATTTCAATTTATTTCCTGATCGTACAAGTAAGGATATAAAGTGCAATAATGAGAAGGCGCCTTGGCTATCTTGAGACTAATATCTTAAGACGTTCAGTAATTCTATGTTACATTCCTGTCTGGACCTAATTTACTATTACTTCAGTACTTAATTATCCATCCACATAATAATGATAGCATAAATTAAATGATTGTAGGAAACAATGTCATAACCAGTGATGAGAGAAAAACATATTTTAATTTATCAAGAAAACTGTAACACAAAATATTATTTTGTCTAAAGTGACAATTATATTTATATTGTTAACATTTGGTCTCCCTATCTGGACTTTTAATATCTAAAATAATAATATTATTACAAATTTTATCCATTAATTGACGACGTTGGCCTTCAGGCAGTTATGTAATTTTGTGTATAAGAAAAATGAGAGTTTCAATTGGCTAGACAACAAAGTTAATAAACATTTTTCAGCCATTATGTTTTCAATATTAAATTGATCATATATCTGATTTAATTTATTTCACAAGGTCAACTTAATAAAACATAGACAAATATCATGTAGAATATTTCAATATTTTAAAACTTTCATGTAGTACTAAACCATTTCGTTCTAATAAAAGAATGTAAATAACAAACGTGAATAAGCTTTTTAATGTTCGTGTAGTGATTTTAACTGACATTGCACATACTATATGAAATATCAGTTACTGTGAAAGGAAATTACATTTAGCTATGAATAAGTTCGTGTTTAACATCTTACATTTTCAGAAGAACAAACAATCAAAATCTTGATATATTGAACCGAAACCTGTGGCGTCGCTATAGTAATTAAGAGAGTGATTAATATTTAAAGCGGAAGCTTGAAAATAAAAATCTATTAAGCCATATATTTGACTAAGCGCAAAAATTATATCCATTGCCCTGTGGACTTGGACTTTAAATGCATTCTCGTGAAAATATGTACGTTATTTCTCTATTATTGCATTAGTAAAATATTGATCAAAATGGAACACACAAACAAATCGATTTAAACATTAAACAAAATAGTATGATCGGAGCTAGCTATTGTAAAAATGAAGGGTAAGTTATGTGCAGGAAAATAGTGTGATTTAATTAGGTTAAAATAGAGAAATACAGAATCCCTTAAGAAAACCCAACACGACAAAATTGAAAATGTTGCAGGCTCGGTTTGATTGAGCCTGTTCATGGACGGTACTGGAAAGTGCAAGTTACCGTCCACGCCCCCTAGCATCGGCTTAAGCAGAATTCAACATTTAACATGAACTGGTAAAATTTAGAATTTTGACACATCCGCATATGTTTTCATATGGCGGTCATCATGAAACCTTCAACAACACGTTAGTGCCATTCCATAAAAAGCGGCATATGGTCCCCAAGTAAAAAAAATGCGTGTGCCCTAAACGAGAAAACAATGGGCGGAACTAAACAAAATGGAATTTTGAAAGGGGATCTGATGTTATGAAGCCTGCATATCACAGATATGACGTCAAAAGACAAATTTAAAAAGCAGGCAACATATCCTAAGGGTGATTAACAGTATTCAAATAGAATACTGGAACCACCCAAGTTGAAAAAAACAAATAGAAGAAACAAAAATCCCACATAGCATGTCTACACAACAATAATGTCGTGCTGAACGATCTTCAAGGATCGAAAATATAACATCATTGATTAAATGTACGGGGAGACTTTTTACAGCCGCCACACGGCCTAAATAACACGGATGTGATCATAAAATAGAGAAATACAGAATTCCCTAAAGATTGCTATTTATCTGTTAAGATTGGTTTGTGCCTAGATTTCAAAATTAAACACAGCTCATTGTGTGATATATGACTGGCAGACAACAAATCAACAATGTTACTACTCAAGCTCAAGGAAAAGAGTTAATTTAATTTAGCTTCGTTTTGTTCATTTACTTGACAATTTCACCGCAATTAAATCTGGATAATAAAATGGAGGTTTCTTGTTAACAGTTAAGTAATTTACCCCCGTAAACATACTAACATCTGGTGCAACAGTAATTTCCTCGGGATTATGATGATATTTGTAATGTCACCCAGTAAATAATGTGTTACTTACGTAATATACTTGACAAAAAAGAATAGCAGTTAGGCATTAAAAATAAAATATGCAGGTTACTTTTATACTTTATATATTGTTTTAAGATGTACTTTTAGTGTTCCGTAAGCGTATTGAAACGTTATACGACAAGAAGTCACGAAATTGAATTATAACTTAAATAATAACTTTCCAAGTCTATAAGCTTACAATTATAATGATGCATTATGAAAGAAGAATGCTCTGTTAGATATGAATTTTAAATAACTCCGTGTTACATGATTCTAAAAATACAAAATAATTCGTTCAATACAAACATAGATGATCTAATTTGGTCCTTACACATGTCGATATAAAGCAAATAGTTTATGGGGGAGGGGGGGGGGGGTCATGGAGTTGCGAAGGGCAAATATCGGATTATTGGTGAACATTTGTTACAGATACATATACACTGTCAAAAATTTGTCATCAAAATAACATGCAAATATATACAGAAATTTTAATTGGCACTATTCAATCAGCCATTACATTGTCGTCCGTATATAAATGACTTAATAAGACCTATCCAAGCGTAAATATTTCCAAAACTATACAGAAGAAATAACACATTTTATTATTTTCTGTCTGCAGAGGACAGTAAATCTATTAAATTATCATATATTACTTATACCTAGTGAAAGTTGACGACATAACGCGTCTGGTAAAAATTTAAATTATGTATTTATCTGATTTCTTGTTTATCTTACAAGACGTTTTTCCTCACATCCGATGAATAAAAAGGTTATAATGTAAAATGTATGAGGCCAGAATGTCATAATGTATTTAAGATGATAACCATATGCTTTACGACATAATCAAAATACGGATTGTAAAAAGCAGTTGACAGCGTATCAAAATCTTGTGTTTATCATTTTCATTCAATGAATGTACATAGTCCTCTCAAAATGTAACTTTGAGGTACTTGGTAGATCTTCAAGGTGTTTATTTGTGTTTGAGATAATATTGTCGTCAATATAAGAGAAAAGATGACTTTCTTAATCACAAAATAACAAAACATAATTGTGTTATCATAATGCTTGATATCAGGGGTAAACTGTTATCGTTCTTTTGTACTCAATATACCACGAACAGCACATTAATATTTTGTCACAGTTCCGTTCAATGTTCTTTCAATCAGTAATTATATTACCCTTCATTGAAAGTAGAATTTAGCTGGTTTAAGTGATACTTCGTCAGTCTAGACAAAATTTTAAATCGAATTATTATTTCGGTCAATTGAAAACAAGAAAGTAAATTGCTGGTAAATGTGCATAAATGGGAAAAATTGCTTATTTACGTTTCATTTCAGCTATAAATTATAATTTTGGATTATGGATAAAATATAAATGTATAGGTGCTTTTATATAGAAAGTTTAGTACTTTATAGATTGTCATCTCTGTCTCATTTGAAAATTTCACGTTTTACTTTACAAAAAATTAATATTAATTTGATTTACACAAAATTCATTTACGAAGTAACAAAAAAAAAATAATTTGAAAATCAATTGAACCTTTAAATAAGTAGGAAACTTATTCTATTCTTAAACGACCCGGAACTAATATCATACCGATGTGACAACAATAATGGAAAAATATTACGCAAGTAAAAATAAATCATGTGGAGATATATTTTGTCACCTGTTGCGGACAACTTACTACAAGTTTTGTCGTTTTTGATACAGTAAACCAATTTTCACAAAATAGCTATCCTGGTGGAAGGAACATTACAACGGAAATTATACACTCGTCACAAGAAAACTAATTATTTGGGTCAGTAACACTTTTCTATCTACTTATAACAATGTCAATGTTATGTGCTCTAAATATATGATTGGACCTGAGAAATATTTCAGAAATGATAAAATGAAGAAAAGTTTTTAACTAGAGATTTGCCAATTTGACGATCTGTCGTCCGGCTAGGTGTCACATGATAAATGGTCACAGAAAGATTGATGAAATGAGACTCTAAAATTCCTGTCACAAAAGTTTGAAATGCAGTGCCCGACTGTATTGACTTTAATCGTGTGACAGGATTTGAATTCGATGATAAACGAAACATTCCATGTACATTGCATAACATGTTTGCTATGAATTAATTATTTTTGTCTATCAACAATCATTATGTTAGAATAAGACTTTTCTTCCTACTTCGAATATTGGGCAAACACTATCCGTTATGAGTTAATAAGATTTCAGAATCTCGCACAAATTGGGCAGCCATCAAACTGTAGTAGATTCCGGTCAAACTATTTAGGTATGCTATCTAGAAATGCTTTAAACTGTGTCAAAGACATGTCAATATCGCTGCCATTTTTCTACATCATACATGAGACTTCTTGAAATTATTCATTAGGTATAACACACATTTGAAAGATGAATTCTATTAATGGATATATCTGTGCTGCAAAAATTATCGTTTAAAGTTAAAAGAATAATACTTTCAAAATGCTTGTATGAAATAGATTTAGCAAACGGTGCATACACCAAATCATTGCTTAACGGAAAAAACTTACTTAGAATAGAATAATAACATATTGTTATGTTTTCATACAATATTCATGAGTTAAATAACATTTTATGTCTTTCGGGAATCGACCATAAAATTATGGAACCAATTTTATTTTACTGTTAATAAATTTTATGAAAATATTTCATACGATATAGCTTTATACAATTAAAAAAGATTTTATTCAAGTGATTTTTATAAATATAAGCCATTTTCTAGGTCAGGAAACTTATAAAAAGAGACGAAGCAAGCTTTGTAATGAGCTTTAATTCTTACACAAGGAAGTGATGTGATAACAATCTCATCTTAGAAAAACGTATATTCTCCTGGAAAAGTACATTTGATTCGTTAAAATACCACTAATGCACTACAAATATATGCAATTACGTAGTTAGATACTCTTACGAAATGTTAAAAGGCAATGGTCAGTTTTTTTCAACTGTTTCTCGTTAACAAATATAAAGATTCTTTTATGCACGTGTCTTCATTTCAGATGACAAATATAAAAAAGAATACTTTTTAAAGTTGACTTTAAGTTCATTTTTTAATGGTGCACATTTGGGTTTGTAATCCTTACTGACACATCTTAGTTATAATACTATTTCTAAACGTATTGTATATAACTCATAAATATGACATTTGGCCGTTACGAAACATGAATAAGTATGCTACTATACCTCTGTGAGAGGCAAATGAATTGTGGCAAAAGTACACTACTGACACATTTATTAGTGATTCAACGGAACTGTAAACTAATTGCAACAAATGAATTTCTCTGAAACCGTTAAAGGACATCACTATCAAGGTAAATGATTTAGAAACAATAGGTCAAATAGTGGGTTATTGAATTACTACCATTCTAAGATGTTTATTTTTGTCTATGGACTTTCGCGCATTTTAGACAGTATTTATAGGTAGAAAATAAGTCCAGGACAATATGATTATGGTGGTAGCATTAAGTAATTTATGAAAAGTTGCGGTAGACAGTGGAGAGAAAAGGTATAACAACTGTTTTTTTTAAACTGAAACAAAAACCCCTTGATTTTTTAAGTGACATGTCAATTTATACACATGTAGTTGACGTCTGTTTGGTTGAGTTATCAGTATTTAAAATGTAAATGTAGCAACAAAATAAGGTAAGATTATTAAATATTATGTCGATGAAATATTTATTTACGGAACATTTCATATCGAATACTTTATTATATTGCTAATAAAATACGGGTGTTATGTATGCAACATATTACATGTATATAATTTATATCTGACCAATTGGTATTTCCAATATTATCATTGTTCTATTTTTAGAACATAAACTACATGTATGTACTAGAACGTTCTTAACTGTTGTAGAAAACTCATGCATTATATTTAGATAGAAATTTCTGGAATGATCTTTATTGTTGAAGTTGCTAGATTATGATTACTGTAGTAAATGGAAGACTATTCTAGAAACTTCTTAGTTAATATATATAAGGAGACATTTTTCATTACTCTTATCTTTAAGTCATCAGTTACCTTTTAAGTCATCAGTGATCTTTTAAGTCATCAATATATTTGGAGTATTATTCAACTTGGAAATTAAGTGATTTATTGGAGCTTGGATTATTTTAAAATAGTTAAAATTATTCTTGTGGATTTTATTGTGGGAATTTATTCTAAAGTGTTCTTGGATTTAACTTGGATTTAACTGTGCTATTCAAAAAGTATCATTCCAGGATCAGATAAGACATTTGAATTTTACATTTATATTTGGACTTCAGGTATTTGTACACATAATTTGTTTGTTTTAATTTTCTTTATTAATTTTTCTGTAATAAATTTGTTATTGTTACAAGTTTGTTGCTGGCTTTTCTTTCTCGTTACGCCTGGCTCGTAACACGGGACCCCAACTTCCTTTAAATATGTCAAGAAAGTTTCGAGATAGATGAAATAAACAAGTCACAAAATAACCTCTCCCTAGTTTCTTTGAATAAACATGTACCAATGTATTATTCTGATCTTGTTTCGTTATTTAACTGTCTTAATCTCAGTCTTTTATTCAATAAGGCATATTCATCTAATTTTGTTTCAACAATAAGATACTATAATTTCATTATATCCCTGAATATCAATACAAAGGTAAAAAGATCTTATAAGATCTTAAAGATCTTAGACCAGACATTCACTACTTTTCGTATTGAGAATCATTTTAGAATTCTGATCCTGAATATTCTTCAGCAATATGTATCTATTTTTTAAATATTATAATGTTATCAATATTATGACAGACACACGAAACGTTATTTAATAGTAAAAAAATTCTGGAAACAAAGTGATCCCTCGGAAGCATTAATCACAACAAAATTACAAGAGAATTGCAGACTCGGTTTGATTAACTTTTATATGTTAACCTTTTTGTACAATAGTAATTTAGATATGACAAGTGCGTTGATTCACCTTTTAACGGATCAGTAATATCATTTACTGACAATTGGGCGTTTGCAATTCACTAGACATTAAGACACATCAATTTCAATAAATTTATTTCAGTCATTTTGTTTGCAATTCAATTTGATCAGAAGTCTGATTATTTAGCAGATGTATGAGATGCATTCTACAAATATGTACTTTTGTTTTATTTGTCTACTATCTAAAAAATGCAAAATTATGCATACTATACCATATCTGTCTCTTGCGAGTACAGTATGAATGCTGCAAAGTAGAAACCACGGCCGCCATAAAATAACAAAGAAGTGAAAAATCAACAGTTGTATGGATCAATGATAAAAATAAGAGAAATTAGATTAATAAAATAGTTCACATTATGTTACATAGACTTTTATAGCTCCGTGGTTAATAATTATATAAATGTAATCTTACGACAACAAGTGTAAGCGCGCACGTGAAATTTGTTTTAAGGTAATTAATAATGTTACATATTTTACCAATGTACATTTGTATCGTCTTCCTGTATTTTTTTCCGATATGTTTGCAGAAATTGTAAAACATATTTGCATTAAATATAACCGCAATTATAGCAAATAGAATCATGTATGTTTGACTCGGTAGACTAATGCACTATTGAGAATTAATCCCCATACAAATATAGACTTTGACACATTTCTAAAACACGGACAACAAATTATTTAGCATACATGTATTACTATTCCTTTTTTCATCTATCTCTGTTATCAATGTTTACACCGTTTAAGTACATGTATAATTTGATAGTAAAGTGTTTTTTTTATGAACAAAGCAGCTGTTTCTTGGTTTTACCGTTGAGACAGACAATCTTATTATTGCATTTTGATTATAGCCTTGAGAGGGAGAATAAGTATAACAGTATATGTTATACCTCATTTGCATACGCCCTTCTATATTTGATATGACTTCATACAGTCCATAAATTGCATACAGACCAGCTACCCTGTCCATAATTCTTATATGGACTGGATGACGTCATATCAAATATGGAAGGGCGTATGCAAATGAGGAATAATATTTTATTTTGTTAAATGTTCTTTTTTACTGAATTTGTTGTAATGTTTCACATAAATTTATAACATGGTGATTAAAACTCAAGATTCCTTAATTTAATTATAAGTTTTATTTATACAGTTTGTGAAATTCTTAAAGTCCGTTTTTATGCCTAGTAACATTAAATTTTTAATTTGATTATTAAAATGGAATATCAAGAAAAGAGCATTGTTTTTTCTGCATCGCTTGAAAATAATAAAAAAAACCTTACTCGGCTTTGAGATGTTTCACACACTGAAGAAATAAAATTATTACAAATGTATTTGAAAGCAAATAACAGTAAAACTGACAGCAACAAAAGCGTAAAAAAGATTTAGATTCGGTATAATATAACAAATAAAACATGACCTTGAGGGCAATATGCAAGTTGATGGACTTGTTGGTCACACTGAGGAAGGTATATGACCCGAAGCGCAGTTTATAAGTTTGTGATACGTTAACAATTGAAAAAATCATTACAACCTCAGATATTTTTGTTAAATACAACTTGTCAAGAATATATCTAGAACATATTAATATGAAATGACACATAACTACATTTCCTCTTGAAAATCTTAATGGAAATGGTACAATTTATAAGACACATCTCGTTTAATATCACATTTCATTTCTGTTACATGATTTTTAAAATAATAAAAAATTGTTTGAAAGATAGAAATGATCATGTGACATATAGAGAAAAAAGGAATTACTAATGTCCAAAATGGGAAAATTGAAAATACTGCAGATTCGGTCGGACAGAATCTGTTGGCACTGTTTATTTTGAGAATTCGGCATGAAATAGAAAGCATGGAAGCCAGCCTATGGTTCCTAAGTAAAAGTACTGCAAAATGAACGAGAAAACAATTGGCAAAACTTAATATAATTATAGCTTTTTGACAGTATTTAAGTAGACTACTGGAAACGCCCCACTAGAAACTGTCAAAAACATCAATTACTCGTATAAGTGTACATGTTTACCAGACAACAATTTTAATGAATGAAGTACAATAAGTAATTATACTTGTTCCGAAAGAAAACATTAATATTTTTAATTTTTACAAATTCAAAATAAAAATTGGAAAGGTTCATATGGAACTGCTGATTTAGACATATAATCAGGGAGGGAAATCAATTTGAGATATCGACGACTTTTATAACAGAAATATATAATTATATTGAAAAGAATTGTCGCCAAAATGACATGCAAATGTACACAAAAATCTGTGTTGGTACTGTTCAATCAGCCGTTACATTCTCGTTTGTATTTAAATGGCTGAATCATAACTATCTGAGCGGAAATATTTCCAAATTTGTAAAGCATTTTAAAACTTTTGTCTGTTGGAAAAGACTTTAAACAGTTATAGTTAACAAACATTTTTTAACCCGTGCCTTAGATGACGACACAATCCTTCTGACAAACGCGTTCATTATGCATGTTGCTGTATTCTCCAAATGTTGTTACTGTTGTCAAAACTGTTGTTACTGTTGTCAAAACCGGAAAAAGGAGAGTCACGAACAAAAAGGACGTAACTAATTAAATAAATTTGCACTACGACTAAGCCTATGATAGTTTACCAAACAATAGTTTTAATACGTTCCATCCACCTTAAATAACGCATTTTTGCCTATGTGATACGTTAAACGTTATTACATGTCTATTGAAAAAACAACAACAACAACAAAACCTGTATTTATGACAAGAATACCAGAACAATACTAAGTTAAAACATAATTACCGAATTGTTAAGTCTCGAACGTGTCGCATATGTGGAACATGCAAGGAATGGGCTAAATAAAATCACGTGTACCGAAATATTGGAGTTAGCGTTGTTACGATTTGATTATACACTTTAAAGGACGTTTATAAAAGAAGAAAATTTCATGATTTTTTAAAATTTATTAAGCCATTTTAACATGGCAAAATCTAGCTGAACTGAACGTCAAATGCGACACGAAAATGACATTTCTTTCCATTTTTCAAAATTTTGTCGGCATGATCATATATTTTAGCATAAAGAAAATAATAATTTCCGTCAAATGCTCTAGAATTTTGCATAATGTGGTAGCCATTGGCGTTGCAATACCCGTCACAGTTGCCAAGGATACGTAGGGACGTCATGTTCAAAAGGGCTCTTTTTGCAAAATATGGCATCATGTGTAACAATATGGTTGAACACCGCAGGAACAAAATCATCGGACTCTTATCTAACATATGACTAAGTACTAAATTTCAAGACGTTACTTAAGAAGCTTTTCCTTTTTTAATTGACGCAAGACGAATTCCATTCCGGTTTGAAATTTAGAATGAAAGACAAGTTTACTATAAAGTAATGATACATCTTGCACATATTGTCTGGCGACCTATTACTGAGAATTTATTACAGTCCTATATGTTCATATAATGATGTCGTAATTGAAAGATAAAGCAATTTTCACATTCAATATATTTATTGATGGAGGGAACATTGTAACGGAAATTTTACATACGTCACAAGGAAACTCATTATCTAGGTCATTAGCACTAGCTCTTCTTTTTTCGTGTCACAACAACGTCCATTTTATGCATATTACATCAAAGTTCAAGGAAATGTCAACGACGTAATGCAGCATTGAAGAAATAATACAACTCATATTATAAAATAATTGAATAACGGCTTTTATCGGATGGATGCAGACCATTTCTGCCCTACATTTCTCAGTTGATTTTTGAGTACGAACGTTCCAAATATTGCTAAAACGTGCTCTGGACATACTGTCAAGGTTTTATAAATTAACATTTTTTTAATGAGACGAATTTTTTTCATACCTCATTACTAGAAATAACACCTGGATGTTCTACAATTTCCTGTCATGTCCTTTTAAGACTTGTTGTGACTCGTGTGTATCCAAAGAAGGAAATATTTCAACGTTCGCTAGATGTGAATTAAAAAAAAGCATGTTCATTTAAATAGAAGATAATGTATGCTTCTCAGTCAAACTTTGCTATTCACCTTTAAAGCAACTATCCAACACAAAACGGATAAAATCATCAACATATTGTTTACAGTTATTAAACTTGCATACCCGTAAAATATGCCGTTTTCACGAGATAACCGTGTGGCCTAACGGTTGTTATGTCCACTCGACACAGATATTTACACCCTTGTTATCACAACCGTTAACATGTAGCGAGTAGGACAGCTTGATGCAGGTAGAATGTGCTATATAAGTGTCAATTTTTAACCGTCTTCTTCCTTTTGTCTCTTTTTATAGAAAAACTTTATTTATTTTATATTGCGCTGTAGTCGATTGCAGGATTAAAAAACTTACTAAGCGCACAACCTTTCTACCCGCAACCAACGGATCTACTTGCAACCAGTTCACGGGTGTGTTTATAATGTACGTCAATATTTACCAAATAAAACGTTGCAATGGTTTAAAATTACAGCATGCTAAACAAATGGCAAAATCTTTACTTTGATACTAATTTATCTTTTCAAATATGGACACATAATCCCGTTGAACAGTTCATTCGACGAAAACATAAACACAATCAATTCACTAGAAATATCTACAATATCATAGTGTGGTTTACAGTTACACGACGTTACACGGAATAATCGTCTGCTTTTGACTGATTCTTGTTGACAAAACTAAACTGTTCGTGAAAACTGAATGCGACTTAAAATATATGTACAATGTATAGAAATGATATTAGAGTTAGAATACAATTTTTAAAATAAACCAATAAGTATTTCAGATGTATCGGTGTTTCATATATACCCCGAATTATCGAAAATGTCTTTATAAGTTTTCAATTTAATTCATTCTGATTAGAAACATTTTTTGTTAGTGGCTCTGGTACGCATACTATTTCGCAACAGCAATCTTTTAGTTATATTCGATTTATCTGCTTAAAAAATTCATCAAAAAGTTTTGCTAATTCATAAAAGCGTTTCTATGTTATTATTTATTTGACTGTCTTTAATCACAAGAGGCATGATATAACAGCGAGTTCCTTTATAAATATCAGTATAGCTCGGACAAAACACTATATAATCATGCAATTCGAAATGTTTGAAATATTTTACCCCAACATTAACAGTAAAAATGAGATGTTTGTTTTACAAAATTATTCACTAATAAGTTTGGTATGGTATGGAATGTAGATCGAAGTATTCTGTGAAAATTATTTATGATGGCATCAAGTTTATGTTATTTAAAAGGAGTCATTTTTAAATCATTACATACATTTGCTCCCTGTATGCCCTTTAATTCTGGTATATTTTAACTTAAACTATGAAACGTCATCAATTATTCAAATTCATCTTATCAAATAAGAATACAAGTTATTTAAAACACAGTTGTAAAATGCTGACTGTTAATTTATTTCATGCACATACACGTATAATTCTCGCTATAATGAGATACAAAAGGAATCGGACATTACAAGGTAGATCCATTAGGAAAACGTAAGGTTAAAATAAAATGAGTCTGATATTGTGATAAGGCAGGAAATTTGTCTCATTAATAAGAGAAATAACTGTTTAAGTAATTACTTTGTACGTGTTTGAATGTTAAATTGGCTACTGCAGTTCGTTCAATAAATGAATTATATTGTAAAAGCACTGACAAATAGTAATGTGTCATTTCGTAGGATAAGGTGTTCATACTGTACTTTTTCACACTGTAAATGACCTTTCCTTACAAGTTATCTCTATTTATCTCATTAATAGTCAAACATGTTTATTATTCATTAATGAAAGAAAAATGTTGCACTATAAATAAAATCAGCATATCATATTAGTGAGGAAACAATAGTCATGTAGTAATAGTAGAACCGCTCTATAAACAAACGGTACTCAAAATGAATGTACTTGTGTAAATTACATATGTTTGATGAAACCTTTATAAAAAGTATTACAAATAATCAACGAAACTGTGACATCAAAGTAAAGTTTCTTTAAAAAACATTATTCGATGTTTTTTCTATGAAACAAAATACACTCGTAGTTGTTGAAAATTGAAACTGACTTTCATGACTGTATTGATTAAAAATGTGCATGTTAAACAAATATCATTCATTTAATTTTGTGCTTGACATATTTATTATACGAACTTTTAAAATTAGATAATATCATGTATCATATTTTTCTATATCTTGACAACATTTTCTCTTACATTCGCATACGAACAGATATCATCTAATCTATTCCAAGTTAAAAAAATATTTTAAACGTAGACTAGTGTTTGGTTGGTATTTTTATGTTACATTCTTATCTGGACCCATTTTGCCATTATTTCAGTTGTTTTTAGGCCGTCCACATACTTATGATAACATTACAAGTTGTACGAAAATTATGACAATGAACACAAACGTTCTGAAAAAGAGTTTATTGAAAATAAAAACAGTAAAATAAGACTCTTGTTTCAAATACTTCCTTTGTCTTCCCTTTGTACTGTTTTATAATCAATATTTTCACTCTTCTTATAATTTGTGTTAAACAATATTAGTTTAATGTCAAAAGCATATAAAATGTACAGTGTAATGAAATAGTATAATTATTTTTTAATAGTTTTATCGCTGAGACATATTATCTGACGATATCTATGTAAGCATAAAGGTGGAGCATCTAGTAGGAAACAGAAATTGCAGTTTTTGTTTGTTTAAATTACCTTATGTATACTTTGAGTTCCTCTCGTTTTTGAAACATCATATGACATAATACTACATAACTCAATTTCTATTCAACACAACATTTCATAAAAGTAATAATACATTTAAAATGACATCGTTTAAACAAATTGCTTCATTTCCCAAAACTGTCTATTTATAGATATATTAGTCAATTCACACGTCAAATGCCATTTTTCGCTGTATGTTACGTCGCACAAAAAACTGCAATGATTTTAGGCGATTGTTCAGCTGTACTGGTACAAAACGACCTCGGGTGCCACTCAGTGCACGGGTACCTAGGTAGAACCACAGATGGTCAGTACGATAGCTGGATAGTTTCCGCACAAATGCAGTGTCTCTTGTGAAATTCAAACCCAAAATGGTTAAGGGTAAGTTGTTTGAAAGGCATGAACCACTTACTTTTTAGCTCACCTGAGCACAAAGTGCTCAGGGGTGAGATTTTGTCATCACTCTGCGTCCGTCGTGCGTCCTTCAAAAAATGGCGTCAAACTTTTCAAACAACATCTCCTCCTTAACCGCATGGCCAATTGCAACCAAATTTTACAGAAATGATCCTTAGGTGGACCCCTATCAAAGTTGTTCAAAAATTTAAATTCCATTAAAAACTCTGGTTGCCATGGCAACCAATAGGAAAAACTTAAAAAATCTTCCTTTAAAAAACCCTAAGAGATAGAGCTTAGATATTTGACATGAAACATCTTCTAATGAGTGTCTACCAAGTTGTTTAAATCAAAGCCCTGGGGTCAAAATTGGCCCCGCCCCAGGGGGTCATTGATTTTCCCTGTATGCATATAGTAAAAACTTAAAAAGTCTTCTTTTAAAGAACTCAAAGAGCTAGAGCTAAGATATTTAGCATGAAACATGTTCTAATGGGTGTCTACCAAGTTTGTTCAAATAAAAGCCCTGGGGTCAAAACTGGCCCGCCCCGGGTGTCATTGATTTTTCTTATATGTGTATAGCAAAAACTTAAAAATCTTCTTTGAACAAACCCAAATAGCTAGAGTTTAGATATTAAGCATGAAACATCTTCTAGTAAGTGTTTACAAAGTTTGTTCAAATAAAAGCCCTGGGGTCAAAACTGGCCCCGCCCCAGGGGTGTCATTGTTTTTAACTATATGTGTATAGTAAAAACTTAAAAAATCTTCTTTTAAAAAACCCAATGAGCTAGAGCTTAGATGTTTAGCATGAAACATCTTCTTAGTGGTGTCTACCAAGTTTGTTCAAATAAAAGCCCTTGGATTAAAATTGGCCCTGGGGGGGGGGGAGTAGATCATTGTTTTTCATTATATGTGTGTAGTAAAAACTTAACATTGTGAAACATCTTCTAATGGGTGTCTTCCAAGTTTGTTCAAATAAAAGCTCTGGGGTTTAAACTGGCCCCGCTCCGGTGCCTTTATACAGGTGAGCGACCTCAGGGCCATCATGACCCTCTTGTTAATTTTTCCGACGCAATTGATACAAGCCGGCATTACAATATTGTAGTGGGAGCTAGAAAGTAATTTAATCGTATCGTTTTACTCCGACATAACACATAGTTTAAAAAAGAGTTATAAACTGTTTCTTGCATTATATATCATATTATGACTAACTGCTGAATCATGCATATAAAGAAATAAAACCTTCTGTTCTGTTCTGGTCTTTGAAGTCTATGTCTTTACTGCTGACTTTACAATATTTACTCGGAGAACTAAATGCTAGATTACCAAAGATTATATATAACAGAAATATTTATTGTTTGAAACTTGTCGTCAATATGACATGCAAATAGATACATAAATGATAATATGCACGATATAATCTTGTGTTGTCCGTATATAAACGATGGTGTAGGCGGAAGTATTTCCAAAATTGTAAAGCAGAGATGATTTATATTTTGTCTGTTGGCATTATTATTCAACCAAATCATATTATTAACCCAAGCGGTAATTGACGACATGCGCCTTGTTAGAGATAACATTATGTAGGCTTCTGTTTTTATCTTTGAATATGCTGTTATATTATGATGAAAACTCGAAAAGATGCAATGGTTCTTTGACGGATAAGCTTGATTATATAAACAATTCAGTTACTTCGTTCTGAAAGAAACAAAAAAAATGTTTCCTTTTAGCAATGAAAACAAATCAATGAGTGACATTGCAAGCGCAATATCACCGTAGGGAAAGAGCTAACATTGTAACAGGCATTCATGGGGATAACTCTTTACAGATATAAAGCTACTGAGATAAGTACGACACAATGTAAAAAGTTGTCAGACAGAATGCATCAGACATAAGCATAATATGTTTACTAGTACAAACAAATTAGTTCTTTACACTAGGAAAACTTTTTAAAGGCAGCATCTCTTACTGATTTAATATGACAATTGTTCTTTTCTACGGTGTTGAAATTTGACACTTTTGTTTTAATTTCGCCATTTTAATAAAAACAATTAGGTTCTAATTTGAAATAATGAAATGCAGATTTTCTTATAATCATACAGTTTATTGTCGAATTGATTTATATCTTTCAGAAATGCGTCATTAAAAATATCCTGTCTAGCATATCTAACATTAAATCAAATTTAGTCTGATGTGATTGAATATAGGTTTTTGTATTACACAAGTAAAATAAAGCAGAAATTAGAGAAAACTATTGAATTTTATCTTAAAATCATAGACACGTTGTGCAGATATTATTGATAAATTCAGCTACATTGTATTCTGTTTACGTACACTTTTGTTGTGTGTTAAATAACAAAAAAATCTTTATGCATGATCGCCCATCGAATTATCGAAACAATATAGTACTTAATATATTAATTCTAGGTTAAAATTCTTTCGAGGATCAACCCTCGAATTATCAAAACAATACAGTTTTTATATTAATTCTAGGTTTTAACTCTTTCGAGGATTTGCCATCGAATTATGGAAACGATATAGTTTTAGGTTAATAAATTTTATTAAAAATATCACAAAATATAGCTGTATATACTTACATATTATTCTTGAAGCTATCATCTTGCACAATAATAACAATTACTTATAAGTTATAACCAAGGAGGCCTATCTTTAATTATGCGTGTACTTTGTCACAGTACAATTTCAAATTTGTTTAAATATAAAATCTCTACAATTTAATAAATGCGCTTTCATATAAGAAGGAAATTATTCCTTTTGTCTGTTTAGCTTTGTTTATGAAATGGTACGAATTGAAATGACAGATCCTTTTTAGGCAATATTCATATATTCTCTTATCTCTTAATTTGCTTTTACAGCTGTTCAATAAATATCATCTTAAGAAAAGTTGAGATAAAAAATCTAAATTCATCTGAGGCATCCGATATTGCTTATTCTCATTGGGAAGGTTTGTTTGTATTGTTTTCTTAGATGAAATATTCCTGTGATCCTATAAGATTGCTGCTTCATCTTTTACCAAAATGATTTGCTCAGTTCATGATATTGCCATTTATAGACTTCCTAATTGTATATCTAAGAATGATGATTGCATTACATGAACATTATAAGGGTTTGAATATTTGTTAAAGGAAACGCAATCTGAATCATCGTTTAATACTTTATATTAACTGGTAGTAAATGAATTCTCTAAATGCTATATCAAAGCTTGAATTGGACATATAAGTCAAAACCAATAAAAGCAAATGTTTGTTTTGTAATAGTTATAGTATATGAAACGAGTTTGTTACGAAGATATAACACTGGCTGGGTCCAGATCGAGGGGATGTCTCTGCTAAAAAATGTCGAGGCCGTTAGGCCGAGACGAGCTTTTTTTCAAGAAACATCCCGTAACGAACGAGTTTCATATATTATAACTGTTTTATAGCATTCTCATATTTTTTGTACTAGAAATCAGCAAAAGCAAAAACATGACTTTGTGCACTTCTCTCAACAACAACAACAACAACAACAAGAAAAAAGAATAAAACAAGATATACAACCCTTAAGTTTAAGACGTCCAATGTAAGAGACGGATTATAAACTTTTACCTAGTGGAGAAATAATGTTGATTCAAGATTTAAGGGTGTCTTTTTCAGTGGAATTGTTTTATTCAGCGGATGTACCTTTTGATTTTAGCAATTGTAAATAAAATAATAAAATTCATCTTACTAATCATATTTGTTTATATTACTTTTTTTCCTTTTTCCTGCCCAATTGGAGCCTCTGTGAAAAAAACTACACTGATATATGCAAGGGTTGAAAACTATTATATATAAGTTGAGTTTTTCCTATATGAATCAATGAAAAAACTACACTGTTATATAATATCAATACGGTTTTCAAATGCTAACTGTAAATGTACCGAGTATAATGGGTTAGTAAGAACAATGAAAAAGTTCCAAACCAATCGATACATAAACGTTATAACTTTAGTCATTTATAATCTATTCCCTAAAATGCATAAATATAATGTAACATAACAAGTGCAATGAGATACATGTATGCACTTATTCAGTAATAATGTTAAGAACAATGTTATAGTTTAATGTAAAATTCGTAAATATAAATTTGCACTTTTTTTCAAACATTTAGTTGTTACCTTATTTTCCTCATGAATATACTAGTTACAACAAAACGATTGATTTCACAATCGACCAACTGTTTTAAAATTGGTTATTTATGTGACATTTTTTACAATCATTATTATAACAGTGACTATACTTGCTATAACACGTCAGTAGATGTATATATAAATTGAATGGAGAGAAATATCCTTATTGATACAATGCGCCCGTCTGTAACTTGATAACTGTTTTATTTTGCTTGATTATTTCTCCCAACATACAGTTTATTACTGCTTTGTGGGTTTGCAAATATTTCCGCTCAGTTATTATGCGATTAAGTCGTTTATAGAAGACACACATCTGATGGCCGTTAAAGCAGTATCAATAATCATTTTTGTATAAATTTGCATTTTATATTGGCGACAAGTAGTCAAGAAACAGAGCAAAACGAGAACAATATATAAATCCTAATCTAATATTTTCCCAAAACAGTAAGAGCCGAACACTATAAGCTTTGGAATATTTTCCTTTTTTTCTCTTACATTCATACAATTACGCTTCACTAGCATTGTCATAAGTGTGATGCTAGTTAGTTGTTTAAGGCTACCGGTTTGAAAGCTATATAAGTTAATGTGTTATAAATTATATCTTTATATAAAGGATAGTAAAATCAATATTTATGTTGTAATTATAATGATTACAGAATACACAGAAAAAAAACAATCGTCAGGATTGTCTATAGAAAGGTGGAATCGCTAAAACCAGAAGCATAATATTTTGTTCCGTAACATTTTTTTTTCTGTTTACGTTTATATCATTTATGTAGACATTCTATGTTACAAAAAAGATGCGACAATTAGGTTATGAAAACAACTTAATTTTTTCCATTACATCTTTACAAAATGTTTGATCAGAAATAGCTTTATACACTACTGTTTCAAAGAGCATATCTAATTTTAAATGAAAAACACAATAAACGCCTTTTTCATCAAACCGCCAATTTTGCTATTAACAAAATAATAGTGCTTGCTACCTGGCATTTCACGGTAGCTACACATATATATTGGCTTGCAAAACAAATTTCACAAGGAATATTGAACTGTTTACTAGGAAAACAATTATTTTAACATATTTTTTTATTTATCTACAGAAAGATGCTATTATTAACAAATATAATAGCTAAAAGCTAACAAATATTTTAGCTAAATGAATTGTTAAATAATGTCTATATTTTCTTTTATTTATTTAATCATTTATTTATTTATTTATTATTTATTTATTTTTCAATTCATGTTGACAATTTACATTTATGATAATTCGAATGAGATAAATTTAAATTAAAAAAAAACGAATACGTAATTTAGAACAGTAATATTGTGTCTGCATACATTTACAAAACAGGGATAAAACAATATAATCTGCAAAATATAGACAACAATATGTATCTTGCATTTGTTGGTCGACAAAGCCATGCATTTGTCTCTTTTACTATTTTATTGTAACAAATATAAGTTAAAATTTGTTTTGATTAAACTCATAACGCGTATCGCAATCAATAAATTGTTTCATGGAAATATATATCTTAGTTTAATTGTGTACGTTTATTTGCGTTCATACTTATAAATGATATTATCTAAACATGTTATCACCGTTTTCCAAATGTTTACGCTTTGCTTATCTCTGATTAAACAGTCTGTAAGAGACAGAAAACTTGCCTGAATGAACAACGTTAGAAATTATTTTTGTATAGATTTGCATGTCATAATGAAGGCTTACAGTCAACACTTAAGATAATAATGTTGATCAATGCTTAAAAAATATAGAAATGAATAAAAGATTTTAACGATTTCTACTTTCTATTTCTACTTTCTATTTTTATTTTCCACTTTAATCTGAAAATGTGCAATGTGTTCTTATTACTAAAATTAAAGAAATGCACAAACCAATCATCGAAATAAGATTTTATCAGAGACATTGAATTCCTTCTATCATAAGAGATAGAATACGACCATGATGGAAGGTCTGTAATACAATGAATGAGTATGTTGATAGTATTCGGTGTCATCCTTGAACCTCTTTTAAGACTATACATATGTGCAAAGCAATTATATTCTTACAAACCAAATGGAATGAAACAAATATTGTTATTGTTAACGTATTATTCACATCAGATCTATCCTAGTAAACAATTGGTATTCTTTATTTTCAAAAGACTTACTATGTTCACTTAGATTGGTTGAGACTTACCAAGGCATAGGTAATGTTGATATGTTTCTATCTATTCAAATGAGAACGCAAGACAGAATCAATCCAGTAGAGCTTCATTTTATGATATAATATATATTTGCAGATTTCAGTCATATTAAGAATGCTTAATGCGGTACAAGTCAACTCGGCCCCAAGTCAGCCCGGCCCTAAATTGGTCAACTCGGCCCAAAACCAATGTTATTTTTGGTTAACCCGGCCCCATTTTTTTATCATATATTTTGCTTTAAAATATAAACACTTTTCAAAAAATTAAATAAAAATTAACAGCAAGAACAACAACAAAAGTTTATTATGATATCCTTTATTATTTATTTTATATAAAAAACTATTGATATTAACAAACAAGCAACACATGCATAGTTTACTGTTTTTACAGTTATACAATGTTTAATGCATAGTTCTAAAATGTTCAATGTATAGTTCTACAATATCCGTCACACACCCTACAATGTTCATACCATACAAACACCAATTCACTCGTCGTCTTCTTCTGCCTCTCGTCAACCTAGTATGGATCTTTACATGGTAGACACAATCTTCAATAGGGCGGTTGCTGACAGGTCTGAGAAATAAAACAAACACAAAGTTATAGATAGTTATCAGTGTAACTAGTTTAAATAGGTACTAGACGATAAATTATTAATATTTCTTTCCAATATTAGCAAAATAATGGTACATGACTCAAGTTAATTTCTTCAATTATTGTTCGAACCTTCAAATTACCATTTTTATTAAATTCAAAAATGAAATTGTCGTATTATCTCATACAAAAAATAAGTATTACCTATCCCAGGCACTGAAGATTTTCGACTGCATTGAGCGGTACGTTGCTCTCTCCAGTCTTCTTAACTTCATTTCCGATACTAGGCGTATCTGAGCCTCAACCTCAAGTGCCTCTTTGTGCAGATGCCTCACCAAAGTGTAGAATGGCGGTGAGATACCTGCACGTGTGTTCAAGCGACGATGCCAACCTGTAAAAAAGAGAACGTTTTATAAAACATTAATTCATCATATACGTACATATATATTAAACAAATCTACAAAAAATAAAGGATAGGTTGGAGATGTTTGAACTTTTTGCCTCACCCTTTGGCTTATTACATTTATTTATTTATGTATAATTTTGTATTAATGTGTAATTTATATAATAAAAACACAATGAAATGATTTAACTATAAATTATAATCTTTACCTTTGCAGTCATTGTTTGTGCGAACTGACTGTCCGAAGACAGACCAGTTCCTCACAGTCCAAACAGTGGACTGGAGCCAGGTCCTTCTGATGTACAAAAACAAAGGCTCTAGTTTGACGGATGTATTGAGATCCTCCAAACTCAAAACACGCCCTCAATATGTTTTGCTGGCAGAAAGGGCAGGAAAAACAACATGCAGACTGTCGAGTAGGTGCCGCGATCCTGAATGTACTCAGTGGCCAACCTAGTGCCTGTTAATAACGAGAAAAAAAAACGTTTACCAAAACTAATGTTGACAATCATGTTTTTTCTCTAAATTTTGGGAAATTGACAAAAAGGAATTAAGGATAAAGGTTAGTAAATGTTGTACATTTCAACGGAATCGATTCATAAAAAATCTGAATTTTTGAACTAAGGTAGCTATAATTTAATAAGTATCTTTTGTTCAAGCTTTTATTTAAAGATAGTATTGCCAAAGGATTGATTTATTCAATATTGTTTTTATAAAGGCAAACTACTTTATGCTATCTTAATGAAAATTTTGATAAATGCTTTAATGCAATTATCGCTAGACCTACAGGTGGGTAAATATTTGCACGTGTCAATAGATTTGTCCACGACAATAAATTTATTAATGTATATATTTATTTATTGAATGACAATACACATTGTTATACATATTAAATAAAGATTTATTTAATTCAATTTAATATTTTATTTGGCATTAAACTACATATAGCATATAGCCATTATTACATAATATAGGTAAATGTAAAACACTTTTACAATAAATTATTTATAATACAGTAAAAAATGTTTTCTGAGAAGTTAATAACAATATATCTTCATGAGACTTAGCAATTAACAATAGTAGATATGAGATGTATACTTAATGTAGAAATAAATTGTTAAATCAAGATTTATATATTTTGCATTTCAGAAAGGTGGCACTTTTACATTTCTCTAAGATTGTACATTAATCTCGAAAAAGTACCCAGACATTATTGTGTTTTATAGTATTCACCTTTTTTGTTGTAATTCATCACAGAATAAATCCGCCTTACAATGTACAGATACGCCTGCAATTCCAACTTCCATTGCTATTTGCGATTTGTTATATTTTGTAGTTTTATCATATAAAATAAATCATATCATTTTTGTTTCACGAAAAACATTGACCAGTTATGCTTTTGAAATTAATTATAAATGAGCCTGTTATATACATAATATATACTCAGAAAAATAAATGCAGACTTACCTGTTTTACACTTGCGATGCTGTTATCTATCACAGGTATAGCAGGTCACTGTCTCCTGCCTGTCACGCACAATATATCTACAATCAATACAGTTATCAGTTATAATGACATAAAGTTATGGAACACACAACACTATCAATTATTCAAACCTTAGTAATATTTTAATACTTTTTACACAGTAAATATTGTTTGAAAATAAGTTTATAAAAAAAACGGAACAAATATTAATTATACTGATGAACGTATTCAAATGAAAACATTCAAACGAACTGAAAAAAGATTGTTGGAAACGAACACGAACATCATTTTTATATTGGACTGTGTATTATTTATTGCAAGAAAAAAAGTTTATTAAAATACGCTTTTAGATAAAACCTAGTATGTTCCAATAAGTTCACCTTGCGTCAGATAATAAGAATACTCTTAGAAACCTTGCATTATACATGTATATTCACTTGCTTTTAATATTCGGAATTCCGTCCTATATGCCAATCAAAGGTATATATGCCACTTTAAGGCATTCAAATAAATAAGCAGGTAGATATTTTGTTCTAGGTATACATATCATATCATATCATATTGTAGTTATTATCATAATATGAAATATATTTATATTATTTGCATCTTTTACATGTATTTTATAAGAAATATGATAATATATGTTTAATATACTTGTCTAAATAGTTAAAAGAAAATAAGTTTTTGATCCTACTATCTGTCTGTTTCGTTTTAGTAAGACTGATTCAATATGGGATGATAATTTTTATGATAGAAATGTATATACTATTATTAATATTTTTTGCCTCAATAGTGAGGTAAGATATGTAGATAAACTGTTTTTATTATGATCATTTATGTAATGAACATTAATTATTTTTGTTGTTTGACTACTTCATACTTTAATATTGGTATAATTTCCATCAGGAAAACTAAACAGAATAAAACATGTAAATCATACAATCATTTAAAAAGATATATGTTCAGTTCACGAGTGAAACAAAAACATAAATTAGTATTTTCATTTCTTCGTGATAATGAATAAGTTGCCATTATGACCTACTGTGATGTGATAATGTCCTGTACATTAAAATATGCATTGTTCGTTATCTTGTAACTTTGCTGTTGCTATGTCATCACGGGGTTATAAATTTTATTTGATTGAAATATCTGTCTGTCTGCCTGTCTGTCTGTCTTGATACAATGGTCGCAATCACTAACGCACTTTATAGGGATGTTCTTGGTTATGTGTGAGATACATTCTGAGATCTGACATAATATTCAAGAAATGTTTTATATCAACATTATCAAAAGGATCATTATCAATTGCTTTTATCAATGTTTAAATACTATATGTGCTTAGCTAGACGTGTTCTCAATACATGTATATCACAAAAAGCAAATTATTTTTCTTGTAAAAGTTGTGGGATGCTCGTTTAATCCGTAATTGCATAAAACTTCGGTGTAAGGGGGATACAAATGTTCTTAAGTAATACTTCTGAAAGTCTATTCAAATTATAAAGAGAGTTGGCCATTACAACAACAAGGAACAAGTTATTTGTTGGTCAATAATTGTATCACAAGAATAAAAAAAGATTGACAAATAGAAAGGAAAAATGCCTATTAACATTATTCGATGAAAAAGTTAAAGTGTATAAACCCTTGGTAGAATTATCTTATTCCTACAGATGTATAATCGGTAACAATAGTAACAATAATAAGATGATTCAACTAAGCACAAATATACACAATGCATGTAGACATCAACCCACGTTTTCATTATTAGCAAAGTGATTCGGATATTTTTCTTTTTCTTGAACGACACAGACTACTAGTAATTCCGTACAAGTGTGACATCTAGAAAGGAACACAAGTTAACAGTGCAGTAATAATAAATCATGCGCCTATGTTTTCGCCACCTGTTTCTGAAAATTTACTACAGACATAACATCTACGGAATAATAATGTCGTTATTGATACAGTAAACTAATTATCACAATATTTTATTCCTGTTGGAGGGGAAATTGTTACAGAAATTATACATTCGTCAGCAGAAAACCTAATTATTTGGGTCATCGGCACTTTCTCTATCTAGTCATAACAATGTCAATATAAGCATATTACCTTAACGTACAAAGAAATGTCAACGACCATGGTGAATACAGCAACAATCAAAATATATAATTAAAAAATATAAATAAATCAAAACCAAGGAATCGACGGTCAAATTTCCATGTGGGCTCCATATTTTAGATCAAAAACGTACTTCTACTGTTTTTTATTATTATTAAAAAACTTAAGGATATTTTTGCATGTGACCAAACATACAATTTTCTAACTTTTGATGTTACATAAAAATGAAACAACCACCTTCGTAATTAATTTTAAAGTATGAAACATTTTATTTTGAAAAATACACTTCGTGACTAAATACCGATAATTCACTAGAAATATATTTAATAACGTTGTCTGGTATACAATTTCGAAATGTCAGATGTTAAGATAATTTCAAGGAACATTTTCTTTTAGCATGAAAAAGATGAAGATATATGAACCTGTTACGGTAGGATTTTCATGTTGTCATTACTTAGATTAATTTTATTATATTTAACAAAATTTATTGAAAACATACTATTCGATTTATTCCAAAAGAGTTATGTTTGGAAATGGTTCATTTTAATTATTCAATCGTTGTATAAAAATTAAATGAAATTGAATTTGAAAACACATTTAAAACATTGTACAACAGAATTCATGAAAAGGAATCCTGAAAAAACACCAATTATGGACAAAATAAAAATATTCCAGACTCGGCCTTATCAAAATGTACTTTACGCTTATTTCATCCAGCACCGGATTAAACAGATTTTTTTTTTATAAAATGGTCTTAAATTTCAAATTGAGCAATAAGTACAGTTGCGACGATTGTCACAAAACCTCCAACGTGACCTTTCCGTGCCAATCCATTAGAAGGGACATAAGTACCCAAGGTGTAAGTATGTCTGTGTTTTGAAAAGAAACCATTTTGCGGGGCACCTTAATACAAATGAATATTTTTTCATGGGGATCTGAAATTAAAGGAGTTTAGGGAAGCAGTCAATTTTTTTAAAAAGCATCAACATTAATTGGTTTGGTTTTTAAACCTGTATTAAGAGGTCAGAATAACTTAAATAGATCCCTTATATTTAAAAAATATTGTAACCACACTTAAGCGAAAGTTTATATGTGCATATAATTATGCTTTTAAAACAATTTTCACACATCTAAGAATATGTAAAATATGTACAGCAAATATTTGTCCACTTTATATGTAATTATTAAAATGTATGCATTCATTTCTTATTTAAAACATTGACTTAGACTTTACAGAAAATTAATTTCTAATTACCTCCCTTTATTAGCACAATGTAAATTCGGAAATATCTTTACAAATAATGCTTTTTGGAACTTACGATATTGATAAATCTTCATTTGAGCATTATATTTTATGATATAAAACCATAAAAAATGTGTTACAGGATCTTTTACAACCCAAAAAGAAAAAAATTAAATCGTGTTAAAATAACACAGTCTAAACAAGAACTCAAGTTAAACGAATGCCTCTTATATTGTTTATTAGTTAACCGCAGATGTCATTAAAGATCCTTTATGTTGTAATTAAGAATGAAACATAAAGTTAAGAGAAATATTATATATGTATATAATTATTATTCTAAAAGAATCCAAACATGCAGGAATATGTAAAATATGTATAACAAATGTTTAAGACATTATAATTAAATGTTGAAATTAATGCATTCATGTTTTATCGGAAGAAAATACTGGCTGAAATGTTATCGAAAATAAATCTCTAATTACCTCCCTTTATTTACATGAAATGTTAATTTCGGTAATGTCTTTACAAATATTGTTTTTTGAAACTAACAATATTAAAAAAATCTACATTTGAGCATCAGATTATTGGTATAAAGCCATTAAGCGTTATAGAATCTTTTAAGTGAAATAATGCGAATCCAAGAGTAAAGAACGTCACATTCGCGAGAATCGTGTTCGATTTCATATTTATAATGCAAAAACAATCAATATTCCATGTGACCAATGGCCATTTTTTCACTTATCAATAATCAACGTAACCATCGGAAATGTTATCAAATATCGTTCGGGTTGTTTTTGTAACGCTCTATTTCTTATTAAAGTTTGGGCCAATCTTTTCATAATTTAGATAGGATTTATTTCATATCCTAACCATTGATCATTAATAATCATTATTTAAGTCAATATCTTGAAATAATTACTAATTCAACCTAAAATGACTACGCATAAATGAACAAAACAAACGTCACTTTAAGTTGACAAAGGCATCCTAGTTGCCTCATTTAAAACAAATATGAGTATATATATATATATATATATATATATATATATATATATATATATATATTATATATATATATATATATATATATATATATATATATATATATATATATATATATTTAAAAGATAATATGAGCCGCGTCACGACAAAACCAACATAATGGGTTTGAGACCAGCCTGTGCATCCGCGCAGTCTGATCAGGATCCATGCTGTTCGCTATCAGTTTCTCTACTTGTAATAGGATTTGTAGGCGAACAGCATGGATCCTGATCAGACTGCGCGGATGCAAACTCATTATGTTGGTTTTGTCGTGACGAGGCTCAATTATGTTGGTTTTGTCGTGACGCGGCTCAATTATTATTTAGTCTTATTATACGACAGTTTACGTAGGAGGACCTTAAATCAGTCATCTCTGTATTTCATTTCCTAAGTTGAAGGAGAATGCCGTACGTGAATGTTGTAGTTGTCTGTCGTTTGAAAAGATTGATTATCACATCACTGACATTTAAGGCGACTAAAAGGATTTAATTTAATTTCACTAATTTGAAAGGTATTTTATATTTTAATATGAACTGGAATTATTCAGAAATCATACTTCATAAAAACAATTTGAAATTACATTTAAACTAATTATTTTTTAACATGAACACACTGAAAGAATACGAAACAAACGAAACATTTAAGATATTCCAAACGTCAAATTGTAAACAATCCGGAAATGTACATACGCTAATAAATTGTCGTTTCAACCTTGAAATGTGATTAATCAACAAAGCTGCGCCCAGGCTCTCGTCTTACTGTAAATAAAATATTCCTACGTTTTCAAACTGAATATCTCTACAGTAGATAAACTTGCCCGTTAAACATAGTATCATAAAATACTGAAAAACAGGAGGTCTGTCGAGGGGAAACAAGACTTGTTTTCATTGAGTCTGCACATGAAGGACAGTGCATTATTTCAACGCAAAATTTCACCGGTAAACCTTTTGAAGGTACACGTCAATGCATATTATCAAGTTCCGAAATATCAACGTAATTGTGTATAATGTAATGGGCTTTCATCTTAGTTCGTGTTAACATCAATCAAGTTATTGAAATTTGATTGTTAAGCCATAAATTAGGGAAAGTGATAATCATGTAAGAATAAATCGATTTATTTCACTTGTTAATCGCTTTGAAGGTTCTTTGCTTGATCTTGCTCGACCATTTATTTAGCCTTTAAAGAGGTCCCCTGTCGAAAGTATTGATAAACTATAATTGTCAATCTGTTATAGGCTAGTCTTAGGTCGTTTTCCTAATAAACGACATGGTGAACTCCTGACATTTCTTTAAATGACAAAGGGTTGCATTATATATCAGAAAAAAACAGAAACATTTGTTTCTTGATATAGAGATATCAGTATATATGATATATTGCATCTTACATGGTAATTATTCCTTGACGACAGAACAAAGATCATAATAACTGTAACGTGAGGAAGCATTGTATTTTTGCTTAAATGCACATTGCAACCAATCAAATACATATGCACATATTTTAAGTAACAACATGAGTGTATCGTAATATTTGTTCCAAGTATGAGTGGTAAATGTTATTATTACCCCTCACTTTTTTCGTAATGCTAATTTCCCATAGGCCTCTGGAGGTTATTTTTACTGTTAATGCAAGTGTACCACGTGACTAAGAATTTTGTACTGTTACATAGGTAACAGTATTTTTAACAGTATAAAATCTGGTCACGTGGTCTATTTTCTAAATAAAATGAAATAAAATGGCCGCCATTTTTTTCTCGATTCATTCTTATTTTCAACGCTAAACCCTGATAGGACATCAATTTCTTCTCTGAAGTAACTATGAAACTCATAAAATTTAGTTGTTTGCAACCTGGTGTGCTTTTCGCGTATAAAATATCTTTTTGTTGAATAGTCAAAAAGTGAGCATCCGTTTTCAACGGAAGTAATTGCAATGTAAATAATTGTGTCAAACTGGAACATGCAGACGATTTAAGCATGCAACAAAGGATTATTTAACAATTTTAATCAGTGAAACATTACAGACATAGGATATCATCGTTATTTTGTCAAAAACCATGCTAAGAATATTCTGGAAACAGAAGGATCAGATTTCACAGATCATAACCGTGTAAATGGGTTAGTGTTTTGTTTTCTAAACAAAAACCTAGCTTATTGTATGTTTATGATTTGCAGATATCATCACTTTCTTAAAGAATAAAAGAAAAAGAAAACTTCTCAAGTAGACCTAAAGTACACTTAAAACGTAAAAGGTAAGGACAGTTTAGTTATTGTTACTCTTGGTTTATTTTTGTTACAATTAGATTTAGTTGACAATTTCATATCATCACAGTATTTTTGTTCGGGGTAATAAAATAAATAGCACATGGGTTTGTGAGTAACAGTAAAAATATCATCCCTCGTAAAAATACTGTTACCCTCGGCTACGCCTCGGGGTAACAGTATTTTCCTCGGGATGATATCTTTACTGTTACCCACAAACCCATGTGTTATTTATATACTGTTAATGTCTCTGTGGTGCACATTGGCCGGGTTAAGTGTCGGAGGTACGGTGTTGCCGGGGAAGCTTGGGCCTGCATTCGTTGAATGCTAATTTTTGTTCACAAATTTTAAATTCGCCCCGTGTATTGTTCAAACCAAGAGAAAGTAACTGAAATAATTAGGAAATATTAGTTTCAGTAATGATATCATTTTGGTAAAGTGCCATTTTTATTATACTTCTAATAAGTTTTTTTAGATTTATGAATATTTAAAAGTCTCATTCATAATTAAGATTCAAATAGCGAACTGAACTCTTACATTTTCATTCCAAGAACTTCCTAATGTAGTTGCACAGATTTATACATGTTCTCTGAAGATGATAAGTATACATAAATCTGCTGTTTATGATTTTATATTCTTATATAACATTGTCAGCTTGACAATTTACGTAATAAGACACACCATTCCTAGCTGACAGGTTGTCTAAATACGCATTTTCTAGGTACAATGCGATATTTGAAAATCCCTCAAAATCTTGTCATCTCGATAAGTTTAATCCGACAACATTCATGTATATCCTAATTCAAAATTGTACAATTTCCTGTAACAAATTGAATGCTACTTGAGTCGGCGTGGAATGTAGCTTGCACTTTCCACGAACAGTCTCAATCAAACCAAGCCTTTAACCTTTTAAAATTGTTGTTTTGGCAGTTCTTTAGGGATAATTTATTCTCAATTTTCCCTTAGGAGACGACAATGAGAGGACCTTTATATTTTATATAAGGAATTATAAATATAAAGTTTAACTTTTTAAAGACTTTCTAGATTTCAAACACAAATTAATGTTGTCAAAATCAGCTACATGCTACGAAAAAAAAAAAAAAAGAAAAACAACAACAACATGAAAGTATCGTGTAACTGAGCCATAAAAATAATCAGTGTCTTTTCCAATAATTATTAGATCATTTACTGTCAATTTTGATATCACGATATAGCCTGAAGTATAATTTTCTCTGAAAGTAGACATTTATTTACTACAAAACGCCATTAACAAAAACACTTTTGACATTTAAGTAAGGGTTAAAATCAAAATCAAATAAGAACAAAATAACATCCAGTATGAGATCCATTATCTATATAATGCTAGAATTTTAAATCCAGATGAACTGTGCAGACGTACAATGTCTTTTGTGGACGCAAAGGCCTTCAATTGGCAAGGTGGTATGATATAAATATTTAATATCATAATTTTGGCAGGCAGTGAAACATAACGGCTTAATATGACCAAGGGTTATATGAGAGATGCTAAGCATTTTTAATAACTCAAAATATTTAATCAATATTGTTGAAGTATGTGCGTGAATACCTACAATTGTCATGTGTGTATGATCAACTGAAAAGATATTCAAACTACTTATTGTACTCGGATATACAAGATGTAAAGTGACATTTTGATGAAAGCTCTGCAGAATGTAAAACAAGTTGTAACAAGTTGTAACCAATATTTGAAAGGCAACAACACAATTTTGTTTCCTATCACTCATATTGTTTTTTCGAAAAAACTCTCCGATCGGCGACTTAAGTGTAATACGTTAAGTAGGCCTTAGTTCGACTGTTGATAGACTTCCATAAAATACAGTTTCAGTATCGTTAAGAGAGCCATTTATTCAATAGTATAGTGAAATAACTGTTCTAATATTCTTGAGTTGTCTAATAGGACTACTTGTCCGTGGTTTGCCCTTGTATCCTCTGCTGTTTTTGGGAGTTGCCTTCCTAAACAAAGATCACTGCATCTACTTGGACATTTCGAGGAAAAAATTAATATTATCCCAAAACTTGATGTGTGGTCTAGCTTCTCTAACCATAATCCAACTGTAATACCCACCTATTTACTTAATTCATTTAAGAAAGCAAGATATTTTTCGAGGCTAATTTCAATTAAATAAAACAGTAAAGTACAATAATTATATCATGCATCTATGTTCTAAAATCTTGCCTTCCATATATGTGTGTGTGTGTGTTGGTGCGCGCGCGCGCGCGCGTGTGTGTGTATGTGTATCATTTATCCGTAAGTATAATGTTATGTGTCCGGTTACTACTATCCACTTAAAGCAGTATCCCTCCAGATTCATGCCAATTATCTTGAAAATTTTGAAAATGTATCTAAATATTAAATATTGTCAAGTGAACAAAGCAAGTAATTTTCCCATTGCAAACACGTAAATTACCAAAGTCAGGTCAAAATATACATTAATACCTCTTTCTGCGTTAGTAACGTTGTAGAATTATAGTGACTGATATTGCAAAATCAGTCATTAATCGCTCATAACATGTCAAAAATTAATTAAATTTTGAATCATTTTATTTTTCTTCAGATCCTAATAAATTTTATCTAAAGATTGGATTTCTTAAAATATTTTGGCTCATCTTGAGGCTCGCAGCTTAAATATAACGTAAAAGTAAATTACAGTTGCAGGCCTAACCTTAAAAACATTCATAATAAAATGCACATACTTTTTTGTAATAATAATTTTGCATTTTACAGATAATGTATCAGATTTTCTCCTTCTTGATTTTTTTTTTATCAATGACATTAGAAACAAAGTCGAGAAAAAGTACCCATTCCTCATCTTGATATACAAGGGGAGCAATTTTGCGGACTCATAGACAAATTACTTGCAGTTGTCTCTTGTGTGTTCTAAATATGGCGGATAAAATTTTACAAACGAGTTTACAATGGACTGTTATAAATATAAAGTAGATACAAAACACCTTTTTAATGTTTAACTGGGAAGACATGAAGCTTAGATATTCTGAATTACAAATTGTGATGGATCCTGAAAAATATATTGAATCTACAAAACTGGTAGCAACTCTGAGTAGGCCTATGTCATATCAGCAAATTTGAAAAAATGTGTTTTTTTTTCAAAACGGTATTTTTAAGCTTTCATGCAATAAAACCAGACTGATAATTTGTAAAATTATATGATTTTACGTTTACGCTTTTGTACACATCAATAGAAACACAATGAAATTACTGACAAAACAATCAAAACTATTGGTCTTTGTTTAAAAAAATAATTAAAGAAAATGCATAAAAAAACCGGAAGAGAATTGTTGTTGTATTTCTTGACAATGTTTATTTCTTGCGCTTGGTTCGATTTTTTCTGCAGGTTACTGATAAATGCATCAATAAAACGTCTGATTTTCCTTTGCTGCTTAAGCCGATTTCAATAAATTATTAATAGTTCAAAAATTTTTAATGCACCTTTTTCCTTATCTCATCAAAAACATAAAAAAAGTATTTTAAGTTGAATGACTTTATATATAACAGGATAGGTTTTCTCCCTAGAATAAGATAACTGCACTAACAGGCATAAAGCACTGAAACAGTTTAACACCCTTGGTAAGAAAATGAACAAGGTATTCAGTGATTAATTTGGATTAGGAATAGTTATGTATGTTAATTTAAGATCGTTCAACATAATCTATCACATAAACTACAACGTAGGAGTGTAATAAAGCCATTTAATAAAAGCGATATCATACAAACATAGCGTTAAAGCGCGCTAATGTATGCGTTACACTACAGAAGTGTCAATGAAAAATGGCTATTGTAAACTGTAAAACGTTCTCGTTTTGAATATCTGATTATTTAAAATAGAATATTATTTTCATAAAGATTAAAACTGAATTTATTAATATTGTTAGATAAAACAAAAGTATGTTCGCATACATATTCAACTGATTCAATAACTTGTGAATTAAACTTACATTCTTTCAATATCCTCTATGAATGGACTGTATTGTACGTCACCACATATGAAAAAGTAAAAAAATAATGTTACAGATCATGGGCCTTGTAAAACAAAGTAAAGATGGGATATTGTCTTCCTTTGTTTGCCAGAAGTTACGATAAGTTCAGTATTCGTTCTTTGATCATCTCAGTTCCTATATTTTACTGAGCGAAATACTCAAACTTGGGTTCTTTCTTACCTCAAACGTATATCTATGGTGGATTATTGTGAGAAACATTTTAAGTATTTTCAGTCATAATTGAATATGTAGCTTTAAATTCGAAAATAATACAAAATGACACGTACTTCATTAAGAATTTAATATGTTATTTACCGTTTGGAAATTGATGATGGTTTTAAAGATAGATTTTTAATGTATCTTCGGTTTTTGACATTGAAATATAACAAAAATTAAATCGCTAGGGTTATCTACATTATATAAATTTTCAAAGGTCTAGGCAAAACATTATCTTCCACTTTGATATGTCACTGTCAATTGATAGAAGGCTATTTACAGTAATCTACAGTAATCTAGACAACCGAACTTACATATCATGTTTTACTCAATCAGTAAAAATGCGACTTGATTCAGACGTAAGAACCGTTATATCGAATTATGAAGAACGTTAAACTTTGCTATGAAATAATGAAGAAAATAAATGCCTGGCAAGTTTAAGTATTTCTTTTCAAAAGAAAAATTTACTACCAATTTACATGGGCACAGCTTGTTTCTGTCCTGTTCTGAGATCGGACAAAAATAACATGAACGTAACGAATAATTTCTAATGTTGATAACGATTGTCAAAAAAGGTCGGAAATGAAGAAGTTTATACTATACAAAACACAAATAATAAGATATTGCGTAATGACCTCCAATTGATCTATTGTGTAATACAAATTTAAGCGCAATTTCGCATATTTGCAAAAATGGCGACCAATTATTTTATGTTCTGCGTTAACAGTGTTTTTTTATTGATCAGTCTCTCCAAAATACTTTTTTGAGAGTTCTCATATACAAATACTAATAGATATTTTTCAACAATTTTGTATAAAAATAATCTAAATTGTCATAATTAACTAAATTACATTATTATGCATCGACTGACTCTAACCTTTAACCTTGCATTTAACCTTCTGTGTTTAATGACTCTATCATCATGGTATTACACCAACAAATTATTTCATAAAGGTTACATTATTACATGATCTAGATAATTGTTGCAACAATATACATGATATATCGGAAAAAAATATTTGATTTAAAAATACTTTTTTCTTTTCTTTCTCAGAGTTTTTCAATATAAATTGTACCGTTTAATAAGTCACACTCTGAAAACTATGAAAGTAAACAGATTTGTTATATGGATGTAATAGACAAAGAGTCAAACTATCAATTATGTATGGTGGCTGATTTCGTACACTTTGCGCGTTGCATTGTCGATAGCGACAACACAACCTTATCTTATCATTACGGACTTTTCGTCTTGTCGCCCTGTCGCTAGCGAAACAAACCAAATGGCGCGTTGTTGCCCTGTCGCTAGTGAAGCACGTAAAATGGCGCTTTGTCGTTCGGCACTTTGTCGCGCGCGATGTTGCCTTATCGCTTGGCTTATATGTATACAAATATTGACGTGCATCGTTATCGACAGGACGACAAGATAAAAGTCCGACAAACCGCCGTTGGCACTTTGTCGTGCTTTCGCGACAACACGACGCACAAAAGTATTCCAAATCAGCCATCATAGTTATGGCCTAATTACTACAGAATACCTTGCACATAATAAAATTAGGCTTTCGAAAAGTAAGCTTTATGATGATGAACGCTCTTAAGACACTCATTATTTCTATACATATAATAAAGTGTGAAGAAAAAAATTAGAGGCATTGCAAAAAGCATATTTAATCTTGATTAAATATCATAATCGTCATGTTAATGTTAGTGGCATTATAAATAAACTTAAACCAACTGTTCACTACCTATCACAGTAGATAAGTCAATGTGTTTAGCTGTTACAGCAACAGTTTAATAGCTGGTAAAACTTATAATATTCTACCTGTCGGAGTAATACTATTGCTATACGACACCATTTCATTGAAGGTATTGATGTATCATATATTCATCTTTGTTATAATTTACTTAATTTTGATTAACTAAAAAAAGAAAAGCAAGAAAGATGATAACGCTTTTGCAATATCATATATGTTGTTACAACTAGATTCCAATAAAAGACAAGAAAACTAGAATAAAAATATGTTGTTATAATATGGATTTTAATCCGGCAAATGTCATTGTAATCACAACTTGATTGCATGCGTATTCAGCTGTCTGAGGAAGTGAATGGCCGTGACGATAACAGTAGACACAAAGGGTAATTCTTTTTGTCTCTTAACAAGGTCCATTGGGAAATTTGGTGTTGAGGTTTATTCACTTCCTTTATTAAAATTCTAGACACCGCCTATGTCCAACTGATTGTTTCCTGAGTTAATGTTCTCACGTGATATAATTGTAGTTGTCAATGCGTGACTTTATTAGTCTTATGGAATATGTCTTACGTTACTTAACCAAATGAAATTCTGCGTCAATATGATCAATTTGATTTTACAATTGTCACAAGATTATTAAGTTTCAAGCTTGAAAGTCATAGAGTACTGTACAATTATTATTGCATTTTGATCTTAATTTGAGTTCTTATATTTTACTTTGGTTATTACAAGTATTTATACTATGTTAAGAGGGGATGAAGTAAGACAACTATGCCCACAATATTTAATGTATCAATACATACTGGCAAGCACATTTAGCTTTTAATACTAATAAAAAAACATCGGACAGATATTGATGTCTGCAGCATGTCCCATGCATGCTCTATGAGATTAAGGTCTGTGAAACTTTTTGCCGCTCCATTATCATTAACATGTTTATGCCTGACATTTCTGTGAGTTCAAAACCATTCCCACATTTTTGCAAGATTACTCGGGGACACCACAAGAACACCTGCCACATACCGTTTGAAACGCCCAGCATCAATATTCATCTCTTGTAAGTCAGCCATACTAAATGTAGCTTTGAAATATACTTTACCTTGCACAAACAAAATTGAATACAACAGATGTGTACATGAAGGTACATGCCGATGTCGCATGCTTTTTATGGGTATCATTTTTCCCGTGCTACAGGTTAAAAAACAATACCTACTGGACAGGTCATGTGTGGAAAAAATCGCTTATCTTGAGTTTACTTTTAAAGAGATATTTTAGAAATCCCTATCTATCCCTATCTAATTTTGAGTAGTATATTTAAAATAGTGTGTTTTTAAAGCTATGATTATCAAAATTATTTAAATCTTAAACGAAACAATGAGGAAATTCAGCGAATTCTTCCATTCAAATGGAAATTCACAAAGTACATAGTATCTATTTACAAAAAGCGATAAAATTAATTTAATGCTTTTGATAAGTAGCGTAGCATAACATCGTCATTTTAATAAAAGAATCTTGCAACATACAAAATTGTCGTCATCAGTACTTTAAATTATTGTATTTAAGAAAAGTATAATGTAGTACTAATAACTACAAAAGACTTCGAGTGCCAATTTCACAAGGCTCGAACATCCCTCCTTACAGCAATTTAAAATCTAGTTAGTATACAGAACAACTACAATACAAAAAATATAAAAACATATACAAATTAATAGTGCCTTCCTTTGAAATGAAAAGCGTTACAAATGACAAACGCAAAGTTTATTAAACTAAACAGGTAAAATATCTAGACATTCTGTCAATGACAAATGGTTTTACACAACAACAATGAATGTAATATTGATAATAGGTTCAAGTAAGTTCAAGTAAGTTGGTTTGTAGAGATAGTGTTTTTTATACGACCACCTTATTTGCAAAGGAAATATTTTGTTATCTTTAGTGTTTTTTTCTCAGAAAAAATATTTGATACCTACTAAAATGCTGCTTCTGGTGTTCCTTTTGAGATGTAACGAGACGACTATTCACATAATTGAATGTTCATGGAAATGTTTTCTCTCTTTGAAATAAGAATGACTTAATATTATCTGTGGACCAATTACATAAAGTTCACGGAAATGTGTAATGCTTTAAAGATATGATGGTTTTTGGTAAACATAATAATTATATTGGTTTAACTTCTTTATGAAATGCTTAAAAGATATGATGGTAATAATTTTGTCGGTTTAACTCATTAAAAGGACGATATTGAAAGATACGTTTTACAAGGTACCGAACTCTATTTTTTTTGTTAACTTTGTAGACCATCCTTGTATAATTGATTACTTAGTTAAGCAAAATCAGTTAATTTAGGTAATTGGACAAACGAACCGAATGATCAAAACACAAATATATCGAATATACAAGTTGTTGAGATAATAAACTTATCAGTTTAATCCACTTATTGAAATGTTCAAAATGTGTGAAAGATTATGAAAAAGTTGTTTAATGTGCCAATTTTCATCAAACAGTATTTTGTGACTATAAGTAGTTGTCTTAAACAATACGGACACTTTAAAATTTTGTTTTAGTTTTCTCGTATGAATCTTTATCTTACTCCCTCCATAGTTTTGCAGATTCAAAAACATTATAATAACATCGATTGCATTTTTGGGAAATTAAGAAATTGTATTGAATTGAAAATCAGGTCAAGCGACTAAAGTGTCAAATATAAAGATCGACAAGCAAAGGCGACATTCAATGAACGCATCCTCCTTCAAAACCCAGCACATCCAAAAAGGGCACGGTTGGGCATGAAACGGAACAGGACAGGGCAAACAACAACACGGACGGGGCGTTATTATTAAGAACCCAAACAAGAAAACCATAGAAAATCAACAGGACATCAAAGATGGAAATAAAAAAGGCCGTCAAATGGATAGGAGTATCAGAAAGGAGAGGGGAGCAAAAGGCTGGAAAATGTGAAATTTTGGGGAAGAGATACCTACCGATGTATCACAACAAGGCACATAATTATGTTCTTACTGTAATAATTGTGTTATATACAAGTACATGTAAACATGTATATAGCTGTATTTTGAAGAAAATATTTGAAATGCATATTTTGTACAACAATAGCAACATGTGAGACAGGTTTTAAAAACCATGTTATATATCGTTTATTGAAATATCTATACAGAGCAAATTTATTCTCTGGGTACCACGTCAGATTTAACTTTTCAGTATGAAAGCAATGAATACAATACTTTATAATCATGCGTATGATTCTAGAATATAAACACACTAGTATACAATAAAATAAAACCTGTATTATTTATCATGATGATATTCATGTTTTGGAACGATTCAAGTTGGGTTTTTTTTCTTAATTTAAAATCCGTGTTTTACATCCTCAGCTCTGACGAATCAGTATTTCATTCCGATATTTTTGTGTACATAAGTTAACTAATGATAAACAACGAAAAAACAAAGCAAACAAAAACAAAACAAACAAGCAAACCGTAACGTGTCTTGAGATATACATAGTATAACCTTAAAGTATTCAATGTACAAAATAATGTATAAACTTAAAACTTGACACAAAATCCAGATAGAGATAAATAAAATGTGCATAAATGGGTTTTGTAAATATTTATTGTAAAAATCGATGATATTTTAATATCTTTAAACCTCAACATTGTTTATTTATTTAGAATTATTTTCATCTCATACCATATCAAAAAAGCGTTCAAAATATATTTTTAATAAAGGTTTTCATAAGGGGGAAAATTTCATTTTATTAGAAATAGTGCATATTACATGAGAATGTTCAATTTTTTATTATACATGTTACTATATGATCTATGACCTAGATTCTTTCTTTTCGTTTCATGAAATTATCGACTTACTGTTTATGTAAAAATACATATTTCCAGATCAATTTTTACGTGCAATTAGATTCACCAAGTTTTTGCAAATGAATTATAAATGATTTTGCCTCGTCGTTTGCTCTTATGCAGAAAAATCGAGACGTGTGATTCACAGCTATATGAACCAAAAATTTAATTTTATTAATATTTACTGTAAAATTTGCTTTACCTTTTTGAATCAAGTAAACATATTATCTAAATTCTAAATTTGAGTTCTGCTTATGTTAGTGTGTAAAATACAGACTCTCATTTATTGTTAAAATCTCATAAACAATTGGCTCCAAATAATAGCTCTGTTTTCATGGATCTCTAGAGATTTATTGATTTACTTCAGTAATTATAATGTTTAGATGTATAAATATTACACTGCATCAAATCTTTTAGAAATATATAGTTTTTTAAGCGCATTAAAATCATCGCTTTCTTGAAGGTCTTACATGACAACTATGTCATAATAAGTATCAGTAACACTGTGAAAAAACGGGTTAATATTGTACCCGTCTCTATTGTCAGAAAAAATTTAGTTTAAGTTTGGTGATATATCCAACTAATTTATACCAAAACAGAAATAATAACGTAAAAATAGATCATAACAGCAAACAAAACATGACATTCCTTTATACTGTATAACGTTAACAAGCTCTGAAAGTTTTTAAAAGCAAAATAAAGAAATGCTCTGGAGATACTAATTTGTTACGAAATACTCTTACAGTGATATACATAAATATAGAGTTAGAACATAATAGAATTATGATAAAGATATCAATACGGTTGAGTAATATCATACATTACTTTTACAATTGATGTTTTTAAGATTGCAACTGGTAAATTTTATATGATTAAATAATATAACAATTTATTACCCTTCCAGGTTTTTTCCTCCTTTTTGATTGGATATTTGTCACCCGAAAGAAATTGATATAACCGAGCCAGACGGGTAATATACACACTAAATTTCCCCGTTGGGTACCCCACGTTGTAAACAACATGCGCTATGGCGATGCGCGTACGGTTTGATTTTACGCGATGTAAATTCCGATTTACAAGCACTTTTTTACTGTCAAATGATAAATATTTACCAAAATAGAGTAATGATACATATATTCTCTCAGTATTGAAAACAAATATGACCTTGTGAAAGCTTGATATTAATTCCAAAAAAGTGCGCTCAACAGACTACTCCTTTTCTCTTGTTTACATTCGTTACGTTCGAAAGAAAATACGTCATGTATTTATGTGACGTCATGTTGTGTTGAAGGGGTACCCTAAAGGGAATCTTATTTCGACGTTTCATTTGAAGTAGCAATGATTTATATTAACATCGTCTTAACTCGGCAGGGGAAGGGTAATAAAATTATTATTTTGGTTTTGGAGGGATATATGTGGATATATTACCTGCCAAGGTAATATATAATATATATATAATATATATAATATAATATAATTATATAATATATAATTGTTGCAAAAAAAATCACATTATATTTTGATAAAACAATCTGTATGAAATCCAGTCTTTGTTAATTTGATCTGTTACGATTTTAAGAGCCTATCGTTATAAAATGTAAGTTGTTATGTATAAAATGTTTTATTTTTATAAATACAAATAAATCACATTTTGAATGAACCATTTTCCATATTCTTACTAGTGCAATGTAAATAATGTTGTATTCCTGCAAATAGGTCGTTCCCCTGTTGTGATTTGTGCGACGATAACATTTTGCAAAGAAAACAAAATCAAAGAAGGAAATCTAACTTCCACCAATGGACAGTACATCATTCTCCACGCGCGATATCGCTCTTAATAAAGAAATTGCAAGACACTCTCATTCATTATTCACAGTAATTGTGTAGCAATTTGAAGAACACTTGACGTGGTGAGAGCGGGGGATTATATTTATAGAAGTATGTGTTTTTTAACGTAAATGAACACGTGTTATGTGAGACCAAACAAAGAATATAACTATAAAGAAATATATGACACTTTTTTTTTCTTTCTTTTTTTAACAATTTTGTTTAATATCCATATGTCAAACTTAGGTATTTCTTTGCACTTAATAAAAACTGATGGAGCTTTTTTTGTATACATCACACTCCACCACATGGCAATGACATACTTATTTTATTTGTATACACATGATAATAAAACATTTTAACATTCAGTTTTATTAATAGTTAAAAGAAGATCACATATGTTTTTAAAGGATTAAACATCAGTACTTAATAAGTTATAGCAAACAGTTTTAAATCAAGTGTATCGAAGGAGTTCATTCTCTCTCTTCATTTTGTAAAACTACTTGATTTAATGTAGAATCAATGCAGATGCTAACAATTATAAAATACCTTTTACAAAATTCTGTGCGAGATATATACGTTTAAAACAAATAAATCATGAAACAAATCTCTTAAAAGCCTTAAATTCCATTTTACTGAAACCGTTAACCACTGGGACTCAATAAATTGAACTTAGGTTTTAAACGTACAATATTTTGTATATTGTTTTTGTCCTATGGGAAATCTTTCTTCGATGCGCTTACATAGTGTTTTGTAGCGTACAAGTTTAGTTTTCCTTTGAGATACTGACAATGAGAACTATGAAAAATTCTAGAAGTGATAATTGATTAAAGTGATATGTATTGTTCTATGGCAATCGTTACACAAACCTAATGCTGTTCAAAAGAATTTTCAATCATATATTTAAAGACTCATAATTGTTTCAAATAACACTTTTGTTGAAGCCAATTTTCAAACGCAGTTTGTAACCATTTTGTCATAATGATACAATTGTTTGTTTTATGTTAGATTTATGTTAGACCTCCCAGTCAGTCAGCCACAAGCATTGAACGGACCTCAGCCTCCTCCGGTCGGCTGTCTGACCGATTGACTGACCGATAAACATACGAGATATACTATAAGTTAGAACAAAAATCACCACTAGATCAGATATGATTATATAATTTGTCTGTTAATGTCATAAAAGTATACACAGATGAAATAAATTGCAAGTTAACACAAGCTATAACGGTATGTCTAAACTACTATTGGAAAATAGATACAGAGAAGGATAATTTTTCGCATACCAAATCTCTAATGGTATATAATCATATGCTATATAATTTGACGCATTAATTATGGTAATTAGTTTTGCATTTATGTAAAGCTTTTTGGTTTCGTGATGAAAATAAGTATATGAAGAACGCGTAATATTGATAGATTACACCTAAAGCAGCATGCCTCCGGATTCGTGCTTATGTTCATGAAAATTTCGCAAAATGTATTTAAAAGTTAAATACAAAGTAAGTAATTTACACATTGCAAATTGCACTTTCAATCAACGTAAATTACAAAATTAAGGTCACTATATGCAAAAAATGCCCTCACTGTGTTATTCACGCAGTAGTAATATTGTGACAAATACAGCAAAATCAGTCATTTATTGCAAATGCATATCATTACTTGAGTTGGGAATATTTTTACTATTCTTTAAATCTAAGTACTCAAAGTTTCTTTCTTTTCTTCTGCTCATCTGGAGGCATAAAGCTTAAAAAATAAAAACAGGTAATTTCCTTTAAATGTATGATTAGACAGAAATATGATTGATATTCATATTGATAATTCATTAATTGAATATTTCATTTGAAGCATCCATCAGTAACTCACAATGTGAACCTTTCATATCTAAAAGGACTGTCCAAGAATTTGGTTAAGCGTATCGCAATTTGGCTACCATTGGGAACATAGTAAACGAAGAATGTGTAACATTTATAACAGACACATCTACATATCATTATTCTCTAAGGCGTTGTTCTCACTAAAAAAACGATTTCATTTTCTTAATTGGTCTATTTAAACAAATTGAAGCAAGATAATGGATTTTATTCGTGTATTTTACTGTTTACCATAGTACTACAATTCTTTTTCCAACAATATTATAACTTAACTTAGGCGGAAAATCAAAAAGTGTTTCAGTTAATGTTGATTGTTTTTGCTTTGGGTTTACTGTTTTAAAATATACAGAAATGATATTTCTAAAAGTAAAGTTTGAAGCACTCCAAGTTCATGCGAAATGTTTAGCACAGCTACTATTGTTACGGCATAATTTTCGAGGAACTAACATATACAGATATAATGTACTCTTCAAAATTCAGTGTATGAAGATCGCCCGCCTAGCGCAATAGGAAAGGCATCGCATTTATAATCACAGGGTCACTAGTTCGATTCTTGTGTGAGGTGAAATTTCTTCATGTCAATTAATTTGGGACATTGGGTCTTATGGCCATTTTTCTGTCAACGTGACCAAGCAAGTTATTCGGGGCTTTTAGTTAATCACTTGGCAAAAATGGGCAATAACTGCTTAATTATAACGAATGTGTAAAGGAGGGCTTAAAAACATCAGAAATACATATATATGTAAACATGTTTTGACAAGAGTCGCGAATGTTTTTTACTTATGTGCTAGTGGTAAAAATATCCAAAATACCTTAAAGGCTTCACAAACGGTGAAGGGTTTTCTTACATTTTAATTGATACGTCTATACCAAATGAAATTATTTTTGAATTCCACGTCTGATATCTATAAGGAAACGGAAGAAAAACTTTACAAGTGTAATATATATATCACAAAGGGTAAAAACTTCGTTTTTAACAGTATTTACTATTAACAGGAAATTAAAGTACCATTTAGTCACCGATTTTTATACTTTATTTGAAATGTTTTAAATAGCTTACGAAAATATAATTAAATATATATTTAATGTAATTAAATGCCTTAGGTTTTATGAATCCATTGATGAAAAATAAAATTGTTTCTTCCCTGCTGCTTCATAAAATCGAATTTCTTGATAAAAAGAGATAAATATGCATTCTTCCAAGATTGTTTGTCACATGTCCGATATAACACGAGAGGTTTTTTTCTGAACAAATAATCTGAACAATCTGTGTATCTTTATATCGTATTCCACTCATGTTTTGGAATGTTTTAATATCACATGTTATTAAAAGACTACAAATATGGAATAATATCATTTTAAAATACAACAAATATATTTGTGTATGTATATTTCAACTTTTTTTAATTGTAAATACAGTTTAAATATATTAATAATACTGTACGTTTGTAACTTCACTTTTCATTGGATTATCATTGGATAATCGTTTATCGACGTTTTATATACACTGATGCTGTCAATTTTCTAAAACATCTCAAATTTTTCTAAATAAAGCATTCTTTATGATTTGTTTCTTATTTACTCAAAGGGCAAAGGACCAAATGTTGCTTTTGACGGAATGGCATGTTTCTTAACTCAAACTGTTATCAATATGATGTTTACGGGATAGAATTTTGCTTCAACCAGTGGTACGGGGTGTTGACGATAGCTTTGAATTACCACTACTGTCAATGAGCATGCTCTATCAAATCCAGCCTGCAACATTTTCAATTTTGCCCTTTTGGACGTTCTTAAGAGATTTTGCTTTTCTCTCTTTCAATAAATCCGAAAACTCTGCAATATGATTGGAGTTAGAAATAGAGAATATAGTCTCATATCACAATCATTCCATGCAAAACACGTGCTTAATTCAATTTTGATCATGTAAGCGCACCATTTGTAAACATAAGGCAGCATATATATAAGTCTGCCCGTTTGTAGCTAACTGGATTATATTACCCATAATTAATCGCCTGTACAAATGTATTATTTTCGAGCAAATTTAATGTGAATTTTGTTCTTTGTGTTCATAAAGTTAATCTGTTTTTAATAGCAAATTTATAAAATCATAAAACATTATATCTTACGTTTTTTTTGGAAAATTTATATAATTCTAACATGTAGTTAACGTTCATTTTAAAACTATATACATTTTCCCAATTAAAAGGTAGGGAAAATAATCAGAAAAAAAGTTATATAAATTTAAATGCAACCGCTCAAAGCATCCTTTCCATAAGGCACATTTGTATTAATAAAAATTAAACTGTTTTTTTATAAAAAAAATTCACTAAATAAATATTCACATAATAAACATAAGAATACATTTAATTAAATATATCATCCCCACAGTGTCAGGATTGAATTGTTTTCTCAATTATTGTTGGATTTATTGTTAAACACGCCAGGTACTAGAGTTATTGCCCTAATCAAGACTCAAATCACGTTTTAGTCACTTATTTAGAATGTCAAGGGCAATAAAAGAGTTGACATAATAACACATCCTATGGCCATTAATTTACACCGTTTGGTCATGTTGACTTTCGTGATATTTTGTTTATTAGGTTAGTTATCTAACATACAAAATGTCTAGAAGGAATATGATCTGTAAGATATTTGTGCTCCAAAATCAACTACGACGACGTACATTGTTTAAAGTGAGATATATATGTTTTATCATATCGCAATATCGTTAGGCTTGCCGATCTTGGTGGTTCCATCTGAAACGTCATGAAATTGAATAACATGAAATGTGTTCAGTAGAAATTAAGCTTGGAGTAATATATATTTGAGATATGTTTACTTTGTTACATGTTGCTCAAATAAAACTTTTCCGTAAAAAAGTCAAGAACAAAGTGCATCAAATGATAAATAAAACGTATGTTTCTATTTTTCTTGTAGGTATAACATGTATATATGAAGTGAACTTTTTGAACTTGTCGAAAACCTTGCTATAACAATATGAAAACAAATTGGGGCAGGAGATATGCTACTGAAAAAACAAAAATAACAAAACCGATTTGAAAAGCATTGGCTTATGCAGTTTTTGCTGCCAATCAACGAATCAATGATCAAAAAAGATCACAAGATAAATATTGACTCTGCGATTATGTCAAACTTGTGATTCTTTTATTATTAGTGTTTCTTTGTAAAAATAAAGCATGAATTTTGTGTTTTTAAATTTTCAAAATAAAAAGTTTATTAAAATGGAATTAAAAATGACAAAATTATATAAAATGCTTCTAAGCCATTATAAATTTGATCCCAAACGCCACGAACATGAGCGACATACATACAAGAAAGTAATTCCTGCACTGCTAGTAGGCACAGGTGTTCAACAATCATGAATGTCATATGTACAAAATATGATCAACAAGGAAAGGCGGCGTTCAATAAACACAACAGGTGAATTTAACATTTGCACGTTGGTTGGCTATTCCTGTTTCCTTTCACAACTAAAAGATACTGTTTCTTTTAAATTCGCATCTTGCAAATTGCTTTATGAGTCACACAACCATCTTAATAGAGCTAGTAGAAAATATAACATTGGCGCTGATTATAGCCACGACGTGGTGTATCTAGCTATACTGTCACATTTATTACAGGATGTACCACAAAAGATGGTTATCAACATAATGGATATTTTATATACAAATAAAAGCGTCTGATTTAAGAGACGTATCATAATAATTTCCAGGCCACATGAAAACAGGTCAAACCTGAAGAAGAAAGCTGCTTTTTGTGCTAGATATGTGATCACCGACGTGTACCTATTATTAACAAAATGTAATTATCATTTTCTTGTTTTTATGTAAACAAAATAACAGTTAGAAACAATAATAAGTATAAATTGTACTGTAATTTACCAAATTTATATTTTAGTTTAAATTCGTGTTGTAGATTCATTTAATATATTGTTATATTATCTTTAACTTCAAGAAAGTAACAAATAATCGAACTTTTATATTGTTTATGGCTAAAGCAGCAAGCCTCCATAGAAAATCTACCGTTGCACTTCTATTTCAGAATCCCTCTTCAAATATATAAAAAATTGGAAGAAACCTTCAAAACGTGAATACTTTTTCTTTTTTGCTTTAAAAATTGACAGTCTGTGTTTTCACAAATGGCATATCTTTAAAACGGAAAGCAGGACATGTGAGTTTCTATTGTCTAGACAACAAAGTTAAAAAACAATCATTTTTCAGCCAACTTTTTTAATTATCAAATTTGCTCACTTTTCTGATTCAATTAATATTTCAACCTGATAAAGAATAGATAATATGATGTACAATAGTTCAATATTTTTATATTTTATTACAAACTAAGGTCTTTAACCATATCGTTCGTATAAAAGACTGTAAATAACAAAAAATGAATATGCTTCTTAGTGTTCGTGTAACGAAATTTGAAATGACATTGTACAAACTATATGGGATTAAAAGGGGTTTTAATATTTTTTAAAAACACCAAAACTGATATTAAAAAATTAAAGGGTCCATACCTTTAAAAAATACTTGGGAAATAAAGGAACTATCAATTTTTATTTAAAAAAAAACTCAAAAAAACCCTTCCCCGTTTTCAAAAAAAGTTTTCTGGGAAATTTAGCAGATTGAGGAAATTATTTAAAAAGCTAAAATTTAAAACTGGGGAAATTTTTCAATTAGGTCAAACCCCTACAAAAAAAATTTTGTTTTTTCAAAGTTAAACTTTAAATTTTTTTATAATTTATATCCCCTTTAAAAAAATAAATTTTAAATAACCTTTACAATGTGTTAAGTATGCAATTTTTTCCCGTTAAAAGGGTTTAGAAAAAAATGTTATTTCATATAACAACAATTAAATATATAAATTTGGAAAGGGCACAGAAAAAAAAGTTAAAATTTTTAAATATAAAAAAGTTTGCTCCCTTTTTCCCCTTCCTTTTTCTTAAAGCATTGTTGTTAAAAAAAAAATTTTTTTTCCAAAAATTAACAACTTTTTTTATTGTTATTTATTGTGACAAATTTTTTTCCAAAAAACAACGACGGGCAATCAACAAAAAAAAAACAAAACAACAACAAAAAATAATTTTTAAAAATAATAAAAAATGGGAAAAAACAAAAAAAACAAACATCAAAATAAAAGTGACAATACTTTCGGGCATTAGTTCTGTAAAAAATGGAAAAGAAATTTCCTTTTTTGGTACAATGCTTTCCCTATGTAAAATTTAAAAGACGTTTTTTTTGCTTGATTATTTTCTTCCCAAAAAAAAGGATTACCTTTCTAGGGGGGTTTGAAATAAATTTAAACAGTTAAAATTGATTGAACTTTATAGAAAGAAATCTGATGGCCAAATTTTAGCGCAAACCAAAACTTTTGGATTTTTTTTTTGCGAAAATGTTTGTCCAAAACCCAAACAAAACGAGAAAAAAAATAAAAAAATTTAATTAAAAAATATTTTTTCCCCAAAACAATAAAAACCTGAACACTTACTTAAATAATAGCAAAATTAGAAACTCTATCAAAATTTTTTTTTGTTTGGTTGCACTTATTTAAGGAAATGTTTTTCCTTACGGGACAAAGACCAAAATGGGAAATTTTAAAAAGTTTTTAAATCTATTTTTAAAAAAAATTGAAGAGTATGACATTTTTCCAAACATTTTTTTCCCTATTTTTTGAAAAATTTGTCCAATTTTTTTTATATGTTGCGAGAAAATTGGGAAGCTAGTGGGGGCAAAAAAATTATTGCTCCATTCAAAAATTTTCATTAAAGGTGTGCCTTACAAAAAAAATTAATCAAAAATCTGTTTTTTGACCTTTGGCAGGTTTCCCATGTTTATTAAACTTCTTTTCCAAAAAAATTTTAAAATTTTTGGGTTATAAAATTTTAAAAACCTAAGAAAGAAGTAAAAAAAGATACAAATGATGAAATTTTTGATAGCTATGGGAAAAGAAAATGGAAATTAAATGAAAGAAAATGGGTTTTGGGGAAAATTTGGGTTTGTTGGTTTAAAATCACAATTCAACTTCACTTTTTGACGTAAGGGTCAGGGTTTTTTCAAACTTTGTTTTTTGGGGGGGGGGGGGGGAAATTTTGATTTAAAAATTTTATTGTAAAATATGTAAAAATTTTAAATTAAATTTGAAAATGAAATATAAATTTGGTTTTTGGGAAAAGTAAAAAATTGAAAAGGGCTGGAAAACTAAGACCCCTTACTTATTTTGAAATAACGAGGGGGGTTTTTTAAACCCAAATTTAAAACAAAAAATGAAACTGTGTAATACTGGGGTTGTAAAATGATTTTGTTTTAAAAAGTTCCCCCGAAATTTAAACTTTTAAGGAGAAATTTTTCCCTCCCAAATTATAAACGGTCCCATATGTTGATAAAATGTTAAAATTTTGAGTATCTAAAATGTAGATTTTTAAGAGATTTTTCTGTTTTTGCATTTTTGTTTTTAAAACCCTTTAAGTTGTTCTAAATGATTAATTTTAAATGTGTAATTATTTTTAATCTACTCATTCTGGATGGGTTTATACTTTACTTTAAAAAACATGTATCTTTAAAAAAATTTATTTCATTTAATAAATTAAATTTTACTAGTTTCTTTTAAAAATTTTTAATTTTATCTATTTAGTACACTGACACTATATCATGTCATATCACTATATCCCAAATAAATCTATTGTCATTGTCATAGCCATGTTTCCAGCTAGTGGTTCAAGCTTACAGGGTCGACTAAAAATGCAAACTGTGTAAGCGAAACAAAAACTGTTTTTAAACCTATTTAAGATTTTTAAAAATGAACGTATTTGTTTCAGAAAGAACTGTCAATTTTACAACGAACAAAATTATTGTATAAAAGCTTGCTTCCTTACACTTTTCACTATTGCTTTTTTAGGAAATAAAAAGTAGTTTTACTACCTTCAAGTTCAATCTTAAAATGTGCAATTTGTTTTATTACTATAATTATGAAAAAGCACAAAAACCATCATCGAAATAAGACTTTATTCAGGGACATTGAATTTCCTCTTGCATGAGAGAGAGAGAGAGAGAGAGAGAGAGAGAGAGAAGGGAGGGGGGAGAGAGAGAGAGAGAGAGGTATTTTAAATTTAACAAAGTAGATATTATATTGATATTAATATGTAATTATTCATAAAGTAGCATAGATATATGCAAAACATGTATATCATCATATTGTAGGAAGCACCAAAATAAAAGAATATATTTACATCATTTGCCATTTTTTAATATGTATCTTAATAGGAAATATGTAAGTAATAATTGTTCAATAATGTATGGGTTTATACTATCTGTTTTACAATATTCCTTTCATGTTACATTATGCCTATTTTACAAAATTATTGATGGTAAAACTAACTTGATATTTTCCATAATTTTGTTTAAACAATCTTAATAACAATTTTTAATATTTTACTATGAAAAAATAATCCACGTGAACAATTATTTATAGAAAAGAACTAGGTTCACATTAAAATCGGTCAAAGATCTAACGATCAAAATTTTTTTAAAAAAAGGGGCAGGGGGTTTTTTTTTTAAAAATTGGGCCTTTTTTCTTTATTTTTAAATATATTGTGAGTTAAAAATTAAATTTTTCATTACCCTTGTACCGCCACTCGGGTTTTAAAATTTATTACTAAATTTAAACACAATTTTCTGTAAAAATGAGCATAATGCACTTTAAGTTTAAAAATGGTTTAATATTTTGGGGGTTTTATTAAAAAATAAGCATGTTTTACAATATAAGGTGTTTTTTCTCTTTTTTCCCCAAAGGGAAATATGTAAATAAACTGGTTTTTTAAAAAAAATGAAAATTTTTTTTAAAGTTTGTTGTTGACCCTATTTTTATAGTTTAATTTTTGGTTAATGATATAAATTTTTTTCGAAATAAACTTTTAAATTTTTTCGAAAAGTAAATCATAAATCAAATTTTAGCAAAAAGAAAAAAAACAAGGTGAAAATACAAAAAAAAAGTTAAAAATTTTAAAAATTTGAGCCTCCTCCGTTTAAAAAATCATAATCCTTTTTGGGCAATGTTTTGTTAAATTTTTATATTTGCAAATGTCGGTTTTTCCCCGAAATATGCCTTTAAATTTTTCAAGGGTTAAAAATTTTTGGAAAAAAAGTTTAAACCCTTTTGAAGCCCTTAATATTTAAAAAAATTTCAAGAGAATTTTCAGTCCTTTTGGTTTGATTTAAATCTTTACATGAGGGACAAAAAAATAACGGTTTCCCCAAAAAACCTCATGCCCACAAGCCCCCGGCCCTTTAAACGGTTTTAAAATTCAATTCTCAAAAATAATTTTGCTGGGAAAAAAAAGAAACCCCAAGTACAAAAAAAATTAAAAACACGAAATAAGTAAAAAGGGGGATATTCAAAAACCCTTTTTTGGGGTTTGAAAAATTGTCCTTTTTGCCCCGTCAGTTTGATAAAACCATGGTAAAACCCCGAACCCAAATTTTACTTAAGGGTTTTTTTGGTTAAAATTTTGGGGGGAAAAAGGCCCATTGAAAAGTTTGAAAAAATTTTCCAAATTTTCAAAATAATACATAAATTTAAATGTTTTAAACAATGTTTTAAATTTTTTATATGCCTTTTGTTTTGATCATAGGTAATGGTAAAGTATTTTTATTCTAAAAATATTTAAATTTCAGCAACCCTTTTTTTTTGGTTTTTAACAGTTTGTATGATCTCTTTAAATCAGTTAAAAAGCATAAAAACGTCGGTTTTTAAGGGGGAATTTTAAATTTTTTCTTAAAAATTTTTTTCGTTTTAGACTAGAAATTTCAAATTATTTATAAACATCTCGGTCATTTAAGCAACAGGAAGTTCTATCCACACAAGTTGTTTGCTGGTCAATAAGTGTACCACAAGAAAAATAGATTGACAAAAGAAAGTAAAAAATGGTTATTAAATGGCTGTTTCATGAAATGTATGAATCCTACGTAGAATTATTTTGTTTCTATAGGTGTATAATATTTCTTCAACAATAACAAAAAAACATAAAATGATTCAGCTAAGCATATATATACACAATACATGTTGATATCCACTCGCGTTGTTTTATTAACAAAGTTATCCTTTTAATATTTAGGAATAATTTCCTTTTCTTGAATGACACGAAAGATTGATTCTTTACAAGTGTGACATCTAGAACGAAACAAAAATTAAATGTACAGTTAAAATAAATCATGCGCATATGATTTCGCCACCTGTTTCTAAAAAACTTACTACAGACATAACATCTATGGAATAATAATGTCGTTATTGATACAGTAAACTAATTTTTCACAATAATTTATTCCTGTTTGAGGCAATATTGTAACGGAAAATTATACATTCGGCACCAGAAAACCTAATTATTTGGGTCATCAGCAATTTCTCTATCTAGTCATAACACCGTCAATAATGGCAAATTACCTTTAAGTACAAGAAAAAGTCATCGACCATGATGAATACAGCAACGTTCAAAAAAATTTAACTATAACCAAATGTCTTTTTCAGATTTTTCTATGCTCTAGGTCAGTGAAAAACAATTTTGAAAAAAAATGTCTGGTAATGTCCAAAACATGCAATTAGTTTGAAAAAATGTTGCTAGACAGACTCAAAATTATTTTTACGATATCTTACTACTGAACTATGCTTAATTTTCAAACAAACCATTATTAAAAACATTGAGATTTTGGCTCAAAACGAAGGATTCGCCGGTCAAAATTACATCTGAGCATGCACTTTTTGTCTAGGTCTTAATGTTACATAAAATGAAGCAACATTCGTTTTTTATTTTGAAATATACAATCCATGACTAAAATACCGATAATTCGCTGAAAATATATTTAAAAAACTTAGTCTGCTATACATTTTCGATATGTCAGATGTAAAGATTATTTCAAGGAACATTTTCTTTTAGCATGAACAAGATGAAGATATATGAACCTGTTAGAGAAGGAAGTTCATGTTGTCATTACTTAGATTCATTTTAATTATATTGAACATGAATTATTGAAAAAAATGCTATTTGATTTATTCCAAAAGAGTTATGTTTGGAAATGATTCATTTTAGTTATACAATGGTATGTTAAAACAAATGAAATTTTAAAAACTAATTTGAAAATTTGTACAATAGCATACATGAAATAGAATCCTAATGGAACGCCTATTCTGGAAAAAAATAAACATGTTTCAAGCTCAGCTTTTGTGAGGCATTACATAATTGTAAATGTATGCTACGCTTATATCACCTAGCACCGGCTTGAGCAGAATGTTTTGATATAAAGTGGTCCTTGATTCCAAATTAAGCAACAAGCATAGATGTAATCATACGACGATTGTCAATAAACATTCAATCTGCATTCCCACCATTCAATATGATCCCCAAAGTAAAAGAAATGTTGAAAGGGGGTTTTTTTTTAAAGGAAACCTTTTTTTCCCGGAAATGGGGAATTTTCAATATTTTAAATTAAAAAAGGGTTTTTTTTTGTTTAAAAAATATGAAACGCTATAAATTTTTAAAAACAAATTTTTATGAATTTTATCTTAAAAAACCAAATGGGAAAATTTGCTATTTTTTTTAGGTTCCCACAAAAAAAAGTGTACACAAAAAAAAATTTAAAATAAAATGAAAGATTTTTAATTGTTTTTTAAAATCCCAACAAGTCCCTTGAAGTTTGGGTTTTCAGCCAAAAAATTTTTGGAAAAATAGTAACAGTCAGAATAAAAACTATCTACCTTTAGGTGTTTATCGTTTTAAGTCTTTGCTCGACTTGCACCCGGCCCATTTAATTTGCTTAAAAAGAAAGGGCTAAAAGGGCGATTAGTTTTTTGTAAAAAAATAAATTTTCATCTGCTCTTTTTGCCCTATGGGGAATCCCCTTTTCTAAAGGCCCCTTTTCCTAATAAGGAAAACCTTGAACTCCTTTCATTTTTTTAAATGACAAAAGGTTTTCATTATACATGTTACAGAAATAAAAAAGGGAAAAGTTTTTTTTGGGTATTCAAAGAGATATAAACTGTAAAAGTATAGATAAAATTAACCCTGGTTTTTTTCTTTGACGACAAAAAACTAAAAAGCATTTTAAATTTATCATGATTTAAGGAATTTCATTTTGGAAACAAAATTTTAATTTTTCAAAAAAGAACACCCCATAAATAGGGCCCAAATTGGAAATTTTTTTGTTTTTCAAATAAAAACATTAAAAAGAAAAGAAGACAAAAAAACAAATCGGTAAAAAACACCAATTTTAAAATTCAGTAAGGGCGGCCCATGTTTGTTTTAAATTGGGCCGAAAAAAAAAGGGGGCCCCGGCCCCCGTCATTTCCCCACATCTTTAGATGTAGAATCGTAGCGAAATATAAAGATATTATAAAGAATTGACCAGACAAATTAATTTTAACAGGATGCTTAGAATATATTTTTTTGTTCAAAATGCGAATAATATCTAAAAAATAAAGAAACAAATAAAAAAATCCACGGTCTACAAGTCGCACCACTTCAGACCAGCGAAGCCGGTTACTCCAAACAATGCTACGTTATTAAAGTCTCATCTTAATGTAATTAAACAATATTTCACAGATTTAATAAGTACACATGTTATTATTTAAGAAAGTTTCACAATAATGCAATTAAATAAACAAATACACCAACGCATAATATTGGCTGTTAATTATTGAACGGCGATAATTATCACTTTTATAGAAACCTACTAAAACGTGTTCTGAATAGTAAATATTTTTTTGCAGTTTGATTCTGACTTTCAAATAAAAAGGTGTGAACGTAGATTATACTTGATGTACACATTTCAAAAATATAAGCAACTCTTTTGAAAAGTAAATTCTAAATCAGAGGTCAACGTATGTTGCTGCGTAGTATTTATTTACATCGTTATCGTAGCCTAATATTAATTGCAGGCAAAACATTTTTATTGGCTGCTCAAAAACTTAATTTGCATAATTTATTCACACAATTGCTGGTGTCTAATACAGTGCATTATCCATTTAAATTGTTCCTAATTTGCACCAAATGTACATGTCACACTATATACTGACGATTTTTATTGCTCCGTGTATGCCTCTGTGGAGAAAGCATACACCGACAGACCTTTTGATCATGAAAAAAAAGCCATGCGCAATGTTTTCCTGATTAGTTAATCAACCTGTCAAATATTCTGATGACGAAATAGACATCTATTTTTTTACACTTCATCAGCTTAAGGGGAAATCAAGCTGCACACCTGTCATATTATACTGTAAATTACAGCATTTCTAAAAATAGCACTTTTTTCAGTTTTAAATGTTAAGTAGATTTATGATGTTTTTGTTTTATTGGATTAAATTTACTTTAATAGAAATTCGTATCTGTGTGGGAAAGGGTTACGTGGAAAAAAGCTTTAGGGAAATGGATAAACTCGAGAATATGCGTAATTACAGGGGAATCTATTGGTACCAGTTTTGACTGGATTACTAAATAACCCAACGGAAAGTTTTGTTTTCATACGATATTAGTCTGGCTGCCGATTTTCCTGCGCCATTCTCATTTTTTTAGCGCCAATGGCGCAAAATCGCGTCCTCATCAGATCTCTGCATATTGTATTTTACTGAAAAAAAGATACATGACCGGCGATGTACCCGATTCACAAATACAAAGGACAGCTTGTCTAGCGAAAATTAAGTACAAAATAAAAAGATTTATTGGCAATTTGAAGGAGTTTCTCATCCAAATTAAATTGACCAAATAAATTAAATGGTTAAGCAGTATTGCTTAAAATTTTCAGCAAAGCTTTAAAATCGAACAAAAAAATTTAAATTTAAAGTCGCGGCGTTAAAATTTAATTAATAAATTTAAAAAAATTTTAAATTTTAATCATTTTTTTTAAAACTTGAAATTGGGTTTAACATATAAAGAAAAACCTTTTAAATTGGGAAAAATGATAATTTTTTAGTTAACACATGTACAACCCTCCAAATTTCGGGGGGAAAAAATTTTAGTTTGAAAAAAAGTCCAAAATGCAATAATTTCAAATCCCCCATATTAAAATAAATTTTTACAATATTTTTTATAAATAGTCATCGATTTTTGTAAAAACATTTTTAATTTCATCATGTATGTATTTTAATTGTACCCTATTAAGATTACCCCTGTAAAAAATTCTTCATAAAATATATTTCTGTTTTTTACCGTGTTTTAAAACCCCTTTCTGGGAATTGGGGGTAATACGTCATAATCTCGGTCTCGTCTGTCTCGCGAGAGTGAAAGAACGCCAAAATGGCGACGCCCATGAACTTATTTCTCAAGTAAAAAATAGTGTCTTAAAACACGAATTTCTCAGTTATACGGTTGATTTCAACAGAAAAACTGTCATGGTAAATGATAAATATTTATATAAAACATACATCACTCTATCAATTCATTCCTATTTCTTTAAATGCACATTGCAACCAATCAAATACACATGCATATTTTTAAAGTAACATTATATATATCCACTTATCAATGGACTTTGAAAAGTAGCTTTTACATAGTAAGTGTTAACGCCGATGCTCGGGTGATAAGGATATCTTCGAAAAGTTGAGCTTAAAATAGTCACAACAAAGATTAAGGAAGGAATGCATAATTTGTATATATTAATTATGTCTCCAAAATGTACTATCCCTGGTCGTGCACCTTACCGGCACGTTCCGCTTCATTGCCCAAAATGGCCACCAGAGCTAAAAATAGAAAAATCTTGTCCGCCCTTCACAGTTCAAACTACTGGTGGGATTTCAACCAAACTTTACAGGAGTGATCAGTACCATCCCTAGTTGTGCACATCACCGGCACTTTCCGCCTCGCTGCACAAAATGGCCACCAGAGCTAAAAATAGAAAAATCTTGCCCAACCTTCACAGGTCAAACTACTGGTGGGATTTCAAGCAAACTTTACAAGAGTGATAAGAACCATTCCTAGTTGCGCACATTACCGACACGTTCCACTTTGCTGCACAAAATGGCCGCAAGAGCTAAAAATAGAAAAATCTTGTCAAGCCTTCACGGGTCAAACTACTGGTGGGATTTCAACTAAACCTTACAGGAGTGATCAATACCATCCCTGATTGTGCACATTACCGTTACGTTCTGCTTTGCTGGACAAAATTGCCACCAGAGCTAAAAATAGAAAAATCTTGTCCGCCCTTCACAGATCAAACTACTGGCGGGATTTCAACCAAACTTTTCAGGAGTGATCAGTAACATCCCTAGTTGTACACATTACCGACACGTTCCCACTTCGCTGCACAAAATGGCCACCAGAGCTAAACATAGAAAAATCTTGCCCAGCCTTCACAGGTCGAACTACTGCTGGCATTTCAAGCAAACTTTACAGGAGTGATTAGTACCATCCCTAGTTGTGCACATCACCGGCTTGTTCTGCGTCGCTGCACAAAATGGCCACGAGAACTAAAAATAAAAAAATCTTGTCCGCCCTTCACAGGTCATACTACTGATGGGATTTCAACCAAACTTTACAGGAGTGATCAGTACCATCCCTAGTTGTGCATGTCACCTGAATGTTCTGCTTTGCTGCAAAAAATGGCCGCCAGAGCTTAAAATAGAAAGATCTTGTCCGCCCTTCACGTGTTAAACTACTGGTGGGATTTCAATGAAACTTCACATGAGTGACCTTACATAGTTTTGGGAGACATATTTTTTGTGACAAAATCCTTTCTAGTTTATCAATTATTTTGCTTAAATTTTGATACTTTTAGTATTTGCTGGCAGTCAAGTTTACTTCTGTGACAGTATAAACTTATTTATTTAATAAACTTGTGAAAAGTTAGGAGTTGTCAGTTTCAATTAGGGTCCAGTTAGAGTTAGAAGGTTTAAGAAAGTTATACAAGTTTTCAACTGAATAAGAAAGTCTACAGTAACAACAAAACCTTTGAAGTATTTATATTATTTTGATGTACATTTATCGATACAAATGTATATAATTTGTTGAATTTATCAGTATTGAAAAAAATACTCAGATATCTGTGTACATCTAAATTATTTGCAAATAACCATAATTTATATCTAGATTTTTTATTGTGAGTTACTGGTAGAAATATTTTTTTATGATTCAGTGCTTACAGTTTAAATGATAATTCAAAACATTTTCTTCAAATATGAAAAAGGACGTAAATCTGACAAAAAAACAACAACTTTGTTGTAATAACTTATAGCCCATCCCATTTTGTACTATATTAATATGTACAATTGTTTTTGCGTTATTCATATCTTACATGTATTATATAGTTGCAATAAACTATTATTAAACCACAAAATGCTTTAGTTCCGTTGCTATACAATATTATTTAATACAAATTTTATCAATGGTGCATTGGTTTTTGTGCTAGAAAAAGAATGCTCGATCTATATAGACAAAATAGCCAAACTTTTTAATATTTGAACAACACGACATTCGAACACTATACTATCTGAAACAGTGAAGTATGACCTTCACAATAATAGGATTCGTATTTCAAATATTAACATAACTTAGGTCATACATTTTTGATTGTTGAATGAAACATCTGTAATCATATCAATAAAAATACGAGGAGTTATGTTGAACAACAGTGGCAGAGTTGTTTACATTGAATTCGGGGGAATCACTAACGTTTCGACATCATGACACAAAATACACGCTTACCACTACTTTTGCCAAAGGCGGCGTCCCTCTCTCCTTGGTTAAATGAAATATTTTGCCTGTTTTGCCTTCCACAAAAATTTGTCGACTTCATCTGTGGTAGATACAAACATACAATTACGTTCAGTCGTCAGTGGTTTCTCAGTCTGTTATACCGTCATTGTTGTGGTTGTTGTTAGTGTTCAACTTTCAAGTCATGAATATTAATGAGGTATTTGCGAATAAAAATTAGGTCCTTCCGACGGTGCCAATTTTCCGCTAACCGTTAAAACGGGTATCTATGGAGCAAAAGGTCAAGGGCTTGTTTGCGTCACAAAACCAAATAAAGTCTTCATTTTTTGTTATTTTTTCGATGTCTTATTTGATATTCACTTCAGCCTTTTGAACTTATTATTCATGAATAACAAGTATTAAATGCTGAATATAAACCAGAAAAGGAATAGGTTAAATGAAAAGAAAAACAGTCATATTGTAATGAGTCATATTTAACGTCTACGTTGCCATTAATTTCCTTCTTGTATTGTGTGCTATATTGTGTAATGTGAAGACAAACTGAATGACATACGGCCAAAAATGTATCATTTTCCGTTATAATGTCACGTTTCTAATCGGTATATGCTTAAAGGCAAATATTCATTCGGATAACTTGATTTCATAAATGCTACGGTAAGTACTTGTTTATAAATGTTAGTGTTTACACTGTTTAATAAACAAATGCATGTTTCATAGATATCCCAGATCTATAGGAATAAAAAAATTGTCGTTATTTTTGTTTTGTTGTTGCATTAGCATACATTATAGATAAATATATGTTTCTCTTATATTTGATGGAAACAATTACAATTTTCTTTTTATGGTATTTTTTCTTCATAGCTATATATGAGGGTAAAAGATAATTATAATTGTCTTATCATTTTAGGTTGCTTGAAATATGATTTGGCAAGCGTTACTCCTTGCTTTGGTAACAAAATGTAAGTCTTTTAACGTTCATTCAAATCACATGAAAGGACCACAAATTAAATGACAATTCATGAGAAACGTTTCAGAACATCAGCCAATGTTAAAGTTTCGGTTCTATTAAACCTTGCCGTTGTCATAAGTGATTCTAGTTTTTTGTTATTTTCAAATTTTAAATACCAACTATATCTATTTCTTAAATGATTTGTATTTATTTTCATCGTTCTTTAACCACTTGCCCCTCATCGCTGTTGGTTCCGCCAGGAATTTCGAATATTCAATGTAAGGAAGCAATCCAACTAGCTTACGGAACGTTTATGGTTCTACCTCGGTGCCAATGCTTTTCTGAACATAATTGTGATTTTATGCTTAAAAAAGAAATAAAATATAGATTAATAATCGACACGTTTATCTCTTGTTTTGTCTTTTATGTTTTATAGTTTGGAGGTAACATCCATAAGTAATTTTTTTAAATATATTTTGAATTAATTTTTAATTAATTCTGCCACTCCATATTGAGGTTATGACATGCTTGAAGTAAACAGTAAAAGAAAAAAGGATAAATATTTATATTAAGAGCACGACTAAATTGATTTTACAATTTAACTATTTTAGACGTGTAATTTATAATAAGTAAAACTTCAGGTCGCTTGATTTTCTAAATAAAGAACAAAACAGGCATGCAATTGAAGTCATTCGAATTTCTTTGATGCGCACTAACATAATATAGGTCATATGGCGGCAAACAGGAACTATAATTTTGGCCAATCTTAGGTGTTACACACTTGAGCAACAACAGGGGTCAAAACCATCTCACCTGCTGAGAGTTGCAGATCGATCCCATTTAGTCACCTCGATCACACAGGTAAAAACGGTCGCTTCACTTCTGATGCTTCAATCATTTAAGTCGTCCCTCAGCCGCAAGTGGGTTCAATGAGAGAGAAGTTCTTGTTACTTACACCAACATTGAACTAAACATGGTAGTTTCAATGATGGAGATCATCATTGAAACTACCATGTTTAGTTCAATGTTGGTGTAAGTAATTATTTTTATCTCTTGTTCTGTCTTTTATGTTTTATAGTTTGGGGGTAACATCCATAAGTAATTTTTTTAAATATATTTTTGAATTAATTTTTAATTAATTCTGCCACTCCATAATGAGGTTATGACATGCTTAAATTAAACAGTAAAAGAAAAAAGGATAAATATTTATATTAAGAGCACGACTAAATTTATTTTACAATTGATTAATTTGATTAATTGTTCATTGTTTGTGCAGTGTAGTTCACCAGTACATTGTAACACAATTGATTACACAAATAGTTTAGTCATGGACGTTGGACATTCCTTTAAACGTTCTTGCGCTTTTTATTTATACAAACTATCATTGTGCTATTTGCAACCATGTAACTTTCACAAAACATAAGTCCTTTTTTTAGACTATAATTATAATTATACTTATTCATTATTTAACAAGAACACCGCAAAGTTCGGAAACATTAATTGGGTTGGGAAGAGACTCATTTACAAAAGTTTTCCGAAACTTGTTAAAATTTAATGTAAGGGTCGATTACTCACATACTTATCCGCTTTAATGGTCTTTGTTATCATACATATCATCATGCAAAGTTTAATAGTATCGTATTTTGCAGTTTTTACTCTGCTATATCCCAGTAAGTTACCCTTGCATGCATACGCTTTTTATATATTGTTCCTATTATTATTTTATCTATAACATGTTATATGTCATTGTACGCGTGTTAGCCTTTATTATATATCAAGATGCTTGTGTTTTTTTTTACAGATTTGACATCAGCGAATCCTATTCTATTACCTGAATTTAGTGACGTAAAGGAACACACCAGTTTAGAATTGACATGTTATGCTTCAAAACATACAACTGTAACAAATTGGTTTACTTTAAAGTACAGTAATAAATATTTAGTCTTGAGATTATCGAAGGAAGGAGAATGTACTACAGAAGGATTTATGGCTGATGATACAAATCTTGAAAGCAGCTGCTACAGTAATGGTACATTCAAAGTAAATATAAAAAGCGTGGATATAAGAAACCAAGGTCAAGTTTGGTTTTGCATTGAGGAATTTAAGCAAAGTAATTTTGCTAACATAAGTGTCCAAGGTATTATTTCATCTTTTACTTTTTGTTCTTTGGTGTTTGAAAGTTAAAGCTTGTCATGCGTTTTGTAATGTGAAAAGACATAATGCAAAATGAATATTTAGTCTAAATGCCTATACAATACATATCATACTACATGTATTTACAGAGTAAAAAGATAAGAGAAACAGCATCAGTATTCAGTAGCGTTTAAAATAAAATTATTATACTATGTACAGGTAGTGAAGTAGAAAGTTGTGAATTCAGCAAAATGTTTGAGTTAGAAATGAACATGAACGCCGGTGACGCAACACCGGTAGAGCTTAACTATGGTTCTAGGGAAACATGAATACTTCAAATATTCCGATGACGATGAATTGACGATGATGAATTTGTTATCATGGTGGTCATTAAAAGGGAAGAAAAAGAGAAAATACAATTAGACTAATTATTGTATTTTCTCACTTTCTTCCTTTTTAATGACTTTTACATAAAACAACTATTTTGTATATCCAGTAATTTTGTAACTCTACTTAATAGATTGTAGCATTTCTTCTGATGTTTCCAACAATGATTTCCAATTTACATGTGAGTGGTTGGGGTTTAATGTAATAACTGTTTACAAGTTTGCAAATTTAAAGAATTTAAAACTGACATCAAGTTTATTCTGCGTCATTTAATCAAATATATTTCAGAAATTCACTCTAGTACTCACGTTTGCCGTAAATTACAAAAATTTTCATAGTCAAAATAGGAAAGTATAGTCAAAATATGGTTTAAACACTTAAAATCTTATACATGTATATACTATAACGAGTTAACAACTGATTGCATGAGGTTTAAATAAATTATGACAATAATTTTTATGCTGCTTTTTCCTTAACATTTCAGAAATTGGATACATTACTTTCAATGTAGAAATACTTTTCTTCATCTTGGTCAAATTATAACTGCTAATTAATGCTTATTTTCCCAGAGTTTCGGTGAATTATATCTTGTCTTGGAACATATAAATGAATCATTATCGTTTACAGAAAAAAGAAAATAATACAGAAAAATAAACGCAAAAAATGTTTTTTCTAGTAGACTACAAAGTATATTTTGAACTCCAGTTTTTTGTTTCAAGTGTTATAACTGTAGTAAATTGGCTATAAGGCTTATTGCAACACTGATATTCAATTCAATGTTTATTTGGCGTAAACAATTTAAAAATACACGACCCAAACAATTAAAAACGTAATACAAATATTTCCTAAGCGTGTTGTGATCATTATTGAGAAGTTTAAGACTACAGTAACTCAAGTTTTATTCTGAAATCCATCTTTACAAAACATGCACGTGAATGTCATGCTTGTAGACATGAATGAATTAAAAGTACCTTGCACAACGCTATGCATCTTAAATTCAAATTTTAGTTATAAGCACACAATACATAATTATTATTGTAGATGACAATTTTGCGGCATTTAAGGAGGTCAGTACTTAGGATTGTTTGACAGTAAATTTAATTTTAAGAAAGCAATCTATTCTATAAAGCACACAGTCTTAGACCTTAGGTATAAAGGATTTGGTATTAAACATTTAGATCTTTTTCAAATTTAAATATTGGCCATACTGCTTTATTATAGAAATGATAGCACTTCTTGTCAGGAACTTGATGACCTTCAGTTTAATTATTCCTTGCATTGATATTGATCAACTATGTACCTAACTTGTGACAGTCACGACCTTTTGTCAAAACTGCCAACACATGTTAAATGATACAAATGAATGTTTTTATTTTTCGTCATCAAATTTTACTTTCCTTGTTTTCAATTTTAAGATGAAATCACCAAAATTTACAGTTGTCAACAGGGTGTGCAATATAGGTCAACCATGACCCTCTTGTTCTCGAAATTTACTTTTGTGCTTTTAAAATGTGGTTTTATAATATTTAAACATTTTGGTGAAAAAGAGACGATATTTATCATTTGATTGCTTACTTTTCCCAGAAATTAAATTCAAATTTCTAAATGTGTTATGTACCATATCCACTCTGTTACACCGGGAAATATACGTAGAAACTCGTCAAAGAAAGCATTCATATTTGCAAAATTTATATTTACAGATATGCAAGGGATATATACATGATCATATAAACTTGGATAAACAAAAAAAAAATATGCAAATGAATTATTTAATCATAAATTTATAAGGGTTGAATTAAAACAATATTTTCAAATTAATTGTCCTTAACTGCCTATAGATCTTTTTACAATTGTTGCATACTTTATCAAAAAGGTGACATGCTTTGGTATTAATTATAGATCAAAGTCTTTCCAGTAGTTTATACAAAAATAATTACAATTGAAATAGATAAAAATACTGTTACGGACAATAAATTTGTGATTTTGATTAAATTCTTATTTTAACCCACCCACAGAAAAATACACCTTATATGTACCTCCAAACAAGAAGTATCTTTAAAAAAAGATACTCGGCCGGACTAAAACTGGTTTATTTGCATATCGTATCTTAGGAAACATAAAAAAGAATAATTAGGATAATGATATTGAGGCTTTAATTGAATTTTGCGTTTTAATTTTTTGGAATATTAAAATCATATGCATATGTTGGTACACACGAAGTATTTTAAATAGAAACAAAATGTAAAGTCTGAAGTTAATCCTTTAAAAGTAAAGACGAAGTAATAACTACAAACAAAACAATTCATTTTTACCGTCATGTAATTTTTTATTTCTATCATTGTAAATGCCATTTGAACTTAAAAAAAACATGTATGTAATTGGACTTTAATCAAATCGAAATTTCAATAGAAGGTTTTTAAATTAGAAATCTACAATGTTTCTTTTTTGTTACGAAATACCCGAATACACCTTTGGAAATAACAAAAGATTCATAAGTCCAATAAAAAAAACGAAAGTAAGCTTTCTAATATAAAACATTGACAAAAATGTATTATAAATAAACCATTTAATCATTAGCAGTTAAATAAATACTTCATTAATAATTAAAATACATGAACATTAACTTTGTATCCAGTTCACATAAATACCGGATAATACCGGATAAGTTCGTTTACTTTGTGTGCTTCCCGCTATTTTCATGCGCATGACTAAATGGGATTGTGGACGTTATTGTAAGTGGTGGTTTCGTTAGTGTTTGACAAATTTATAACTCATTAAAGCAACGTAAAATAATCTGCAGGATGATGCATGTTAATGTAGAATTTATAATGTGTAGGAGAAGGCATGGTTAAATGGAACTGAAGCATCTTGAATTTAACTTCATAGCGGATGAACTTATGAATGTAGATAGTTCGTTTCCAAAACTCCTTTAGACCAAATAAAATTTGACGCGTATACCATGTCAGAAAAAATTCTTTATGTTATTTTACTAATTTTTAAATAGCTAATCAAATTCCGATAATTCAGATTGTAATTTCAAAATGTCCAATGAAATTTTGACATATCCTGTAAATTTTACAGGAAGTCCAACCGAAACAGAAAACCTTCTATGAAAAATGTGTTACGTAAAGGATGGTTTCTTGTGATTAAAACCATAGTAAGTCAATTAATTTTTAAATTGCATTAAAACATGGACAAATGTTCGGACAAATTTAAGTCTAAGCAATTGTTTTTCTTGTTTTGTCACAATTTTCAGTCTTTGCCTGTTAAAAGGTATTTTTACATTAAAAATAGATACTAAAGTTATATCTGTGACATGTGTTTTTATGTAAAAATGCATGAAAATTGCAAATGCATCAGTTTTGACTGCTTAAAATATAGTATTAGTAAGTTGAAATTTTCATCTTTTGGCAGCCATCTTGGGCGCTATCGTTCGCAACCATTTATGCCTGAAAATCAGACAGGCTTTAGAAAAAATCACTCGACTATAGATCATGTATTTACCTTAAATTCTTTGATAGAACTAATGCGTGTGAAAAAAGTAAGCTTTTTGTAGCTTTTGTTGATTTTTCCCGAGCTTTTGACAATGTAAATAGAGCCCAACTTTTTCAAAAATGATCGATAATGGTATTAATGGCAAATTCCTAAGGATTATTCGCAACATGTACAACATGTCAATCAAATGGGGAAGTTTCCTCCATGTTTTCGTGCGACTGTGGCGTGAGAAAAGGGGAAAATCTTTCCCCTCTCTTGTTCACACTTTTTCTTAATGATTAACTCGATTTTCTGGAATCTAAATGTAATGGCGGAATTTCTTTAGAATGCCAAAAAATATGATAAACAAGATCAACAAGGAAAGGCGGCGTTCAATAACGCAAATTGACAATATTGATAGTTTTTGAATACCGAGTATGGTGTGCTGATGAGCCTGCAGACCTTGTGATGAGGAATCTTGGCCCATACCTCTATGATTGCATGTCTTAGCTCCTGAACTGTTGTTGTATAGAAGTGGTGTAAAGAAATGGTTGTCTGCAGCATATCCCAAGCATGCTCAATTGGATTTAAATCAGGGGACCTCGCTGGTCAATCCATGCGGACTTTAGTTGCCTCCTCAAGATATCGGATTGTGATGTGGGCTCAGTGTGTACGGAAGCTGTCATCCATAAGAATGCAATCAGGACCGACTGCACCAGCGTACGTGCGTACATGAACGTCTAAGACTTCATTGACGTACGTTACTGTCGTCAGTGTACCGTTTTCAATGATGTGTAGGTCGGTTTTCCCCTGCGCTCTTATTCCCGCCCACACATTGACTGAACCCCCGCAAAACGGTCGTGTTCTGCAACGCATGCTGGAGCTAAACGTTCATTTCGACTTCCCAAAACCCTAACCCGTCTGTCCGTGAAGTACATACAAATCCTTGACTCATCGGTAAAGAGGACCAATCATTAACTGCCCATGTGACATGAGTCTGCGCCCATTGCAAACGCTTTTTAATATGGCGTTGTGTCAACGGAATTCGAATTGCTGGCCTCCGTGACCTCAAACCCGTTTCTAACAGGTTATGTGCTTACACACACAGCAGTTGCATTCTAAAAGTTGTTACGTTAGGTCGTAGCGTTCGGGAACCGTTGACGCCTGGCCTGAAGGATAATAAATCGGTCCTGGGCTTGAGTCGTGGAACGTTCCCTCCGACGTGGTCCTGTTAGACATTTCCAGTCATTTGAATCGGTTCCATTTCCTGGAGACAACGCTTTCGGATACCCCCAAAGGACATGGGCAACTTGCCTTCGTGAACGGCCAGCCTCCAACATTTCAGTACTCCTGTTCATCTCATCTTAGCTAAGACGACAGCTTACCTGTCGATTTGCCATAATTTCGAACACAGTTTTACAATAAAACGAAAAAAGTATTGCTGCTTGTTCACGTTTAAGTGAAAGCACATGGCCATAAAACACCAAATTTCCAAATCGATAACTTAAGTAAACGATGATAAGGTCCCCGTACAGGTGTATCGTAAGCAGAAATATTATTTTAATATGATTATAAAAGAACGGAAATATGAAAAGTCAAAAAGATGATCCTTAGCAAACTTTGAGTTGTATACATGTACTATAGCTATGACATTAATGTTTGTTTGTTTGTTTGTTTCATTTTACACCTTTTTCCAACAGTATTTCAGTCATATAGGCGGGTAGTTTCCTAACCATCGTTCCTGGAGAGTTACACCAGTACTAGACTGCCTTCCTCCGTGCAAAGCATCTCCGGGGATCGAATCCGCGCCAGAGAGGTAACTGGATTAGAAGTCATCGACTCTAACCCCTCGACCACGGAGGCGGTAACATATATGGATGGATGGATGGATGAATTTACTGCATGAAAATATCGTGCACTCATGTCACGCTTTATATATTATATATCTCTTCAATTTTGCATTTTTTACTTAAATTTTCAATGTGCTTAACAATATTAAAATAAAAGTTTAATACATTGCCAGTTGTCTTTTTCTTCTTTCAGTCCCCATCAAGTATGTGGAAATTGAAAATAGTTCCGAAAGGTTCATAAGGACGGTAGAAAATATGAAAACAACATTAACCTGCATGCCATCGACAGGACGACCTGCTGCAAGTATTACGTGGAGAAAAATGTCCAAGACAGGCATGAGCATAGACTTAACACAAACTGCGGTATACAATATTACTGAACTAGATAATGGTATGTTAATGTCTAAAAGCAGCATTGATTTGAAACCGCTACGATGGGAAAATGATACCCGTATATTTTGCGAAGCGACGAATAATATATCAAATGTAACACAAAAAGAAGTTAAACTTTATGTTCAATGTAAGTTGTAGTTTTTCTATTTTGTCTCCTTTATTTATTTACTTAACAGACATCAATTTTTTAGATTAGTAAATTAATAATTCATTGAACACTTTGAAAATTGAAAAGATTGTTATTGAATGTTCTAGTTTTAAATATGTAGTAAAAGCTCTGGCGTAGGGAACTTAAATAAAAAGAGCTAATAGATATATGTATGCACATGCTTCCGCAAAATGTCTTAGCAGAACATTGTTATCCAAATCTTACAGTTAAAGTTATTATATACAACTACATTTTGTCGTTTTCAGTCTATTAAAAAATGTGTTTGTATCTTTCGAACATCAATACAAAATACTAACATATAAACAATACAAAATACTGACATATAAATTATAACGTTGTAATTTCCCTTCAGAGCAGGCGGAGATTGAACATTCTATGCTATGTCTACAAAATAAAATGTATTACAACTTTAAAGTCATCACCAAAAGTAGTACACATTTTTACAAAGGCTATAAAAAATAACACATTGAATGTTTTTAACCTATGCATGATTAAAGAAAAACGGACAAATTTCAAAATATTCAAAAATAAAAATGGTGTTAATTTTGTTATCGTTTAAAGAGAAAAATAGAATGCATTAGTATGGATTTTAAAGATTTTATTAAGTAATTAAACATATAGAAGAATTTAGTTATGATATTCATATTTTTCTCAGATATTAAAGTACGGTAGTTCTGTAATCTTCATTATAGCATAAAATCGGCTATTTTCCCCTCTTTTGCCCGTGTTATAACGGGACCAAAACCATGTGTTAACATAGTCACGCGCTCTTGTTATAGCCCGGTTTTACCTATGCGCAATACATACAGGGCCAAGTAAACAAACAAAAATATGACGATTTGGCCTGTTTGAAAAGTGTTAATTGAAATTATTTATTAGAGGGCCTCAATCGCATAACGGCTAACTATGCTGGAAATACGGCGTATAGACATCGCCGCTAATCTTAGTTGTCGTCCTTTCTAAGAAACGGACAGTTGTCAATGTAAACAAATATCTTTCATTCAGTTTAACCCTCCGATTAACTTACAAAACAAGATAACACAAAATGAATATGAGAAAATGTTGTTCTATTGATGTTTATATTGATAAATGCTCTTTGAGAGAATAATGTTAAGTGCCTGTTTTTTTAAATCTTGTGTTCTTGAACAAAAAATGATTCTGTCACTGATCTTTTTTCTACCGTCAAGCTGAAATCATTCTAGAAATGTCTGAGGGTCACGTTTTGTCTTGCGTAGTGTTATTTAATTTGTTTTCTTAAGTTAACAAATCACTAATGTTAAGCTTCGATAAATCAATCAAAATTCGAAATTTTGTTCGATTTTGACCATTTGTATTTTCTAAGTTTTTGGCCCCGGGAAAATAAAACGCATTACGTAAAACATGTACATTTGAATAAATACCGTCAAAGCACAAGGATTTTATGTATGTTTCTTGTATAAGATAAACATCATGAATCTGTTTTTAATAGCGTCAACGCACGTTTATTTCGTTTTATAAAGTCTGCTAAGTCCCTCGGAACTGTTGGAGCCCTCGCCCTTCCGGGCTCGGGCACCAACCGTTCCTCTGGACTCTGCAGACTTCATATTACGGAAAACGTGCGTTAACCCTATAAAAGTATATTTGGTTATTTTATTGATGTTTGAGTCTGTACTACTTGTAGACATGCAATTATCAACAGAATATAGCATGTATAAAAAGGTATTTCGCACAATAAAAATGATTGCTATTGATTTTTTAATGGCAGTAGACTGATTCCTTTGTACATGCATCTTATGACAGGAGCATGTCATTACTAATAATTCACTTAATATCCTACACATATAATTTTACTTTCAAGAAAGTACAGCTGTTTCAACGGAAACTAAGTTGTGACTTTAACATGTGATTATATATCTCCTTTATTGTATTATACGAAACAGGAATTTTATTCATTAAACATTTCAATATTACTGAGACGTTTTTACTTTTATTACGTTTTGTGAAATTCCATGATATGCATTTGCAATTTCAGATCCTCCCGATAAACCGCACTTTGAATACGTTGCACAAAATGAATTTGCAAGACATGGTGAATTACAATATAATAAACTAATCGTTAAAGAAGGAAGCAGCTTCACTGTTTTATGTAGATCCGACGGTGATCCTCCCCCAACATGCACATGGAACATTTCAAATGACGTGAAATCTCCGAATCTAATATTTACAAGTATTACGAAGGAGGACATAGGGTTGTATGAATGTACTGCAGAAAACGTAATTCAAGTTTTCCTTAAATATGAAGGAAAAAAGTCAACATCCAGGGCAGTTCTTGACATAGACGTACTATGTAAATTGATTTGTTGTCTCCCATTTGTAAATTATTTCGTTTAATCAGACGTATTTCATGGAAAGACTTGCAATTGTTGTACAAAAATCTGGAAGAAGGGTGGTCCTTCTGGGGTTATGTTTTCAGCGTCCTTGTTCATTGTCAAAACTTCAAAAGGCATAGACACTTCATAAAATCCAAATTTATTTCTTTACAATCATGTAATTATTTTAGAATCATAATAATGTGAGTCATTTAATTATATATCCATTTGTGTCCTTTTGGGCCTTCTTTTTATATGCCTTTAAAGGGGGACACAGGCAAAATTTTAATTTCTTCGTTTTTATTTTTTTATTCATTCTGTAAATATCCTCAAAATGAATACGTCAGACAGTCACAGGAACAAAACTTTTCTTCTTATAAAGAATAAAAAGGTGGTTTCCTAACTTGACGCATGTGGGTCAGGTTAGAGCGTTAAAATTTTACAATAGTTGTCACAGTGAACTTTGGAAACGTTTAAGAACATGTCAAATGAATGTTTAGGGTTTGATGCAATCATACAATATCCAAAATATCTGTTATTGTAACTTGCAGGATTTGTTCAAGTCACATGACTAGTTTTAAGACTACTAGGTGATTCTGTCGGCGTCCAAATTTCGTTCAACATAATAATATAGATATATTTACCCTTCAATCCCAAAATATATAGAATTTATACAGAAATTTATGCTGGACTTTAACAAATGTGATTTTAGCGTGTTTTGAATACATTATATAATTTTGGTATTTTTGTAATTTATTTGCCCGAGTAACCATTTAATTTCATTGGTTTATATTATTTTGAATATATAATCATTTTTTAGATCCAAGTAGAATATTAAAGTTCAATGTTACTGACGTAGAAAAGAAGAATACATATTTCGAAGTCACTGAAAACGAAACCATCCACTTTGTCTGCGGTGTTGACAGTAATCCAGTATCAACAATATCGTTGTCGTTTAAAGAGGAAGAATTGTGGCGCAATGTATCCAAAGGCTTTATTTATGCACATAAAGTCGAATCATGTTTTGATGCTGGCGTTTATACATGTTCAGCACAAAACAAATACAATACCAATCCATCTACCAAAGAATTAAACGTACGTGTGAAATGTAAGTTATGTTTTTTTCTAGACGAAACATGTTTAATCTTATTTATTTCAAGGTAAGTTTGTCACAATAAGTATGTATTGATTTCTGAAGTTTCTGTAATGCGACCGCAAAGTGTTCTCATATGATCAGATGAATAGATACTATATTTATATTTTTTTAAAAGAGATATTGTAAAACAATAATTTAGGTATATCCTTAATCTTTGTTTTATCTACCAATCCGCCTTGTAATCGACAGGCTTTATCAGATTATTTGTTTAATAGCTATTTGTTAGTATTCGCTCATTGCATATTTATCTCATCCATTAAATAAAATAGTAGTCATTTTAATTAAATTTGGACATTTTAGATAGCGTCGCAAGTTTCACTTAAATTAGGAGCATAAATTTTTACATACAAGTTTTTTTTTGCGTATTGTGATTGGTAAACATTTATTGTTCTGATATTTCAGGTACACCACTGTTATCACCAGAGTTTAAGCTGAAAACAAACATTACAAGTGCACAGAATGTGACTGTTACTTTTCTTTTCAAATCTATTGCATATCCAGAACCGATACACGAATGGTGTAATTTTATCGGATCGTCCTGTAAAACATTAAATAATGACGAGAAGTTCGAAATCACAACACATGGTCTAAACTCCAGTCTCATTATCCGCGACATAGCTGAAGACGATTACGGGCGGTACAAGATGAAGATATACAACACAGTGGGCTCTTTGGAACAATTTTACTTTTTAAAAGCACACGGTAAATATTAAATATGTTATACCGGTATTGAATTTTAAATATATTGATTTCAACATATTAAAATGAATTGAGAGTACAGGTCATAGCTGAAACCCTCTACACAGAACGGCTCTCGGTCCATTATTTATACTCGGTTTTGAAAGGAATTCGGATAATTCAGGTTTTTGACAGGGACGAAGTGTCATTTCAATAAGATGTTGTCGACTTAATTAAAATCATATTTATTTTTTCTTTCGTTCTTTTCTTTTATATTGAATGATTGAATTCAACACAATTGAACAACATAATTTCATTTAGTCAAAAGGTAATGGTCCTACAGTATATTCAACCATTTGTAATCACTTTATCTTCTAGACGATAACATGTATTTGCCATCACGAAACAAGAAATATAATATTCTTCTTTTGCATTACTTATTTAAGTTCACCAGAGTTCAAACCATTAAAAATCATCAACTGCACAGTAGATTTTAACCAAATTCATCAAGCACAATTCTTATGTTACCTTCTTTAAAATAGCTTCTTCTTCTATTCTTCAAATAGCTCAAATTTGGTGCATAATAAGGTAAAAGGAACTAAGAAAAGACTTTCAAAATGTAGTCGATATGTTACTTTCTTATCCGAAAATACAATGCCTAGAGCTTCCATATTTTGCATGAATTATTTTCTAATCGGGGTTTTTAAATGATAGTCCTCGGTTCAAATATAAATCCTCCACGGGGTGTAGTCATGTGTTTCCCATATTTTATATTGTAAAAAAAAACTTTGTTTAAATCTGCTTTTTAATCACAAACTAAGATATTTACCATGCACGATTGTCTCAAATAAGGACAAAATTGGCCCTGTTCCGGTGGTGGTCTTTGTTTTTTCCGTATACATTTCATATTGTAATATTAACACAAAGCTGTTTCTTTGAAACTATGGGGTCAATATTGGTTTTGTCATTGTTTGCCTTTTTTATTAATTTGGAAAAAATCTACTATGAACAGCTTTAGTAACTACTTCTGCATAAACTACCAAAGTAATTCAAAATATAGCCATGGTAATATAATTAAATAAGAAACTAGTAATGTCCATCGCAACCACTGTCTTTACTCAAGAATCAGTAATTCTCAAAGCAACCAGTGATTTCCATAGCAACTATTTACTTTTTATCACAAACAGTAACTTTCTTAGCAACATTATATTTCAATTAGCAAATAGTTATGCCATATCAACCATTGTCTTTCTTTAACAATTATTATTTTTTTACGCAACAGGTTACATCCATAGCAATACTTATTCCTTATATCCAGTGAATTTTATAGCAAACATTCACTTTCCATTACAATTTATGACTCTCATAGCAATCAATGGCAATCATTGAATCCTAAACTCTGAATTTGGTAGCAGGTAAATACAGTCCTTTTCATAGCAACCATTGACTTTCATTCGCTACCAGTGACTGTAATAACAACTTTTGGCTTTCCGTTGCAATAGGTGGCTTACATAGTAAAATTGATTTCCCTATGCCACCAATCATATTTTAAACATGTAAAGTATTTCAGATGCAGATTTGAACTTTCTGTTGACATTCATTTTGACTTGCATCACATTCCTGCTCTCACTATTAATTGTATATTCTTTTGTAAAGTCTTAAAGGTAGGTGAGCGATATAGTGTTCATATGGTAACATCGATAATGTTCTCCTATTAACAACATCATTATATTCAGCGACAGTTCCTGGAGTCCAATGATCGAAGCATGAAATCTTAAATCAATACATTTTGTCTTGATTCAAATCTTACAATCAGCGAAAAAGGTATGTAACATGTAATACATTTTCTAAAAGAATGTTATAAATAATAAGTTTGTTACCTCATTATAGAGATGACAAAACAGTTATATCGATCAGCGCCTACAATAAAAATAGTATAAGAAAAAAGGATACTCGTTAAAAGCAAGTTAAGATTGTGATGCCATTGAGATGTTTTATCATTGTAGGAAATTATGTGACATTAATGTGGCGATCTAAACACCTCGGTTTTTTGTGTATTTTTTTCAGATAATTCTTAATTATATTCTTTTACTTTCATACGAGACTTATTGCAGCCTACGCGAAATAAAGACTTTTTGTCGCCTTTACCTTATTTTCAACCCCTGTGCATATAACTTTTACAAACACTCAAAAATTCAACGGGAATTTTCAATGCAAACAATTTTGCGGGTACCAATCACTCAAAATTTGTATTTTTTAAGAAATTGATGAAACATTGTGGAGTTAGCAAGGAGGAAAGATTCATTGAATTTATTTATTTAAAAATGTAAATATTAGGGATATTGATTGTTAACTGGTTAATTTCTTTTCAAGTACACGAGAAAAAAATGATTTGGGCAATGGACACGGATTCTTGTTTTGTTGATAACTCCCACGCGATACTTTATGTGCATTGCAATATCTTTGCAGGTTATAGCCTAGTTATTGATTAAAAAATCATGATTGATGCATTTAGTGTAAAACTTTCATATAATTTTGAATAATATCAAAAATATCACCAAAAGGTTCTTGATAGAATGAAGAATAAAGCCTCTGTGGAAATTATTCAAAATTCTAAGAAAGTTTAAGACTTCATGCATCAATCATGATTTTGTGTAATCAATATCTAATAATGCTTGGCATAAAATATTGCATGGGATTTATCAACACTAAAAGTACCCATATACGTTACCAAACTCATTTTCTCTCGTGTTAACTCGACATTTTCTCATCAGTTTCTTAAAAATACAAATTTTGCGTGAATGTTACGGCCACAATTAAAATCCCGTTGAATAAAAAAATGTTTGTAAAAAGCTTTAAATCAGGCGGGGGAAAAAAAAATTTATGGGGAAAAAAACAACTTTTTTCCCGCGTAGGCGGGCAACAGGCCCTATAAAAAGTAAAAGGGATTATAAAGAATTCCCTGAAACAAACCATTCTTTATAAAGAAAAGTGTAAAGGCCCGCCTTTTGGGTCATTTGCGCTTTAAAACTAAAAAAAATAAATTCCCACCAGGTTTTCCCAGTTTAGAAGCCAAAAAAAGGTTTTTGTCGCGTTTTTTAAATGGGGGCAAAATTCTCTTTTAATATAAGATAAGATGTATACATGTAATAAACTCGTTTTACACAAGTTTACTTCAGTTCAAATATACAATATCTTACATTTTATAGCTATATGCAAAAAAAATGTTATTTTTATTCATCTTACTTCTATAAAAAGGTGAAAGTAAAAGGTAATATAATATGTTTCAATTGTACGAATTTATAACATATTTCCTATTATTTTCATATTATTTCCAAAAGGTATTTGTCTTATTGAGGAATAAAAAGACATTATTGCTACAATTCAGCTTTAATTTGTGATTATATTTTCTTCAGATGTTAGCTATTGTTTCTTTTAAAATTCGTTCAAATACAAAATATGAACAACATTTAGCAACAAGTTATACAAGTTTTGTTTCAAATATCTTACAGACAAGCCTGATCAGCCTACAAGTTTTGAATATCTGTCTGAGTATGTTACAGAGACGTCCATAATTCTTCAATGGAAACCTGGATTCGATGGTGGCCTTGAGCAAACGTTTACTTTGAGAATCCCAAATTACAATAGAAACCCAATTTGGGACGACAATTTTTTTACCCGAAAAGGGTGCCCAAACCATGTACAAAAAGCCCTATCTTTTTGAAATTTGATTCATTTACTTTTTCTAAAACTAAAATTCAGAAATTCCGAAGGAAACAAAAATTTGAAACTTAACTTGACTTTTAAAAACCCAAATGGTAAATTTTTAAATTTTTTAATTTGAAAAAAAAGTTTTCTTGCTGATTTCTAATTTTTTTTTTAATTTTTTTGGGAATTTTAAAATTGGGGTCCATACATACTAAAAGCGTTTTGCAATCAATGTTTCTGTTTTTTTTGCAGAAAATTTTATTATATTTTGGTGCGGGGGGTCGATCAAGGTTTTTTGAAAAATGCATATTGTGTCTGGGTTACTAGAAAATATGAAGGTAAAAATTTCAATTTAAGTAAACCCAAAAAAAATTCTCATTAATTAATATTCATTGAAAATTATATGAACGTTTTTGCAAACATGCATAATTATTGTTTTGTTACAAATACTTATGATACCGTAATCGCGGCGATAGAAAGGGGTTTCAAATCTGACGTGTATGTACACTACCCGGCCAGCAGTCATATAAATGTTTTCGAAGTAACGAAATGCATTTCCAACACAAGTGCATTTAATTCTTTGTCTTTTTATTACACCCACTCAGTAAAGTAAAGTAAAGTAAAGTAAAGTACTTTGTATTTTAAATGAAAACAATTAATAAATATACCATGTAAACATTTAGGAGTTTCACTGAGTTTACACAGCCTTAAAACATTGGCATTCTAATATATATTAACTGAGGGGACTTCAATGGGAAGAAATTCAAAAGTTCTTTCATATAAATGAAAATAAAATAAAAAATTTGGGTAAAAAAAGGAAGGTTTTTTTATGGGGCTTTTACCCTTTTATTTAAATCAAAAAGTAATTTTTTTTAAAAATATGGGCATTTTGGGAAACGTTTAAAAACGATTTTTCAAAAAAAAAAGTTAAAACTTTGTAAATTGACCCCTTAAATTTTGCACAAAAAATTTAAATAAGTCCCGACCTTATAAAATAATACATACCCGGGAAACAAGATGAAGTCAATGTACAGTTCCTTAAATCCACGTGTATTTCTCAAAATATTTTAAATAAGACATATGAGATTTAAACAATTAATTATATCCTATGTAAGAAAGTCGAAGCGTCATTGATACCTTTCTTTAAAAACGAATGTGATGTGCTGCTTTCTCGTGGCAATGTTCACTGGTTTGATGCACATTCTCGGTAATATATCTTTTTGAATATCAATCATTGTCTTAAATTCGCAATCGAAGCCTTATTGGTCAACTCTCGGCTACACGTGAAGTAATCCTAAAAATGAAAGTTATTTGTCAATATATTTTATTTAAAGTAAGTTAGGTATGCGAAATTCATCATCAAACCTGCTGAAAAAGCAGCATATTGTTTTGTTCAGGAATAAATTCTGTTTACGTACAACATTCACGTATAACATGTATATTAAATAATATTGACATACTATGTTACAAATCTTTTAAGAAAGAACCATATGGTTACGAAAGCATCTTAATTTTAATGTTCACCAAAATAAAAGTAACAGAGTTTCCTACGTCTCCCGCCAAGTTTTACGTGTAGCACACAATTGTGCTATTCCAAAAGATTGAGGTATGGATCTGGACTTTTAGTGCAAAAGATTTAGCACTTAAGTGTGACATTGACTTTTTGAATTTAGGAGTTTACTTTTTGCATACGACAAAGGGCCCCTTTTTTTTAATGAAAAATTTTGTCCCCAAGTTATTTAAAGGGCCCCTTTTAATAGATAAAAATTTGTTATGGCCCGGACCCCCACGAATAACCTCAACAGGGGGTGTTAAACCCTTTAAATTAAAAATGTGACCTGATCTTGATGAAAAGGCATCGGGTTTTTGTGTACAAAAACTCACCATTTTTTTTGTGAACATTTTGCAAAAATATTGTAAAAATCCCTTGTTTGATGAAAAAGGGTTAAGGGCCACTGGAAAAAAATTCAATTATAACAACTATGTTAAAAATTTTGCCCTCTAACTGTGCCCTTGGGTCTTAAAGGGAAAGGGCGACTCCCATTTTTAGGGGCTTTACACATCGTTTTATTTTTTAAAAACATTTTCCAAAAAAAATTTTAAAAAAATCCTTGATCTATGAAGAAGTTATGGACCGGACACAAAACATACCCTTAATCTATGACCTGCGACCTTGACCTTGGAGGTAGGCAACTGGTTGTTGCGCACCACACATTGTCTCATTTGTTTTGACTTTTTGTGCAAAGTATTATTAAAATGTCTTGATCTTTGGAGAACTGTTTGTTGCGCGTGACACATTGTCTTATTATTGTGAACATTTGTGCTAAGCATTTTTATCCATTCATGGATAAGAAAGTTATGGACCGGACACGACATATACCCTCAATTAGACAATGTTGACCTTTAATCACCAAGTGTGACCTTGACATTCGATGTAAGGTTCTGGTTGATGCGCATGACACATTGTCTTATAATAAGAAACATTTGTGTAATTTCAAATTTCTTACATAAGTGACATAGTTATAGACCGGACACGAAAGAGTAATGGTCGGACGTCATTATTTGGGGTTTATGTGCTTATTCCTTGATCTTTATGTGGCACTTTTCCCCACATAAACTAGTAAAATTACCACATAAACCAGTCGGTATATGGGATTTCCTTTTTTTTTTTTTACAAAAGTTATGGACGGAACGAAGCTCATAGACTCTTGGATGTTCGACCGGACAGGCACACGGACGGACAGACAGGCGGAACCTATTTCTATATCCCTCTTTTTTCTTCGAAAAGGGGGCGACAGTAAATACTTTACAGATTTAACTTAATACACTTCTAAAATTTTCGTATTTCGTTTGCTCTGTTAGTTTTAAAGAATGCTTTAGATGTTCGGTCAATATTTTTTAGAGTTAAATTCGCTCAAATTATAGTTTGTTCAAAAACGTTTTGCTAAGGCGAATAACTCTAAGACTTGCCTCGGTTCAAATTATTTAGAAAGCTGCCGCGCCTAAATGTCATTATCTAGCAGAATACGTCGCGGCGATATTAATTTGTAGTAAGCATGACGGGGGTTTGACGAAAATTAAACGGTAATACTAAGATTAGAAAAAAATACATATTTCACTGAGTTTCAAGCGAAAATTTAAACCAGCGTGATTCGTCACTTTGGGGATGTCACTATGTGACACGCGTATCTGGTAATGTTTTCTTGTATAATATTGTGTTAAATTATAGTTTGGAAACATTTTGAAACATTGCTTTCAGAAATGACATCAAATATACCCCAAATTATAATTAACACCTAATGCAATGTCGGAACTTGAAAAGTAGCATTAATATCTTAGTTATGTTAAATTTAAAAATGTCCGTTAAATTTTTTTTTTTCCAAAACCCTACAGGGGAAAGCAACATTTCCAAAAGAATTTTTTACAACAATTTTTACAAAATTTATTGGGGGGGCTCAACTGGTTATTCGTGGTTTACCATTCACTGTTTGAGTGGAATTTTTCGTGTTCAAAAACTAATCAGGTAAATTTTTTAAAGAACAAAAGGGAATAGAAAGTACAAACAAACGCCCGGGTGACCCAAAATTTGGGGTTTCTTTTAAAAAAATATTTAAACATACAGTAAACTTTTAATTTAAAAAAGGCTTTCACCAAAGGGTTTTTCTTATATCCTTAAATAATCAATTGAAAGTGTTTTTCACCTCCCCCAAACATACAATTCTGGTTAATTCAAAATGTTTAATTAGTATATGAATATTTAGCAAGTGTGTACTTAAAAACCTTTTACATTTCAGACGAAAACAAACTCTGAAACAATCCATTAGTCAAACAAATGGTAAGCATTTATACTTTGTTTTAAACATTGAAAAAATATACATTATACATGTAACCGTTACGATATACACAGATGATAATTCATTAAGTAAATAAACAACTTGAAATGTGGTTGTTTTTATTGTTGTAAGATGTCGGATATCTGGTCTAGAATAAACATATGTATATATAGTTTAGTGTCTATAATGCAATTGTTGCAATGTCATTGACCTATTGTATGAAAACGATACCTAACATTTATATTGAAAAAATAAATAGTGAGAAAATATTTGTTTTGAATAAACATTTTTTTTCATTTTTATTGAAAGAACATGGTATGTAATTTCAAAAGCTAAGACATATGCTTTATAAACTAAGTTTTATAACTTAAGTATACAAAGCGTTTGTTTTTGTCTATAGCTAGATGTGTTTTTCAGAGGTAATTCCTGAAAATCAGACAACATTAAATCCTGATGACATCAATACAATTCATGAGTATGAACAACTTGATGATCATAGTTTAGACAGAAGAGAATACACGGAAATGCAAAATATGAAAGCGAGCTATGATCCGAACCGGGACTATATAACTCCGACAATCTAGAGCTAAACGGTGAATTGACAGTGTTATTGACTATGTATGGTGTAGCAACATTTTATAAATATATAGTATCAATATATAGTAGTACATTGTAATTGAAATGACTGAGAAAAAATTTAAAGACCGGAAAAAACTCGATAACTATAGGTTTAATGATACATTGCTTTTACAGAAGATTTAAGTCATTTTGAACGCTCTCTTGCTTTGTCGTTATGTAGCACTCTGTAGAGCGATGAAAGTCATGTTCTAATATTTTGATATATAAAAATGCTATAGTAATCTGTAGACCGTTTTACTCCTCAATAAGCTTGTTCATTGCGTTTATTTGCTATACAAGCTGTACGCTCCTTTCGCAGCATGCGTTACTTCACGATATTGAAACATTCGACCGATGCGCAGGAGAGAAAACTAGCTGATGATTATAATAATAAGTTCAAGGGTATGATAACGTCCTTTCCTGTAAAAATAATTTGGCACAATTTGTTGAATTTGATACATGAATTTGCAATGCGTCAAAGAAATGGTATTCTTTATTTCTTTCTGTTTTGTCTACGTGTAAAAAAGTTACTATAATGATAACCATGTGAAGTTCTTTTAATTGCTTTAAGATGATATTTAAAACAGTCAGTCAACATTTAATCCTGATACAATTGATTGACGACTATGAACTTTTTGTTTTAAGCATAGGACATTTATGGAAATGCATACCTAAAATCAGGCAATGATTCATATCGAGACTATATAACCCAATAATTTAATGTATGACAATAGAAAAGAAAGTATTATTATAAAAATCACTTTTTGATGTTAAATTGTATTTCCCACACTTACAGTCTTTCACTTCAAGTTACTGCACCGTTTTTCTGTTATTCAAACATACAAATCATGTTGAGTCATTGCATAATTGTAATGTCATGACGGTGTACTACATTTTAATAGAGTAACAGTGGGATGAACGTTTTGGTTGTCTAAAATAGTGTTTTTTTTATCTTGGGTTTTTCGTATATAGTGCGTGCCTGTATCGTGTATAAAAGCGTTTCTCAACTAATAGCGTTTAACGTTTTTCGTGTATCGTTTTCGTTTATCGTGCGTTTGCTATTTCCAGGAAACGAATATCTTATTCGTAAAAATATCTATGTAATAAATGTCCACGATGTAAAGTGTTCAATGCCTCTTAGGAAGAATTAAAAAATAAATGATGTGATATTTATATTCATGTTTGTGACCCTTAGGAGAATACCGTAGTCCGGCGTTCTTAATTCACGCGGAGGAATAGAAATTTCATCCTCGTTTACATAAGCTAAGGATTAGATAACAGTATCAACTCTTCAATTGCAAAAGTTTTGAAATTGAGTTAAGCAAAATGTGCTGCTTATATGCGTACAAATCTATCCGATACAAGTACAAATGTTGCTGCAATGCAGCAAATGAGAAGCTCCGCGCAAAAATGGGCTCATAACAGATACCTTGCCAAATCATTCCTACGCAAAGGTCATGTTTTATTAAGATTAAGTACTATTGTACATTATTCAGGATGTTTTGTAAATCATTTTTTGTATAATTATACGTATCCTATGCACTATCCACGAGGCTGGGGGCAGATATTAAATTTTAAAGAAACGCTTTCATTGATGCGTACCTAGTAAGGAAAGTAATTCCATTGAATACAAACAAGACTTACAAGACTTGTAAATGTAATGTGACATGACAGTAATGCAACATTTGTGTCACTACTGTAGTCAGTAATATAAGATGATAAAAAAAGAAGTGACTACATTAAACTTTTTTTGTTCTATAATGCTACTCATTTTCTACAAATGACAACAACTTATCATGGTAAGAAATATAAAAATCGATATGTTAATGAGCCAAAACAAAAATTTTCATGGACTTTACTTTTCAAAATGTCCTTTGCCTGTTACGCCGCCAAATGTAAAATTATCATGATATTACAAGAAAAATTATAATAAATATAATAATACATATAAAAATTATATATAATATAATACATAATTATGAAAATGCACAGAAAATAAATTTTATCAGGGACATTGAATTCCTTGCATTAGAGATAGAATTAGACTATTATGTAAGGTCTAAATAACACTGATGATAGTATTCGGTGTCATCCTTGACCCTCTTAAGAATTTACATAGTCAAATAAGTTAAATTCTGGCTAAGAATATTACAAATGAAATGAAACAAATATTTTTATTTTATACGATTGCATACGATAAACTCAAATCAGACGAAGACATGTATCCTTAGGCTAGTAAAATAATTTAGCGTGGCTTTATCAAGGCGTAGGAGATGTTGATGCGTTTTTATCTCTAACAAAACAACAATTTATTCAAATAAGAATGCAAGACGGAATCAATCTAGTAGGAGTTTATTTAATAATATCATCTTTCAGATTTCAGGCATATTTAGAGTGCTTTAATATCAATCGTTATCCCGTTTTCGTGTTAGAATACAGATATAAGCTAACAGATGGTCTAGGACCACTTTAAATATAATTATTTATGCAAAAATCGAACAAGAATATCATGTTATATTCGGTAAAAGTTTATTGATAGACGCTATTGGACCTAGACTGTTAAAAAATATTGACCTTGTAAAGCCAGAAAATAAAGTACTCTTAGAAACCTTGAATTATATATCTACAATACTTTTTAGTATTCGAAATTCGGTCCTATATGCCCATTAAAGGTTTTCAAATTTAGTAGATAGATATTGATATGCTTTGTATTAGTCATAAGTAGCATAGATATGTACTATACATGTTTATCATTATAGTGTAGCAAGCACCATAATAAAATATATATTTTTATCATTTGCATCTTTTATATGTATTTTATAGGAAATATGTTAGAATATGTTTCATATACATGTTTAACTGGTTATAACAAATAATGTATGGTTTATACTATATGTTTTACAGTTTACATTCATTTGACATTTGCTCATTTTAAAATAAGTAAAAGTAGAACTAACCATATTTTGCCATAATTTTGTTTATAATCTTGTTACAATTTTGTATTTTACTATGCAAAGAATCAATAATCCACGTGACCAATATTTAAAGAAAGAGCTAGGTTCACATTAATTTCGGTCAGAATGTAACGATCATTTCTGAAAAAGAATGGGACAGTTTGTTTTTATAATATTGGTCGGTTTTATGTTATTATAGAAATATTTTGAGTTATCAATCATTGGTCAATCACCATTGTAGCAGCCAATCGTTTAACATATATTACTAATTCAACTCAAATTGACAGTGAAACAATGAGCATAATGTCACTATAAGTAAGAATGGTTTTAAGCTACATGCCTCCAGATGAGTCAAAATATTTCGATAAAATCAAACTTGAGAAAAATGTACAAAGATGTAAGGAAAAGTAAAAAGTTTCAAGATTCAAGTAATAATTTACATATTATGTCTAATTTATAACTGATTTTTCAGTATTTACAATTTACAATTATATTTCTACTGCGTTACTAACACAGTAAAGGCTATTTAAGCATATTTGTACCACTTTTTGGTAATTTACGTGGTTTGTTAATGCCATTGATAATGTGTAAATTGCTTCCTTTTGGTTACTTCACAATATTACACATTCAAATACATTTTCAAAATTTTCATGAAAATTAGCATGAATCCGCGGCCGGGGGCGTGCTGCTTTAATATGGGATTATTATAATAATAGAAATGAATGTTCTTCAATATGTGTCTCTTGTCTCAGTAGTGAATATGTACATAAACTATTTTGATATAATGAACATTATATATGTTTGTTGTGATACTACTTCATAGTTTAATATTGGTAAATTGTATAAATTTTACCCATGTAGCTTAACATTATCAGAATAGATCATGTAAATTATACAATCATTTTACCAGATATGAAATGCATGAGTGAAACACAAAGTCATAATCATATTTTGATAATGTTTTGTACATTGACATATGCACTGTTAGTTATCCTGTAATATGCTTTTATTATGTAATCAAGGTCTTAAAGCCTTATTTGATTTTAATAAATTGTCTGCCTGTCTTCTTACAATGGTCAAAACTACGAACAAATTGTATAGGGATGTTCTTGGTTCTTTGAATCAATTGCTTTTATCAATGTTTGAAATATTATATGTGCTTGCTAGACATCGGAGGTAATGCGTTTAATGTTTCTATTCTTAAAATATACCACATACAGCAAATTATGTTTGTTGTAACAGTTAAGTAAGATGCTCTTTAAATCAATAATTGCATAAAGTCCGTGTTACTAGAATTCAATTCAAATTATAAAGATCTCGGTCATTTTAGCAACAAGGAAGTTCTACCCACACAAGTTATTAGCTGTTCAATAAGTGTATCACAAGAAAAATAGATTGACAAAATAAAGTAAAAAATGGCTATTAAATGGCTGTTTGATGAAATAGTTAAAATGTATGAACACTACGTATAATTATTTTGTTTCTATAGATGTATAATATTACTTCATCAATAACAAAAATAATGAGATGATTCAGCAAACCACAGATATACACAATACATCATGTTGATATCCACCAGCTTAACTCCAATAACAAACACTAACAAAGTGATCCTTTTTATATTTTGGAATATTTTCCTTTTCTTGAATGACACGAGATTGATTCTTTACAAGTGTGACAACTAGAATGAAACAGAAATTAACGGTATAGTAAGAATAAATCATGCGCATATGTTTTCGCCACCTATTTCTAAAAACTTACTACAAACAGAACATCTACGTAATAATAATGTCGTCATTGATACAATAAACTCATTTTCACGATAATATTTTCCTATTTGAGGCAATATTCTAACGGAAATTATACATTTGTCAGCAGAAAACCTTATTATTTGGGTCATCAATAATTTCTCTTTCTAGTCATTACAATGTCAATATTAGCATATTACCTTTACGTACAAGAAAGAGTCATCCACCATGATGAAAACAGCAACGTTCAAAAAATATAACCAAATGTTTTCTCCAGATTTGTCAATGCTCTAAATCAGTGAAAACAATTTAGAAAAAATCTGGTGTGTCCAGAACATGCAATTAGTTTGAAGAAAATGTTGCTAGACGGACTCAAAATGCTTACTCAAAATTTGTTCGGTATCTTACCACTGAACTATGCTTAAAATTCAAACAAACCATTATTAAAACATTGAGATCTGGCTCAAAAGGAATGAATCGCCGGTCATAATTACATCTGAGCAACACAATTTAGATAAAAATATACTTCTGTTATTTTATTATGATTAAAAAACGTTGGGGTATTTTTGCAAGTGACCAAGCATGTACTTTTGTCTAGATCTTAATGTTACATAAAATGAAGCAACATTCGTAATTCATTTTATTTTTTAAAATAATAAAGTGACTTTATGGTAATCTTATAAAGTATGAAACCTTTTCTTTTGAAAAATACACATCATGACTAAAATACCGATAATTCATTGGAAATATATTTAATAACGTAGTCCGGCATACAATTTCGGAATGTCAGATGTTAAGATAATTTCAAAGAACATTTTCTTTTAGCATGAACAAGATGAAGATATATGAATTAATTAGGGGTGGATGTTCATGTTGTCAATAATAAGATTCATTTTAATTACATAAATATAATTTATTTTAAAATATGCTATTTGATTTATTCCAAAAGAGTTATGTTTGAACATGATTTATTTTAGTTATACAATCTTATGTTCAAAACTGAAACTGAATTTAAAAACTGTTTTGGAAAATTGTACAACAGCATGAATGAAAAAATCTTGATTGAACGCCTGTTATGGAAAAGTTAAAAAAATGTTTTAGGATCAGCTTTATGAAGGCATTACATAATTGTAAATGTATGCTACGCTTATATCACCTAGCACCGGCTTGAGCAGAATGTTTTGATATAAAGTGAACCTTGATTTCAAATTTAGCAACAAGCACAGATGTACTTACACGACAATTGTCACGGAACTTTCAATATGACTATTCTATGGTGGCTGATTTGTGCCATTCGTGTTTTCGCCCCGCGCCCTAGCCATTTTTATTTTGTTAATTCTCGACTTTTCGCTTGGGGGGGGTCGCGGGGACGAAAAAACGCTAATTAGCGGGGGCGCGGGACGAAGATTTTTTCATTAAACTTCGCCCCGCGCCCCCGCCGTTTTATTTTCTTAATTCTCGCTCCGCGCCCTCGCGGGGCGAAGTTTTATTTGTTAAACTTCGCCGCGCGCCCCCGCTAATTAGCGTGTTTTCGTTCCGCGACCCCGCCATTTAAACTTGTAAATTCTCGACTTTTCGCTTGGCGGGGGTCGCGGAACGAAAACACGCTAATTAGCGGGGGCGCGGGGCGAAGTTTTATTTTTATTAAATTTCGCCCCGCGCCCCGCCGTTTTATTTCTTAATTCTCGCTCCGCGCCCTCGCGGGGCGAAGTTTTTATTTGTTAAACTTCGCCGCGCGCCCCCGCTAATTAGCGTGTTTTCGTTCCGCGACCCCGCCATTTTAATTGTAAATTCTCGACTTTTCGCTTGGCGGGGTGGCGGGACGAAAACACAAATGGCACAAATCAGCCACCATACTATTCCGTACCATTTACATGAGAAGGGACATATGATCCCAAAGTATAAGAATGTCAGGCTTTTTTTAAAGAAAACTTATTTGCGGAACTAAATACAATATATATTATACAATGTGTTATGTAAGATAATATGAGCGATATATTAAAATCAAATTGTTATGAATTGTTGATCTTAACAAACCAATATGCAAAATTAGCTATGAATTTAGGTTCCTACAAAAATGATGTGTACACAAATAATGTTACTAAAATGTAAATTATTCTTATTGAAGTTAGTTGTTGTTAACATCAATCAAGTCATTTAAATTTGCTTGTTCATCCATAATTTAGTAAAAGTGGTAATCATGTCAGAATAAATATATTTACTTCACGTGTTGATCGTTTTGACAGCTCTTTGCTCGATTTTGCTCGGCCATTTATTTAGCTACTGAAAGAGGTCCAAATGACCATAGTATTGATAAACAATAATTGTCAATCTGCTCTAAAGCCATATGGTAAATCCGGGTTGTTCTAAGGCCGTTCTTCTAATTAACGACACGGTGAACTCCTGACATCTCTTTAAATGACAAAAAGTTGCATTATATTATATCAGAAGAAAAAGGAACAGTTGTTTATTGATGTACAATGTAGATATATCTGTGTAATAGTTCCTTGAAGACAGAACTTGGATCATATTAAATACAACGTGAGGAAGCATTTAATTTTTGTAAGTAACAACATGAAATTTTATCGTAAAAAAAATTTTTTTCCCAAAATATGAGTTTGGGTTTCTGTTTACTTTTTCATTTCTTGGTGGGGCATTTGGGGGTTTAGTGTTGCCGGATGTGCTTAGGGCTGCGTTCGTTGATTGCTGCCTTTCCTTGTTGATCTTTGTTCTCAAATTTTCAATGCGCTCTGTGTATTGTTCAAATACAATTACCAAGAGAAAGTATCTGATTAAATTAGGAAATACCAGTTTCAGTAATGATATCATTTGTTCAAGGGTCATTAATACAAAATTTTCTAATTCCAGTAAATTTTTAGATTGAAAAGTATAATATAGTTTCATTCATGATTAGACTTAAATAGCGAACTGCACTGTTACATTTTTATTACATGAACTGTTTAATGTGGATGCACAAATATATACGTGCTCTCAGACGATGATAAATAAACATAAATTTGATGTTTATAATATATGTTTTTTTAATATTATTCTTGTATAATATTGCCAACTTGTATGACAAATTACATTATAAGATACACCATTCCTCGCTGACAATAAAATTTGCGGGTTATTCTTTATACGTATCTTCTAGGCGCAATGACATACTTGAAAATCTTTCAAAATCCTGTCATATCCATAATTTAAAACAAACATCATAAATATATATCCTACTTCAAAATTGTACATTTTCCTGTAACAAAGTGAACGCTACTTAAGTCGGCGTGTAACGTAGCTTACACTTTCCATAAACAAGTTCAAATCGAGCTTGCAACTTATTAATATTGTTGTTTCGGCAGTTCTGTAGGAGTACTTTCATTCTCTACTGACAACTTAACGAGACGACAATTTTTTGTTGTCAAATCAGCTTCATGCTATGAAAGCAAGAATTGTCAAAGAAAGTTACTCGATAAAATTGTGTAACTGAGCCATAAAAATAATCAGTGTCTTTTCCAATAATTATTAGATCTTTAACTGTCAATTTTGATAACTTGATATAGCCTGAAGTATAATTTTCTCTGAATGTAGTCCTTTATTAACTACAAAACGCTATTAACAAAAACACTTTTGCCATTTAAGTAAGGGTTAAAATCAAAATCAATGATCAAGATCAAAATAATCATCCAATACGAGATGCATTATCTAGATAATGTTAGAATTTTCAATCCAGATGAACTGTGAAGACGTTCAACAGCGGAATTTCTCTTGTGGACACAAATGCCTTAAATTGGCAAGGTGGTATGGTATATATATATACTCGTATATTGAATATTAAAATTTTGGCAGTGAAACATTACGGCTAAAATGGGCCCAAACATTAAAAGAGAGTGCCTTAAACAATTTTTTTTAAAAATTAAATTTAAAATTAAATTTAAAATTGGTTTAAGTCGTGCGTGGGAAAACCTACAAAAATCATCTGAAAAAATATTCAATCTACATATTGAACTCGGATATACAGGGTGTAAAGTGACTTTTGATGTAAGTTCTGTAGAATTTAATATAAGTTGTAACCAATATTTGAAAAGCAAAAATCCAATTTTGTTTGAAAAAAAAATCTTCGATGTGCGACTTAAGTGTGATACGTTTAAAATAGGCCCTTAGTTCGGGCCCGTCGATTTAAATTCCTAAAATAAAGTTTTTTCGGGTTTTGGGAGAATTTTTTAATATTAATTGGCATTAAATATATGTTTTTTATATTTTTAGTTTGTCTTTAAGGACCCACTTGGGCCCGTTTGGGTTTTCCCCCTTTTAATCCCCTGCCCGTTTTTTTGGGGTTTCCCTTTCCAAAAAAAAATCACTTACATCTAAATTGGGCATTTCGAAAGGGAAAAAAATTAAAAATTTAAAGAAAAAAAAGTTTATGGTGGGTTAAATTTCCATCCAAAAATTTCAACCCGGGAAAAACCCCCCTTAAAAAACTTAATTCATTAAAACAAACAAATTTTTTTTTAAAAGGGGTAATCCCCAAATTTAAATTTAAAAAGTAAAAAATACAAAAATTAAATCATGGGTCTAAAGTTTTTAAAAATTGGGCTTTAAAATGTGTTTTGTGTATCTTTAACCGTAGGATTCATGTTTGTATGTAACGCAAATGACGTCACGCCAAAGTGTCATTACACTAGTGTAAAATCGCTTTTATTAAATGGCTTTATTACATTCCTATGTTGTAGTTTATGTAATTAATTATGTTGAAATATCTTAAATTAACATATATAACTATTACTAATTCAAATTAATCAATATTGTCATCTGATGATACCGTGTTCATTTTCTTATCAATAGTGTTAATTTAAAACTGTTTTAGTGTGTTATGCCTATTACTGCAATTATCTTATTCTAGAACGAAATCCTATGATGTTTTATCTAAAGTCATCAACTTAAAATACTTGTTTTTAAGTTTTTGATGTGATAAATTATTGAACTTATAATATTTTATTAACATCCGCTTAAGCAGCAATCGAACAAATCGGACGTTTTTCAGATGCATTCATCAGTAAGCTGCAGAAAAAATCTAACTACACGCAAGAAATAAACATTGTCAAGAAATACAACAACAATTCTTTTCCGTTTTTTATGCATTCCTTAACAAAGATCATTAGTTCTGATTGTTTTGCCAGTGATTTCATTGTGTTTTTCTATTGATGTTTTCAAAAGCGTAAATGTGCAATGATGTACAAATTATTGCTCAGTCTGGTTATATTGTATGAATGCTTTAACATACCGTTTTGAAAAAAAAACACCCACATATCTTCCAATTTGCTGATATGACAGCTGCAGCAAAATTATGGAATGCGTTACCACCTGGCAGAAGAGACTGTAATACCTTGCCAAGTTTTATGAGAGCTCTCAAAACACATAATTTCATAAAGTTCTATGGACGTTAGTTTCATAAAACAACATACATTTACTACTTTGGCAACATTACCAGTGTAAATTGTGTCTTTGATTTTGTGTCTTAGGATTTTACTTTATAATTGATTCTTTTGTTTACTTTTGTTTGTTCCTTTTTTAACAATCATTTTCGTTCAAATCTTTTATAGGATTTTTTGTTAAATTGAGCCTTGATTTTAAACTATATATGTCTGTATTTCTTACCATCCTTTACTGGTTTTAGATTATCATTATTGTTTCATAGGTTTTCTTATAAAATATTGTACCTTATGTCATATATATGATTATGTTTTATCAGATATATGTAAAGCACTCTTGGACATTTATTTATTACACAAAAGATCAATTGGAGTTCATAACGCAATATCTTATTACATGTATTTGTGTTTTGTATAGTATAAACTTCATTTCCGACCTTTTTTTTGACAATCGTTATCAAAATTCTCATAAGAAATTATTCATAACGTTCGTGTTATCTTAGTCCGATCTCAGAAGAGAACAGAAACAAGCTGTGACTTTTGTAACTTGGTAGGGACATTGTCAATGTCCAGAAAGTGACCCCAAAATATTTTAAGGTCAAATAATCTTGAAAAAGACATTACCGTATAATTGACGTTTAAATTATTATGTTTTCTTGAGTAAAGGAACTGATGTCCTCAATTGTCATTATTTACGACAAGTATAGATTGATATATTCATACATGTTGACTAATTTTCTTTCACAATTTGCCGTACTGTATGCGACCGTTTTGAAATCTTAAATGGCCAGACATTTATTTTGTTCATTATTTCATTGCAAAGTTAAACGTTCTTCATTATTTGATATAAAAGTGTTTACGTCTGAATCAAGTTGCTGAGTAAAACATGATTTGTAAGTTCAGCTGTCTAGATTACTGTAAATAGCCTTCTATTAATTGACAGTGACATATCAAAGTGGAAGATAATGCTTTGTCTAGACCTTTGAAAATTTATATTATGTAGATAACCCTAGCTATTTAATCATTTTTCTTTACAAAAACAATGCCAAAAACCGAAGATACATAAAAATATCTATAAAACAATTCTCAATTTCAAAACGGTAAATAACATAATAAAGTTCTTTATGAAGTACATGTAAGTTTGTAATATATTTTGATTTAAAGCTACATATTCAATTATGACTGAAATTACTGAAAGTATTTCTCACAATAATCCACCATTGATATACGTTTTCGGTTTGAAAGAACCTAAATTTTAGTATATCGCTCAGTTAAATATAGGAACTCAGATAATCAAAGAAAGAATACAGGCACCCATCGCAACTTCTGGCAAACCCAGCAACACAATAGCCCATCTTTACTTTGTCTTCCAAAGCCCGTGATCTGTAACATTTTTTTTTTACTTTTTCATATGTGGTGACGTACAATACATTCCATTTATAGAGGATATTTAAAGAATGTAAGTTTAATTCACAATTTATTGAATCAGTTGAATATGTATGCAAACATACTATTGTTTTATCTAACAATATTAATAAATTGAGTTTTTAATCTTTACGAATATAATATTCTATTTTAAATGATCGGATATTAAAAAAAATAACGGTTTACAGTTAACAAGAGACATTTTCAAAAATGTTACAGATCACGGGACATCAGTTCATTTAGCCAAGAAAACATTATAATTTAAACGTCAATCAAATACAGATACAATATAGATAAAATTACAATGTAATTGATTTGTGTTGATACATTGACTTGTTTAATTTCGAGACATACGGGAACAATCACATGAAACATAAAGTACAAATGCCAAATAGAATTCTGAGTAAACGGCCGAATGATTAGCAGTTCTTTACACAAAAAAATATCATTAACTTGCTGCATATTTTTTTCTGTTTTGATAACCGCTACCTATTCATATCTTTATTTGAAAAATTGTGATGCCAGGTGTTTTGCTTTCGCAGTTACACAGCAAATGATGTCCTACGTCTTCTAGAAGATCAATAGAATAATTTGATAAACAATGTAGAAAGGAAATGGTAAAATAATCAGTGTCTTGTCGGATTGTTTTTATGTCCGTTATTATCAGTTAAACTATCCTAATAAAGCTCTCAAAGATAAAATTGGCTTAGGAAACATTATTAGGGCAGGTCGAAGTTGACATTTTTAAACTTCTGGAAATGGAGTGATCTCTCGGAAGCTATGAACACAACAATTTAACATTAAAATTGAAGACTTAATTTGATTTAGTCTGTTTATTAGAGAGAATGTACAATTACAACATCCCCTTCGCAAGTCGTCTGGCACATAGCACAAAACAGTATTCAGTCTATGACACAATCGTTTTTGCATCAATAATCCCGAATGACCAGAAAAATATAAGAACAACTTTTTTCCAAACGGTGTGTGATAGCATTCACAAAATACAAACAGACAAATGTTATCAAACTGAAGTATTTCAAAATTTCTGCTTTTCAAAATGTAAATATCTAACGTTGTTTAACGTTTAAAATTTGTAGATGGTTATAAAATGTAGACGCGAAGGTAAAAACAGAATGTGGAAGGGCAACATGGCTTAAAAAAGAACAAAAAATTATGGATAATAATAAAAGGCTTATTTTTATTTGACTCGGTCCGTTAATCAAATGTAACGATAGAGCATAATGCCATCGCTATCCCTGATATCGGTGTAAGTGGTATTCAATCTTTGAAAATACGTACTAGAATGAATGAACGCAAACTGGTGGAAATGTTAAAATGATGTAACAACACCAAACCTAGGAATTAGTTTTAAAATAAATGGTTTCACTTGTTCTTTTTTAGGTTAAATTATCCTGAAATGAGATCGTTACTTAAGCCCTAACAGTCATTGATGGATCCTGAAACTAAGATTTGCCTGGAACAACTATGTCAACCTGTCAATTACAAGATAAATAACCTTAATTAGGAAACGTAGTAAGCTTGGTTTGTTATTTACAAGAGAAGTACCAACGTCTATATTTATAATACCTTATGTTCCCTTTCATTTAACGTCTCCGATACATAATTTAATACAGCTTCGAACCATGCCTAAGTCGACAATGAAGATGTTATAATTGCCATATATAAAAAAGACTTCATGAAATAAGATATATAAACCTTGGCAAAGTACAAAAACTAGTAGTTGCGAGTCGGCAAAAAAATTAGCGTTCCGCGTATGCCCCTATTATATGGTGTTATTTATGTATTTGCCTATTTTAATGTAGTGGAGGCTATTTATGTTTTTGTAATGCATTTACTTATTTTAGATTAAATTGATATGAAAAAAGATTATAATTAACATTTTTTTTTCAATATATGTATGTATGTATAATTTTAAAATTATTTTTTACTTAACGCGTATTTTCATAACTAAAACTATGGTTTAGGAATATCTTTTTGAATTAACGGATAAAGAAAGATTTCAACACACATCAATGTTCTCTTTTACCTGTTTGAGATGTTTTAATAGAACGCTTTCATTTTAATTGAATGTTTGTGGGGTTCATCTTTCAGAGATCACGGGTCAAGTCCTGTTTATATTTATAAAGATTATTTGACCTTAAAATATTTTTTGGTCACCCCCTTTCTGGACATTTGGCAATGTCCCTACCAGGTTACCCAAAAGTCACAGATTGTTTCTGTTCTCTTCTGAGATTGGACAAATATAAAAATGTTGAATGTACGAAATAATTTTTTTTAGAAATGTTAATAATCGATTGTCAAAAGAAGGTCGAATGAAGAAGTTTTTATACTTTTTATACAAAAACAAATAATAGATTATTGGGCGGTAATGAAACCTCCAATTGATCTATTGTGTAAATACGAATATAAGCGCAATTTTCGGCATGTTTTTGCAAAAATGGCCGACGAATTATTTTATAAACTACGTGCTCATATACAAATGCAAATAGATATTATATGAACAAATTTGCATTATTAATGTAATGTAAATTGTCATTATTAACTTAAAACTGTGTATTCATTATATTATTATGCATCGACTTGCTGTGTTTATTGACTCTTTCATTATGGTATTACACTAACATATTATTTCATTGAGGTTACATTATCACATGATCTAGATAATTGTTGCAACGATATACATGTTCGATATTACGGGAAAAGAATATTAACTTTATAAATATGTTTTTATTTTCTTTCTCAGAGTCTGTCAATATAAATTGTACGTTTAAAAAGCCACACTATAAAAACCATGACAAAAAACAAAGTTATTATAAAGATGTTATAGACAAAGAGTCAAACCATCAGTTCTCTATAGTGGCTTATTTGGTACACTTTGTGCAATACGTTGTCGATAGTGACAACACAACCTATATCGTTATCGCCTTTTCGTCTTGTCGTTAGCAAAACGCGCCAAATGACGCGTTGTCGCCCTGTCCCTAGCGAAGCACGCCAAACCGATCTTTGTCGTGTGGCGCGCTGTCGCCTTGTTGTTTGCTTATATATATAAATAGCCACTCCTTCGTTTTGAGCCGAGCGACTATGTGACATCGAGGCTAATCTTTCGGTACAATACAAAGAAACTTTAACCAACAGTTCAGTACATGTCACAGTAGATTAGTCGATATTTTGCACTGTTACAGCGACAGTTTATTAGCTGGTAAAACTTAAGTATTCTAAATTCCAGAGTAGTTGTATTGCTTAACAACAAAAATTACATTGAAGGTATTGTTGTATAATATATTCATTTTTGTTATAATTTCACTTAATTCTGAATAACTAAAAAAGAAAAGAAAGAAAGATGATAACCCTTTTGCAATATTATATATTTTGTTAAAACTAGATTCCGATAAAGCTAGAATAAAAAATGTTAAAAAAATTTATTTTTTCCGCGATCAAAAATGCAAATTGAAAATCAAACTTGGTTTGCAAATGCCGTATTTACTGTCTGAGGGGGAGGTAATGGGCCGTGACGAATAACAACAGACACGAAAGGTAATTATTTTGTCTCTTAACAAGGTCCATTGGGAAATTTGGTGTTGATGTTTATTCACATCCTTTATTAAAATTCTAGACACTGCCTATGTCCAACTGATTGTTTCCTAAGTTAATGTTCTCACGTTATATAATTGTAGTTGTCAATGCGCGACTTTATAAGTCTATAGAATTTGTCTTACGATACTTAACCAAATGAAATCCTGCGTCAATATGGTAAATTTAATTTTACAATTGTCACAAGTTTATCGATTTTCAACCTTGGAAGTCATAGGGCACCATGCAGTTATTATTGCATTTTGATCTTAAGTTTAGTTCTAATACTTTCCTTTGGTTATTACAAGTATTTATATTATGTTAAGATGGGATGAAGAAAAAAGACAAATATGCCCATAACATTTAATGTATCAATACAATATACTGGAAAACACATTAAAATTTTAATAATAATGAAAAGGTCGGACATAAATTGCAGTCTGCAATGCTCCTTTAGATTAAGGTCTGTGGAACTTTTTGCCAGTCCATTATCACCACCATGTTTATGCCTGACATTTCCGTGAGTTCAAAACCATTCCACATTTTTGCAAGAGTGCTCGAAGACACCCCAAGAACACCTGTCATATACAGTTTGAAACGCCAAGCATCAATATTCATCTCTTGTAAGTCAGCCATACCCAATGATGACTTTGCAATATACGTTACCTTGCAAAAGCAAAATTGAATATATAACGGATGTGTCAGGTATGTCATTAGAATAATCTACATGTATGAAAAAAATCTCTTATCTGAAGTTTACCATTAAAGAGATATTTAAGATATACAGTAGGGTGAACGTTTCAGTTTACACGCAAAACGCACGCTCGGGAAAAAACGCACAAACGTTGCACGCTAAGCGAACGCACGTTGAACGCACGCTATACCAAACGTAATACGTAAACGCACCCAAAACGATAAACGATATATGCTTTCTCGAAACGCTTTGAAACGTACGCAAAATAAAACGTTTCGTTCAAACGTTTCAACACGTTCAACAGCAATATTTTGCCTATTATATTCATATATAACACTAAACTTAGTAAATTAAAATAGTCTTGATTGTTAAACATCAAACATTTATATTTTTATTATTTTTTGTTGATATAAAAATTGATCTTTATGTCAAAGGTTTAATTGGTCCTTTGAATTTCAAACATTTATAATAACAATAAAACCGGCCTTTCACAAATAAGAAAGGTCTGACAACAATGTCGAGGTGATACCATGCAGTCGTTTATCTGTGTATAATGCGCTAATTGACATAACCTTTTATAATGTTCTCAAGCTAAATTTACTAAACAACAAGTAGATTAGACTGTACTGTACTGTACAATCTTATTAAGTTGCCTATAACTTTTTAAAACAAACGAAAACAATTTTTCTGTACATACCTTTTATGTACATTTACGTTCCCCGTTTGTTGATAGTTCTGCAAAAATTTTCTTACACCCTGCCTGCTACTTTTCACAGAATATTTTAATAACAACAACTTTGGAATTGAAGAGTAATTAAATCCTTGGCATCTGTAAAATATAATTAAATTCCTAATCTCCGGTGTGAATAACGCGCGTTGATGTTCGGTATTCGTGATACTTGAACATAGGGTCACAAACTATATGGAATGTTAGAGTTAACAACACTAAATCTTTTTTATTAATACGGAAAAGATTCTACTTTAAAAAAAGAACTGTCAAATATTATCATATAAAGTTAACCATCATTTCGCTTAGACTATAATTATGTTCTAAACTAATAACAGACGCAGATGCACGCTATTTAAACGTTCTGAACCAAACGATAAACGGACGCATACGCACGCTTAACGATAGCAAATGCACGCTTTCAAACGCACGATAAACGAAAAACGATACACGGAAAACAATTAACGTTAAACGCTTGTAATCGATGCACGCTTGAGAAAGCGTTTCACCAAACGCACGTTGCACGATACAAGCACGCACGTTACACGAAAAACGGACGTAAGACAAACGCTATTTTTGACAACCGAAACGTTCACCCTACTGTAAAAAGCAATCCCTGTTTAATTTTGTGTAGTATATTTAAAATAGTGTGTTGCTAAAAGCTATGATTAACCAATTTCGAAACAGCTGAGGAAATTCAGCAGATTCTTCCATTCAAAAGAAAAATCACTAAGTAGATAGTTACTATTATCAAAAAGCGATACAATTTAATGCTTGTTGTTCAGTAGCGTCTTTCATCAGAACGTTAAATTATTTGATTTTAGTTGAATTTGTAAATCATCCTTGATTACTGAGTTAAGTAAAATCAGTTAATTTAAGTAATTGGACAAATTGACGAATGTTCAACACACAAATATATCGAATATACAAGTGGTCGAGATTATAGACCTATCAGTTTAATCCACTTACTGAAATGTTAAAACTGTGCTAAAGATTGTGACAAAGTGGTTTAATATTCAATGTTTCATCAGTATTTTGTGTCTATAAGTGGTTGTTTGTAAAAGACACTTATGTTTTAATTTTCTCGGATGAATCGGTATCTTACTTCTATAATAGTTTTGCAGATTCAATAGCATTATAATAGCATCGATTGCTTTTTTAGGGTATTGTGAAGTTCATGTGATCTTGAATTACTTTTATCTAAGGGTGTCCTTGTACCCTTTGAAAATCAGGTCAAGCGCCTTAAGTATCAAATACAAAGATCAACAAGCAAAGACGACATCCAATGAACGCATCCTGCTACAAAGACCGGTACATTTAAAAAGGGTCCATGAGGGCACCGAACAGGCTAGGGCAAAGAGCGAATCACAGACGGGGCGTTATTGTTAAAAACCCAATAGAAAATCAACAAGACATCAAATAAGAGAAGAGAGGGTTGCGGAAGGTTGAAAATGTTGAAATTTAGGGAAACGGGATACTTACCGGTGCCGACAAGTAGCAAGTTTACAACAAGACAAAATTGTTCTAACTGTGATAAGTTTGTTATATGCAAGTACATATATACATGTATATATAGCTGTACTTTGAAGAAAGTATCTGAAATGCATATTGTGTACAACAATAGCAACATGTGAGAAATGTTTTTAAACCCATGTTATATATCGTTATTGAAATATCTGTACAGAGCCAATTTATTCTCTGGATACCACGTCAGCTTTAAGTATGCAGTATAAAAGCAATGAAAACAATGCATATGATTCTACAAACACACTGGTATACAAAAGAAATATACTATAAATCTCTCATGGTGATTTTTATGTCTTGGAACGATTCTTGTTGTGTTTTCTTTTCTTAATTTAAAATCCTTGTTATATATCCTCAGCTCTGACGAATCAGTATTTATTCAGATAATTTTTGTACATAGGTTAACAATGATGAGCAACGAAAAACAAAATAAAACAACCAAAAAAACAACAACAAAACAAAACAAAACTAAAAAACAAACAAACAAACCGTAAAATGTGTTGAGATATCCATAATATTTATTTAAAGTATTCAATAATACAAATTTATGAATAAACTCAAAACTTGAGACAATATCCAGATTGAAAAATATAAAATATGCATATATGGGTTATGTAAATATTTGCCGTTAAAATCGGTGATATTTTAATTTCTTTAAACATCTGTTTATTTATATATAATTTATTTATTATCATCTCATACCATATCAACAAAGCGTTCAAAATATAATTTTAAAAAAGGTTTTCATAACGTGGAAAATTTCATTTTATTAGAAATAATGCATATTACATGAGAATTTTCACATTTTCTTTGTTCAACATGCTACTTTATGATCTATGCCCTAGATTCTTATTTGTCGTTTCATTAAAATTATCGACTACTGTCTGGGTAAAAAAGATTATAATCTTTCCAGATCAATTGTCACGTGCAATTAAATTCACCAAGTAATTGCGAATGAATAATAAATGATTTTGCCCTGTATTTTGCTCTTATGCAGAAAAATCGAGGCGTGTGATTTACACCTATATGAAACAAAAAGTTAAGTTTATTCATATTTACTATTAAAGTTGCTTAACCTTTTTGAACTAAGTAAACATATGATCTTATCCTAAATTTGAATTCTGCTTACGTCAGTGCGTAGAATACAGACTCATTTATTGTTTATCTCATAAACGCAATTGTCTCCAAATAAATGCTCTGTTTTTAATGGATCTCTAGAGATCTGAGTTTTATCGATTTACTTCCCTTATTATATTGTGTGCATGTTTAACTGCACAGTATGCATCAAGTTCTGTTAGAAATACATAGTTTTCATGAGCATTCAAAACATCGCTCTCTTGAAAGTTTTACATGACAACTGCTTCGTCACAATAAGTATCAGTACTTACATAAAGAAAAGACGGGTTGATATTGTAACTGTCTCTTGATGTCAGAAAAATACCGCTATATATGCTGGACGGATACCTAAATATGTTCTGTCAATCTTTTGTACTAGTCCGTAGACAGATTTTTATTTAATTTGTTCAAATGTTCGATTTCGGGCGGCTAGAAAACCAGTATAAAGCTCTTCGAGCATCGCTAACTGAAAACAGTTTCCGGAGCATAGCTCAAGTTCTATTTGGCAAATAGTGTTCAAACTTCATAGGATGATTGTCCATATTGGGTAGAAGACCCCTATAGATTTACGGGTCATAATGTCAAAGTTCAAAGTCATTATAACCTTAAAACTGGAAACAGTTTCCGGAGCATAACTTAAGTTACATTTGGTCCGCAGTGTTAAAACTTCATCAAAAAAGTTTCCGGAGCATAACTTATGTTCCATTTGGCCCTCAATATTCAAACTTCATATGATGATTGTTTATATTGGGTATAAGACCTTTATTGATTTTAGGGTCAAAAGGTCAAAGGTCAAGGTCACTATTTCCTTTAAACTGAAAACAGTTTCGGGAGCATAACTTAAGTTCCATTTGGCCCACAATATTCAAAATTCATAGGATGAGTTTCCATATTGGGTAAAAGACCCATATTGATTTTGGGATAACAAGGTCAAAGGTCAATGTCATGATTACATTAAAACTGAAAACAGTTTCCGGAGCAAAACTTAAGTTCCATTTGGCCCGCAATATTCAAACTTCATAGGATGATTGTCCATATAAGGTAGAAGACCCCTAATGATTTTGGGGTCACAATGTCACAAAGTTCAAGGTCACTATTACCTTAAAACTTAATACAGTTTCCGTTCAATAACTTAAGTATTAATCAACCTACAGCTGTACATTTTTATAGGATGAACAGCCAAGTCCAATACATGTGTCCTATTGATTTTAGGGTCTTAAGGTCAAATGTCGGGGTCAATATGATCTTTACACTGAAAATTGTTGTTGTGGTCTCTGGAGCGTCTTTCCGTCCATCCGTCGTAGCATTTTTACTTACAAGTTAACAACTTGATAAACAGCAACTGTGTATATATGAAGATTCTTTAGCTATAAAGGAGGATTGCTTTTTGCAGGAGGTAATACTTTATTTAATTCCCATGTCTTACAAATGCGTCATCCTTACTTAAAAAAAAAACATTTTCGGGCATATAATGCTCTGCATAGTGACGATCTTGTTTTTATTTGTCGGAACCTAGATATGTATGTTGATTTTTCATTAATTTTATGGGTATCGTATAATCTCACTGTCGAATTTACATTTCCACTAAAAATGATTGATTGAGTGGTTTATTAACAGAGTAGGACTGTGTGTCTAAGTGATTGAAAATATGATTTGCATTTAAAAAGTTTTAAGACTTTCATTTAGTTTATATGGACTAGATAAACTTCTATTTTTCAGAATACATGTTTGTGTTTTATATACGTATTTTAAGTCAATATTTTGAAATAACAAACTTATATTCATTATTGTATTAAAATGTAAACAATGACAAGCAGAAGTAAGTATCTCAACTCCATTGTGATGCTTTCGTTAAATGTTTTACTGTCAATTACATAAAAGTATTACAAAGGACACATCCTTTCATTGCTATCATACTCCATTTATACAAGCGTGCTATCTAATTATGAAAAGCAAACACCCATAAAAACTGTAAATTAATTTACTTTTATAAAATGGTAAATGGTCCTTTATTTTCTTAATTTTTATTCTCTATACTACATGCAGTTGATTTATACCTTAAAATGACGTAAAAAAAGATCACAACAGCAAAGAAAAAAGTCTAACGTTCCTTTATACTATATCAAGTAAACAAGCGCTGAAATATTTTATAAGCAAATGAGAGAAACGCTCGAGAAATTCTTTTTTATGTAAATCATTTAAAAAAAATTGTCTCAATTTTGTTTACGGTCTCTTAAAAATAGTTACAGTTCGTTCATATCCAATTGACATTTGAGACAAAGATTTAATTTTTTATTTTATGTACTTTGTTTATAACATTCAAGTGTATGAAAGTTTTGTCCTTTAGATTTTGTGATATAAACGTTGACGAAATAATCTTACAGTGTTTGATCATATAGTGTTACAAAATATTGAAAAAATATAAATAATGGTTGAATTAAATCAATAGCTATTTTACAATTGATGTTTATAAGATTTTTACTAGTACAATTTTATATGATTAAATATAACAATATACGTGTAAATGTCACTTTGTTTAAAATCATCATGGAATACAAAGGTTACATCAAAATTTGAGAACACAAACAATATAAAGTTAATTAATGTCGTTAATTTGATCTAATACGAGAGCATATCTGTTGTAAAATGTAAAAAGTTATGATTTGTAAATTCAAATTAATCACATTTTAAATGAACCATTTTCCATATACTTACTAATGCAATATACGAGTATAATGCAGTTTTCTTGCTAATAGGTCGTTCCCCTGTTGTGATTTATGCGACGATAACATTTTGGAAAGGAAACAAAATAAAAAAAGGAAATCTAACCAATGGACAGTACATAATTCTCCAAGCGAGATATCTCTCTTAATAAAGAAATAGCGAGACACTCTCATTCATTATTCACAGTAATTGTGTAGCAATATGAATTACACGTGACGTGGTGAGAGCGGGGGGTTATATTTATAGGAGTATGTGTTTTTTTAACGTAAATGAACATGTGTTATGTGAGACAAAACAAAGACAATAACTATAAAGAAATATATGACACTTTTTTGTTCATAACAATTTCGTTTTTTATAATAATATTCATTAATCATATATCATATTTAGGTATTGCTATGCACTTGATTAAAACTGATGAAGCTTTTTGGTATACACACACTTCACCAAGACAGCATTGCACTTACATGCATATTTTAATTGTATACTTATGATTAAACATTTAAACATTCAGTTTAAAGAATAATTAAAAGAAGAAATGAGTTACCTCTATCACATGTTTTTTAATGATTCAACATCAGTACTTGATAAGTTATAGCAAACTGTCAGTTTTTTTATTATAATATTTGTGGTTTTTATTCAAGAAATATATATAGTTATCAATTATTGGTCAATCACCACTGTAACAGCCGATCTTTCAAAGATATATAACTAATTCAACTCAAATTGACAGTTGAAAAATGAACATAATGTCACTTTAAGTAAAACTGCTTTAATATGGGATTATTATAAAAATAGAAAAATGCATGTTATACAATATATGTCTCTCGTCTCAGTAGCTAATATGTAGATAAACTAATTTGATATAATGAACATAAATTATGTTTGTTGTGACACTACGTCGTTAACTATATAAATATCACCCGGGTAGCTTAAACATTATCAGGATAGGCCATGCAAAGCATACAATCATTTTAGCAGATATGAAGTACATGAATGAAATACAAAAACATATTATATATTAATATTTTATATTATGACCTTATGTAAAGTCATAATCATATTTTGATAATGTTTTGTACATTGACATATGCACTGTTAGTTATCCTGTAATATGCTGTTATTATGTAATCAAGATCTTAAAAGCCTTATTCGATTGAAATAAATTGTCTGTCTGTCTGTCTGTCTGTCTTGATATAACGGTCAAAACCTCAAACAAATTGTACAGCGATGTTTATGTTTATGTGAGAGATACATGAAACGATCTGACAAAGCTTTTAAGAAACATCAACATTATTCATATGATACATAATCAATTGCTTTTATCAATGCTTGAAATATTAAATGTGCTTTGTTAGACATCAGAGGTAATGTGTAAAGTATTTCTATTCTAAAAATATACCACATACAGCAAATTATTTTTGCTGTAACAGTTTTGTAAGATGCTCTTTCAATCCGAAATTGCAATACACTTCGGCGTAAGTGGGATATAAATGTTCTTAAGTAATACTTCTTCAGTCTAGACTAGATTTAAATTCATATTATAAAGATCTCGGTCATTTTAGCAACAAGGAAGTTCTATTCACACAAGCTATTTGCTGGTCAAAAAGTATATCACAAGAAGAAAGATTGGAAAAAGAAATTAATGCCTAATATAGTAAAGTATCAATTTTATTCGATAAAATAGTTAAAATGTATGAACCCTACGTACAATTATTTTATTTCTATAGATGTATAATCTATAACAATAATACGGATAATTAAATGATTTGACTAAGCACAAATATACACAAGACAAGTTGATGTCCACTCGCTTTTGTCCATTACCAAAGTGATATTTTTGATATTTAGGAATAGTTTCCTTTTTTTGAACGACCCGAGACTGATTCTTTACAAGTGTGACATCTAGAATGGAACAAAAGGTAACGGTGCAGTATTATTATTATAACTCATGCGCCTATGTTTTCGCCACCTGTTTCTGAAAATTTACTAAGACATAACATCTACGGGATAATAATGTCGTTATTGATACAGTAAACTAATTTTCACAATATTTTATTCCTGTTGGAGGGGATATTGTAACGGAAATTATACATTCGGCACCAGAAAATCTAATTAATTTGGTCATCAGCACATTCTCTATCTAGTCATAACACCGTCAATATCAGCATATTACCTTTACGTACAAGAAAAAGTCAACGACCATGAGGAATACAGCAACGTTAAAAAAAATAATAATAACCGTATGTTTTCTCCTGTTTTTGCAATGCTCTTGGTCAGTGAAAGCAATTTTGAAAAAAAACTGGTGTGTCCAAAACATGCAATGCAATTAGTTTGAAGTAAATGTCGCTAAACGGATTCAAAATATAGAGTTATTTTACGATTTCTTACCTCTGAACTTTGCTTAACATTAAAAAAACTCTTGTTCAAAACATTGAGATTTGGCTTAAAACGAAGGAATCGCCAGTCAAAATTCCATCTGAACTCCCATGTTTTATATCAAAAACATTATTCTTTTCTTTTATTATTATTTAAAACATCTTGGGATATTTTTTGCAAGTGACCAAGCATGTACCTTTGTCTGGATTTTAATTTAACATAAAATGATTCAACCTTCGTAATTAATTTTATTTTCTAGAATAAGGAAGTAACACTCCGTGACTAAAATACCGATAGTTCACTGGAAATATATTTATTAACGCTGTTTGTTATACAATTTCGAAATGTCAGATGTTAAGATAATTTCAAGGAACATTTTCTTTTAGCATGAACAAGATGAAGATATATGAACCTGTTAGGGGAGGATGTTCATGTTGTCATTACTAAGATTTATTTAACATTAAAAATAATTTATTAAAAACATGCTACTTGATTTATTTCAAAAGAGCTATGTTTGTAAATGATTTAAAATGTACGGTCTTCTAAGTTGTTGTTTATATCAATCAAGTTATTGAAGTTAGCTTGTTCAGCCATTAGTTAGGGAAAGTGGTAATTATGTCAGAGTAAATCTATTTATTTTACTTGTTTATCGATTTAGGATTTCTTTGCTCGGTCTTGCTCGGCCATTTATTTAGCTAATAAAAGAGGCCCCGATGTCGATAGTATTGATAAACAATCAGGTGTCAATCTTCTCTACAGTCATGTGGTAAATCCAGCTTGAAGAAAAATCATTCTCATAATAAACGACAAGGTGAACTCCTGACATTTCTATAAATAACAAAAGGTTGAATTACATCAGAAGGAAAAAAAGAACAGTTGTCTATTGACATACAATTTATCTCTGTATTTATAGATATAAATTACAATGGTAATAGGTCCTTGACAACAGAACGTAGAGCATATTAAATGTACCATGAGGAAGCATTTCATTTTTCTTCAATGCACGTTGCAAACAAGCAAATACACATGCAATATTTTAAGTAACAAAATAAGTGTATCGTAATATTTATTCCAAGTATGAGTGGTTACTGTCAATGTTCATTTCTCTGTGGTGCGCATTGGGGGTTCGGTGTTGCCGGGGTGTGTTCGGGCCTGCGTTCGTTGAACGGTACCTTTTGTTCTCAAATTCTAAAATCGCTCTGTGTATTGTTCAAATACAATTACCAAGAGAAAGTATCTGATTGAATTAGAAAATGCCATTGTCAGCAATGATATCATTTTGTATACAAAATACTAATTCCAGTAATTTTTTACAAATCGATGGATATTATATAGTTTCATTCATGACTACATGTAGATTCAAATAGCGAACTGCCCTGTTACATTTGCATTCCAAAAACGTGTAAATGTGGTTCCACAAATATATACATATTATCATATTATCAGAAGATTTATAACATAAAATTGCTTACAATAAAATTTGCCGGCTAGTCTAAATACGCATTTTCTAGGTGCAATTTTATATTTGAAAATCTTTCAAAATCGTGTGATCTCGATAATTTTAGTCATACAACATACATGCATATCCTAATTCAAAATTGTACAACTTCCTGTAACAAACTAAATTCTACTGAATTCTTCTTCAGTCGGCGTGGAAGTTAGCTTGCACATGCCATGAACAGTCAATCAAACCGAGCATGTAACCTTTTATAATTTCTTTAGGGATATGTTATTCTCTATTTTCCTTTACAAGACGACAATGAGCGGAACTTTATATTTGATATATGGCATAATATTCAAATTAAGTGTATCCTTTTAAGAATTTCTAGATTTCAAACACAAAGTACTGTTGTAAAAATCAGCTTCATGCTACGAAAAAATTATATGAAAGCAAGAATTGTCAAAGAAAGTTACTCGATAAAATCGTGAACCTGAGCTATAAAAAAAATCAGTGTCTTTTCCAATAATTATAAGATAATTTACTGTCAATGTCGATATAGCCTGAAAAATAATTATCTCTGTATGTAGACCTTTATTACTACAAAACGCATTTAACAAAAAGACTTTTGACATTCAAGTAAGAGAATTAAAATAACATTCAGTATAGGATCCATTATTTAGATAATGTTAGAATTTTCAATCCAGATGAAATGTGCAGACGGTCAATAGAGGAATTTCTCTTGCGGACACAGATGACCTTACATTTGTTAGGTGGTATGATATACATATTATATATTATAATTTAGGCAGTAAAACAAAAAAGCCAAACATGACCAAATGATTATACAAGAGTTGATAAAGTATCATTTTGGATATCTCTAATAATATTAAATCAATATTGTTGAAGTTAGTGGATTACCATTTGTGTATGCTCTGAAAAAGATGTTAAAACTACTTATTGTACTCGGAAATACAGGCTTCTTAGCCAATATAAGTATGTACAGACTAAATCAAACCGAGTCTGCAATTCTCTTGTAATTATGTTGTGATTAATGCTTCCGAGGGATCATTTTGTTTCCAGATTTTTTCTATAGATACCAGTAGCTAAGTCAAATACCATTTTTCAGTATTTTTAGTCATATTTGAATATGTAGCTTTAAATCGCAAAATAATAAAAAATGACATGCACTTCATTTAAAATTTTAATAAATTATTTTCAATTTTAAAATTACTATTTTAATGTAGCTTCGGGTTTTGACATTGATTTATAAAAATATCAAGTGCTAGGGTTATCTTCATTGTTAAAAATTTTCAAAGGTCTAGACAAAGCATTATCTTCCACTTTGATAAGTCACTGTCAATTGATAGAAGGCTATTTAAAGTAATCTAGACAGGCTTATTATTTAATAATATTAGTCTGATAGTATCGAAAGTATGCGGCATTCATGTTTAAGGAAATTGAAATGAGAATTAGGAATCAGTGTCGATGTGAATCTAAAATGAATAATCACAATCACAAATTTCATCGACAATTCCATATAGTTACAATATAGATAAAATTAATTGATTTGTGTTCATAAATTGACTTTTTTAATTTCGTGTACAAAGTCACACGCCTATCATTCATGCAAACATATTATTTGCTCTTTTCTCGATCATACGAAAACAAAAACATGAAACATTAAGTTCAAATGCAAGATAGAGATCTGAGTAGACGGCAGAATGACCGTTCTACATTCCATAAGATTTGTTGTTTTTTGTGCCAGTTTAAGTAGCGGTGAGATAAGTAACTTGGGAGTAAAAGAATTGATACCCATTTTGTGAGACTCCTGGTGCATCTTAATTTGTCAAAACTACTTTAGCAGTATCGTCTATTGTTTGAAACGGTAGTTCATTTAAATATAAAAATCAATAAACTGGCTAGCATATTTGTTCTGTGTTGTAACAGCTACGTATTCGTAACTTTATTTAAAATGTCATGCCAGGTGTTCGGCAGTTCCACAGCAAATGATGGCATCCGTCTTCTAGAAGATCGATTGAATAATTTGATAAAAAATGTAAAAAGGAAATGGTAAAATAATCAGTGTCTTGTCGGTTTGTTTTTACGTTCGTTACTACCGGTAAATCTTTCCTAATATAGCCCTCAAAGAATCAATTGTCTTAGGAAACATTATTGCAAAGGCAGATCGAAGTTGGCATTTTACATTTCTGGAAAAGGAGTGATGAAACAAACAATATAACATGAACCTTGCAGACTCGGTTTGATTGAGTATGTTCATTAGAGATAATATACAATTGCAATATCCCCATTCTCAAGTCCCCTAGCACATAGCACAACGCAGTATTCAGTATTCATAACACAAACGGGCTGGCATCAATAATCCCGGATGACCAGAAAAATACATTTTTGTCTAAACGGTAGGTTATAATATTCAAAAAATATATACAGACAATTGTTATCAAATTGAAGTACGTCACAAATTCTTCTTTTCAAAACATAAGTATGTAACGTTTCTTCTGTATTGTTTAACGTTTAAAATTTGTGGATGGTTAAATAATATAGACGCGAAAATAAAAAAATGAATGTAGAAGAGCAACACGGCTTATAAAAAAAATAAAAAATAATTGATAATAATAACAGAATTATTTTCATTTGACTCGGTCCTTTATTTATCAAATGTTCTGATAGAATGTTGCCGCTATTCCTGATACCACTGTAAATGGCAATCAATCTTAAAAAATACGTACTGGAATTAATGGACGCTAACTGGCGGAAAGGTTAGAATGATATAACAACACCAAACCTAGGAATTAGTGTTTAAATAAATGGTTCCACTTGTTCTTTTTTCAAGTTAAATTACCTGAAAATGAGACCGTTAGTCAAGCCCTAACAGTCATTGATGGATCCTGAAACTAAGATCATACATTTGCCTAAACAACTTAGTCAACCTGTCAATTACAATATACATAACCTTAATTAGGACACGTAGCACATATGTTTATTTACAAGAGAAGTACCAACGTCTATCTTTATAATCCGTAATTACCCTTCCATTTAACGTCTCCGATACAAAATTTAAATATAGCTTTGAACCATGTCTAAGTCGACATTTACGATGTTGTAATTGCGATTTATAAAAAAATGACTTTGTGGTGGCATTGCCTTTATTAGTAATTCTGAAATTTGTGTTCTATCAAATGTGTTTAAATGGTCTTGATTTCTGGTCCACCACAAAAGCGTGAAATACATATAGAATTTGGAAGTTCATTTTTTACAAAAGCGCAATGCTAAGGGCTTACATATTTAGAGTGTTTTATTTTCTACTACGAGTAAATCTCTTCCAAGGCTGTTTAAATTATATCCATTGAGTTAAAATTTGCCGCCCGGGGTTAACTTATTTTTACATCGCCTCGTGCAGTAAATTCTCTTTTCAATAACAGTTTGGTATAGCATTCCGTAGCATTATACAATTACATAGTCTTTCGTCGAAAACAGTTTAAAAACACAATGCCTCAAGTTTGGATGTTTTTTTAAGTGTGTAGCGTTTGTTAAAATCGTGATCCTGGGACCAAATTGACTCAGCTCGGGAACGTTTACAGGAAAACTAGATAGATATTATTCTAAGTAGCCATATGCCTAGATTTAGTTATTTTGAAACTAAATTATCATGCATTTATGTCATTTGTCAGAATAATTTGACCGCCTCTGCTTGGTCAATTTGGTCACGAGGTATATAAGGCATCGCTTTACTTTAGAGGGAGAGCATCGTGTTAGTAATTCAAGCTTAAGCTAATCTTTCGTTACGGATAATCCTTTTTCAATATCATAATTAAAAAAACAAACAAAAAAAATCAACAAAAAAAAAAAAACAACTAGATTTCGAAACTAAAATAAATAAATGCAAAAATATAGATTCCTTCTAACAAATGTCATTGAAATCACAACTTGATTGCATGTGTATTCAGCTGGCTATTGCCGTGACGATAACAGTAGACACGAATGGTAAGCATTTTGTCTCTTAACAAGGTCCATTGGGAAATTTGGTGTTGAGGTTTATTCACTTCATTTATTAAAATTCTAGACACTGCCTATGTCCAACTGATTGTTTCCTAAGTTAATGTTCTCACGATATATAATTACAGTTGTCAATGCGTGACTTTATTAGTCTATAGAATATGTCTTAACCATGTTACTTATGTTACTTAACCAAATACAATGTTGCGTCAATATGATCAATTTAATTTTACAATTGTCACAAATTATTTAGTTTCAACCTTGAAAGTCATAAGGTACCATGCAGTGATAATTGCACTTTGATCTTTATTTTAGTTCTTATATTTTACTTTGGTTATCACAAGTATTTATATTATGCTAAGAGGGGATGAAGTAAGGGACATAATATGCCCATTACATTTAATGTATCAATACAATGTACTGGAAAGCAAAATGAATTTTAATAATGAAGAAAAAAAAACGTCGGACAGATATTGCAGTCTGCAGCATGTCTCAGGTATGCTCTATTAGATTAAGGTCTGTGGACCTTTTTGCCAGTTCATAATAACCACCATGCTTATGCCTGACATTTCCGTGAGTTCAAAACTATTCCTAAATCTTGGGGACATCTCAAGAACACCTGCCACATACTCTTTGAAACGCCCAGTCTCAATATTCATCTCTTGTATTTCAGCCATACCCAATAATAGCAATGACAATGATTACATACAAACAAACCGTAAAGTGTGCTGAGACATACATAGTAATACCTTAAATTATTCGATTTAACATAATAATGAATAAACTTAAAACTTGAGATAGAAAAATATTTTTAAATGGGTTTTATATAATCGCTTGAGAATAAATATTTACCGTTTAAATCGATGCTATTCTAATTTCTTTAAATTTCAACGTCTTTTTACCAGATCAGTTGTCACTTGCAATTTTCAAATGAATAATAAATGGTTTCGCCTCGTCTCTTGCTCTTATGATTACAGCACGACGTGTGATTTACAGCTATACGAACCAAAAAGCTTAGTATATTCATATTTACTATTAAACTTTCTGAACCTTTTTGAAACTTGTAAACATATGGTCTATATTCTAAATTTGAAATCTGCTTACGTCGGTGCGTAAAATTCAGACTCTCATTTATTGTTAAAGATTTATTATGCTAAAATTTGATATTTAGAAATATTTATATATTTTACACAGTCACTCTTTTAGTAAATGTAAAACAAACATGTTTTGAGTACCAACAGAGTATATATTTGGAGTTTTAAACTCCATACATTATAAGTAGACACAGTATAAATACATAGTGTCATTAAAAACAACTGCCAGTTTTTTTAAAGAGATTACCAACTTAACTTGACCCGTAGTAGGGAATGCAGCTTCCCATACACAGTTTGTTCATTTCCTTATTCAAATTAGGCATATAAAGTAAGACTTAGAATATTCTTGATTTTAACAGATTTCTGCAAAAGAAGTATTTTACTAAAAGATGAGCATAGTACATCTTTAAAATCTCATAAACACAATTGGCTCCAGAACATTGCTCTGTTTTCGTCAGAGTTTTATTGATTTACTCCCTTAATTATAATGCTTGGATGTTTTACTTCACAGTATGGATCAAACTCTGTTAGAAATACATATATTTTATAAGTGCATTAAAACCATCGCTCTCTTGAAAGTCTTACATGGCAACTATGTCACAGTAAGTGTCAGTACTTACATAGAAAGTGAAATCCTGTTGATATTGTATCCGATTCTGTTGTCGGAAAAATACATTTAGATTTTGTGATATATGCAACTGATTTATACCAAAACAAAATAATGACGTAAAAAGCGATCAAAATAGCAAACAAAACATGACGTTCCTTTATTATACTATATCAAGTTAACAAGCTCTGGAATTTTTATAAGCAAATAAGAGAAATGCTCTGGAGATGCTAATTTATGTTAATCATTCAGGAAATTGTCCCAATTTTATTTACGGTGTCTTAGAAATTGTTACAGTTCGTTCATTACCAGTTGACATTTGAGACAAAGCTTTAATTTGTTTTATTTTGTGTACTTTATTTTATGTAAGTTTTTGTTCTTTGGGTTTTACGATATAAACTTTGACAAAATACTCTTACAATGATATACAATCAAATAGTTTTAGAACATATGATAAAGATAAAAATAATGGTTGAAAAATATCATAGATTGCTTTTACAATTGATGTTAATAAGATATTAACTCGTACAATTTTATACGATTAAATGTCATTTTGTTGACAAAAAGTATCACATTATATGGAAAACAAATGTTACACAAAATTTAAGAAAATAATCAATATGAATCCATTTATGTCTTTGTGAATTTGATCTGTTACGATTTTGGTTTAAACAATATTTATTTTCCAAATAGATTTACACACATGTTATACAATTATACACAATCTAGTAATAACAAATAGAAATATAATAAAAACAATCATTGTGTTAGTATAGCATACAGAATAGAGGATAAAGCTTTGTAGCTTATACTAAGCCTCGCTTCTGTCTGTCATAAGAATCTGCACTGACGATGTAACTTCATTTGAAACATTTATGAACCGGAACAAAATAAATAAACGAAAGGGTAGACCTGGTTGTAAATAAAAGGAAAACAAGATAAAACAGACAAAAAATCAAAAAGAAAAATGTTTTGATTTTTAAAACATTTTAAGTTAAGTAATTATCAAAGAGAGAAAATAAAGGTAAGGAAAGTCCATGGAGTAAAGTTAGGAGGGGAAGAAAGATTTGAGATGTGTGGGTCTTTTTCAGGGACGAAGCGATAGTGGGTTTTAATTAGCGCTTGAATCTTTGTGTATGTGTTATAAAGCCTTGCACTGTTTCGTTTTTGTCCGAGTCAAGAGATTCATTTCCAAACAGGAGAATGTTTTCAGTGATTGGTGTGATATTGCTGAGGTTGTTTAACATGGTTGTTCTTTGATTAGTATAAATTGGACATGCAAGAAGAAAGTGTTTTGTGTCTTCAATTTCTCCACAAGTGCATAATGGGCTTTCAATGATATTTTTAGAAAAAAGATGTTCTTTAAGAGAACTGCAATGCATTCGTAATCTGGCATGTTGGATAGACACTTCTCTGCTTCCAGTATAATAGTAAGATGGTACTTTTGTTATGTCTCTATTTAAAGCATGTTTGAAAGATGATAAAGTGGATGAGTTTCGGACGTTGGGTGCTAAATTACTCCAAGCGTTAATAGTTACTATTTTGAGAGCCCCTCCGTTATAAATGTATAAAACTGTGTATTATGTTTTTTTTTTAATATTACCAAATTTATTATTTTTTATCAAATTTAGCACATTTGTAGCGTATTGACCATTTGAAATATACTTACTAATGCAATGTAGATAATGCAGTTTCTTGAAAATAGGTCGTTCCTTTGTGATGATTTATCTGACAATTACATTTTGCAAAGAAAACAAAATCAAAGAAGGAAATCTAACTTCAACCAATGGACAGTACATCATTCTCCAAGCGAGATATCGCTCTTAATAAAAAAATAGCGAGACACTCTCATTCATTATTCACAGTAATTGTGTAGCAATTTGTATTACACGTGACGTGGTGAGAGCGGGGGATTATATGTGTTTTTCACGTAAATGAACATGCGCTATGTGAGACAAAACAAAGACAATTACTATAAAGAAAGATATGAAACTTTTTTGTTTATAACAGTTACCATTTAATATCCATCAACCATATGTCATATTTAGGTATTGCTATGCACTTAATTAAAACCGATTTGGCTTTCTGGTATACATAACACTCCACCAAGACAACATTGCACTTACATGCATATTTCAATTGTATACAAATTGTATACAAATGATAATAAAAAAGTTTAACATTCAGTTTAAACCATGATAGTAAAAAGAAGGTTAGAGTAACTTTTTCACATATTTTTTAAAGGGATACTCAAGCAAATACATTAAATTGATTTAATGTATTCAAATCAAGGTAAAATGACATACTTTAAAAGTCCCAGCATGAAATGCTGTATAAATTCTATATATCTTAAGTTTGAAGCGTTAATCTATCTAGATGTATTGAACGAAATTTAGAGGCCGACAGAATCCCCGAGTAGTTTTAGAACAAGCCATGTGACTTGAACAAACCCTGGGAGTTACAATAACAGATATTGTGGATATTGTTTGATTGAAATAAGTGTAAGGCATTCATTTGACATGTTCCTTAACGTTTCTGGAGTTCACTGTGGCAACTATTGTGAAATCTCAACGCTCTAACCTGACCCACGCGGGTCAAGTAATGAAATCACCATTTTATTCTTTATAAGGAGCAAACTTTTGTTCCTATGACTGCCTAGTGTATTTATTTTGAGGACATTTACATAATAAGGAATAAAAACGAAGAAATGAATATTTTGCCTTAAAAAGTTTCAACATCAATACTAGATAAGTTATATCAAACCGTTTAAATTCAGTTGTATCAAAGGAGTTCATTCTTTTTATTTCATTTTGTAAAACTACTTGATTTAATGTAGAATTAATGCAGATGCTAACAATTATAAAAGCACCTTAACAAAATTCTGTGTTAGATATATACATTTAAAACAAATAAATCATGAAACAAATCTCTTAAAAACTAAAAATCCATTCTACTATAACGGTTTGCCACTGGGACTTTATAAATTGAACTTAAGTTTTAAACTTACAATATTTTGAATAATGTTTTAGTCCTATGGGAAATTTATCTTCGATGCGCTTACATAGTGTTTTGTTGCGTAAAAGTTAAGTTTTCCTTTGAGATACTGACATAGAGAACTATGAAGAATGTTTAAAAGTGATAATTGATTAAAGTAAGATGTGTTGTTCTATGGCAATCGTTACACGAACCTTATGCTGTTCAAAAGAATTTTCAATCATACATTCAAAGTCTCTCTCATAATTTTATAAATTAACACTTTTGTGGAAGCCATTTTTAAAAACAATCCAGTTTAAAAACATTTAATCATAATGATACAATTTTTTTTTATGTTAGATTGACTTGAATTAGTGTTTTTGACTTTAGGCTAGAAGGAGTACACTACAATAACTGAAACCATATTATTTTATAACATTATACTTCCTTCTTTATCAATGTAAGTGTCAGCGGGGCTTTAAAGAATGTATTATTCACAATGACGCCACCGGTCCAAGAAAAGTACAGTTATCACCTGAGCGGGAATTCCTTACGCTTATGTCTGGCCATTAAAATTTAGCGACGTGTACGTAACCACGAGGAATATCTTACAATGTAAGATTATATTTTAGTATAGTGCTGTATAAAATAAGAAATAACTCACAGTACTTCATATCTCATAGTATTATTGTGACCTCCCAGTTAGCTCCAAGCATTGAACGGACCTCAGCCTCCCCCAGTCCTATACTTTTTGCGGGCTGACTGACTGATTGACCGATAAACTTACGAGAGATACTATAAGTTAGAACAAAAATCACCACTAGATCAGTTATGCTCATATAATTTGTTTGTTAATATCATAAAAGTATACAAAGATGAAATAAATTGAAAATTAACATAAGCTATAACGGTATGTATATATTTTGTTTCTTAACACTATTATCGTGTTACTATTGGAAAAAAAGACACAGAATAGGATACTCTTTCGCATTCCAAATTTCTGACATAGCTTTTATTCATATGTTATATAGTTTGACGCATTTATTACGGTGATTAGTTTTGTATTTATTTAAAACTTTGTGGCTTCGTGATGAAAATAATTATATGTAGAACGCGTAATATTGATGGATTATACCTCAAGCGGCATGCCTCCGGGTTCGTGCTTGTGTTCATGGAAATTTCGCAACATGTATTTCAAATAAGATACAAAACAAGTAATTTACAAATTGGAAATGGCACTTTCAATCAACGTAAATTACATTATTAAGGTCATAATATGCATAAAATGCCCTCACTGTGTAAGTCACGCAGTAGTTATATTGTGACAAATACTGTAACAGCAAAATCAGTCATTTATTGCATATGTATATCATTACTTGAGTAGCGAATATTTTCACTCGTCTTTAAATCTAAGTACTCAAAGTTTCTTGTCTTTCTTCTGCTCATCTGAAGGCAAAAAGCTTAAAATATTGAGAACAGGTGATTTCCTTTTAATGTATGATTGAAAAGAAATATGACTGATATTTATATTGATAATTCATTAATTGAATATTTCATTTGAAGCATCCATCAGTGAACCATTCCTATCTAAAAGGACTGTCCTTATAGACCCTTTCATTTAAGACCGTATTCAAGTTGTCGCCCTTCGATGACGTCATTGGGCATTGCCGATACGATTAAGTACATTAATAGAGCGATATAATGATCTTGATCCTTTCTCTTGTAAGATTGGCAGATTGAAATTGCCAAAATTTTGTTTAATTGAATAAGATATTGCAGTCATATGAATAAAAATGTTTACTATAATAAGGTTAACGATTTGTTTTAATAGTAGACCATATGGCTCGGTAACTGATCATGATTACCATTTTCGTTAGATTCGTAATAATAAACATTTTACCAGGCAGTTAAATCGTACTAACTTGCTGATACCAGATATGTAGATAATGTATCTATGTCTCTGCTAATATACAATACCCCAAAAGATATTTTGAGTTTCAAAATTGTAAGTATTCTGTAGTTTTGAAAAACGACTGCGTAATAATTAATTGCAAGATACTGGTTGATTAAAAATTATTTTGATTTAAGCATTACTAAGACAGAGAAAAACAACAAAATAAATATATGTAATATCAAAAAAAAAATGTTTAAGCAAAAAAAGTTATAAATCTTTTGAATGTTCATGACTGTATACTATTTGTGTCGGCAAAATGGCACTCTCAAAAAATAGTACATCACACCAATATATTTAAGCTGGTAAAGTGATATTTTCAACTTGATACTTTTTTAATTCATACACTGCTTATCAATTATTTGTTTTAAAAAATCACTAAAAAATCAAGTTGTAAAACACGTACACAGAAATTCTTTATTAACTGAATTATAATTTTAGTAAACGTATTTTTGACTGTGCCAGTTGGTAGGACTCTGGAGTATCAAATCAGTAAGGCATGACTATTAAATTCCCTAGGATGATCCATTACCAAATTCGGACCATAAATATTTTGACAACTAACAAAAGTGACGTAATATGATGTAATGCTTTACCTCTAAAGCACCCTGATGATTTATGATATCACAGCCAAGTGCCGTTTGTATATACAACATATGCATCCTGTTAATTAATATGTTACTGCCCAGTGGCGCTTATATATTCACATTTATTTATCTATGAAATAAGTTATTGGGAAAAGGTCTTTATTCTTATAATCATAAGAATAGATTTGTAATAAAAAAATTATCTTATAATCGTCTGTTGCGAATCTAAAGTTATAAATATCATTGTCACATGGTTTTCGTTCTTTCCGGAATATTTATAAAACTATATCCTTCACTGGTTCTTTGAAAGATTCTTTTTATTCGGCATAATGAAAAAGGATCAGTAAGTATTATCATAATGCATTCTGCTATTGTTCTATTAAAACTTGAAAAACAATCATTAAAAAAAACATTGGCAATCTTATTTTCATGTTTGTCACAAATACGCCGGAATTTTCTCAATGACAGAAAATAACACAGAAAACTAGAACATGACCATTTAAATTTATAATGCAAGAATTTGGTTTAGCGTATCGCAACTTGGCTACCCTTGGGAACATATTAAACGAAGAATGTGTAACATTTATAACAGACACATTCTACATTTCATTATTCTCTTAGGCGTTGTTCTCACTAAAAAGATTTTATGTTCTTAATTGGTCTGTTTAAACAAGCAAGATAATGGATTTTATACGTGAATTCTTTATTTTACTGTTTACCATAGTACTACAATTCTTTTTTCCAACAATATTATAACTTAACAACAATTAAAGGCTTCAGAAAGTGTTAAAGGTTTTCTTACGTCTATATCAAATGAAATTATTTTTGAATTCCGCGTCTGATATCTTTAAGGAAACGGAAGAAAAATGTTACAAGTGTAAGATATCTATCGAGTTTACAGGGTAAAAAACTTCGTTTCTTAACAGGTTTTACTATTAACAGTACCATTTACTCACCGAAAGTCACACTTTATATGAAATAATAATAAATAGCAAATGAAAATATAAAAAAATATATATTCAATGCAATTAAGTGCCTTTCGTCTTATACATCTATTTTATGAAATGTTTAAAACATTGTTTCTTCCCTGCTGCTTCATAAAATCGAATTTCTTGATCAAAAAGAAATAAATATGCATGCATTCTTCCAAGATTGTTTGTCACATGTAATAAGGATCACGAAGTAATTGCAATGAATAACAAGTAGAGATTTTGATGCTAAAGCATCAAATCGCCGGATAGAAAATGACTGTATTAACATAAATATAAGAAAATATCAGTTTAATTAATGGTTCAAGAAACAATATGTTGTGTAATTGTTTATTCACAATAAAACATCATATGTAAAGCAAACTTGCTTAGCAATATAGTCAAGGAACAGCTATGATTATTAAATAAGCAAGTATTGTCTGGCAATATTGACCTGTCGGATCAGACTCATTAATTTTAGGGAGGTGTTTTGTTAGTTTACGTAACTTTTTATGATTCATGCTAAAGATTTTATTGATAGTATAGATCTCGATATGAAATCAATTAATATTGCTCGATGGCCTACAGGCGGTAAGTAGGACAAAGTTGTGACCAAGTAGGCCAAGTTCGAATCTTTGAAAATCCCTTTTGCAGTTTTCATAAAACTATCTTTTTTTATTGTTTCTGTTAACTATATGAAACATAAGTTAATAAATCGTGTTTCATTTCTAGCATTTTTTTTTTGTTTCATAATTTTGATTAATTTTGTAAGGCGAGTGATATTCTTGTAATTCTACTTGTCATTCTATCTTATACATATACCGTTATACCAGACATCGAAATCCGTTCTGTATAGTTCAGAATCCGATAATTACCGCCAAATACAATTACAATTGCCGTCATCGAATATTTGAAAATACATGCATATATGTTTTAATTATTGAATGAAACAATGCAATTCTACCGTAAAAGTGGTACATGTATCTGGGAATTTTTATTTTTTTATATTTTTTTTTGCGCTATCGAAAAAATAAATTATTGAGTTAAAATCAATATTCTTGTCGTTACACACGATATAGTAAACGTTTAATTGCCTTTCAGTTCGATAAAATATTAACAAAAAGATATTTTATTAGTTTTCTTTATTATGTATCTAATTCATCCGTCATACCGTTTTGGTAACCTGCGCGACGGAAATCGACGGAATATAACGAAGACGACGATTACCCCTATTTATTTCAATAAATGTGCCTCTTTCGCATAAATCTATTTTGCGATGTTCAACCTAAACTAAACTATTGAACGTTGATAGAAAGAGCCAAGTTTAACCCTTTACCAAGAAAAAATGAAAAGGTTTTGAAAACTTATTTAATTCTTTAATGTGCAAATTATGAGTACATGGTATACAGTCCTTTCTAATGATATAAAATATGAAACTGATTAATGAAAGTAATTATTTATACATATGCATCTAATCAGACGCCATACCGTTTTCCAACTAATCACAAGTTACTTGTATATCTTATCAGCAATCTGTTACTATTAATAGTTTCTTTAACACTAACATACAACGTATAGTCACGTGATTCTTACAGGACAGGGAGAATCTGTATATAATTAGATAAAATAATGAAATATAATAGGTGTCATAAGATATAAACAACCAAATAATTTAAATGTGACATTTCAAATATCATTCATGATTTATCAATCATAAAATAGCAACGCTTGACACTTAGAAAAAAGTAAAAGTATCCCTAAATTCAATGACTGGTCCATAGGGATACGTTATTAATTCTTTTTATGAAAATTGTAATGTTGCTTTTTAAGATGTCAATATTTGTATATTTCATTTCATTTAGCAACGGTACTTTATTTTTGAATTTTTAAGATTATAAAACGTAATTGTGGTCTATAATTGTTCAGTAATTGATTTACTTTTATTTACAGATTTTAAGGGCTTCTCCTACCATAGATATAATATTAAACTGTTACAAATATAGTCGCCGGTTTCTACCGGCGACTAATAAATGATGTTGCCTCTTCTTTCTTCCTTATGAAGAAAAATCACGTGTGATTTATAGTTTATAAGAGCATTAGATTGATTTGATAGGAAGTATTTGACATAGATCATAAACAATGGTACTTCGAATAAAGGTTTAGATTATTAACAAATATAATAATAATAATTATGTCCCTGTCTTTTTTTGTAAAATATCCAAATTTTATACGAATTTGAATTTGACTTAAGTTATAACCAAATGTGGTTCAGATTCTGTTGCATGTTATTTTGATTTTAAAGGTATAACCAATTAATGATTTCTAGAATATTACATAGGTTGATTTATTTGCATATGTAAATATATTTTATTGTATAATGTTTGGCGGTATATATGATAAAATGCGGGTTTTTTTTCTGAACAAATAACCTGAACAATTTGTGTATTGATATATCGTATTCCGCTCATGTTCACCTCGCGTTTTGTAATGTTTCAATAGAACATGTTATTAAAATAATTCAAATATGAAATAATATCATTTTAAATTACAACAAATATATTTGTATATGACTGTATATTTCAACTATTTTTATTGTAAATACAGTTTAAAGATAAATATTATTAGCAGAAAACCATTCCCTTGTTTATTTATCATAATAGCATAGTATAATATAATTTTCATGAACACTAAAGAGTTTGTTATTGAACTAATATAATCGTATAACAATTTTAAATAGTTTAATTTGTTCAATTTGATCACTATAAAGTGCTTATTAGAATTAAAGTACAGTTTATACATAATTATGCAACATGTGAAAACGCTAAATGCTAGCTATGTTACAGACAATAAATATTAAACAGCAATGATCATATCATAATTCGATATGTTCCGAATTAAAATGAATGCATTAAAAGATTCGCCAACGTAGATTTCAAATTAAAAAAACAATCATTAATAAGACATCTAGCTTCATTTTTTAAACCATATATCATTCTTATTGTAACTTACTCCTATTTATTATACATAAGATACAAACTGCCATTTATTATTCATTTTAATCTTAATTTCATATCACGTTTTCGTCTGATAATAGTGTATAAATATCACTGTTCGTCACTTCTATTTTAGATAACCACGCTATATTCGATTAACCGCTGATCAATACACCACGAAAAGTTCATGAAGTAACGATCAATCACACCAGTAGGAGAACAACATGATTTCCATGAATCACGACATTATTGTTTTCTGTGCATGTTTGTAATATTTTAAGTTCCTTCAATTTTATCTTTTTTTCTAATTGTGTGGTTTCAGTTACTGTATTATTCCCCTACGGATATGTTGCCTGCTTTTTGTAAATTTGTCTTGTCTGTGGTATGCAAGATACATAACATCTAATCTCCTTTCAAAATGCAATTTTGTTTACTTCCGCCCATTGTTTCTTATGGCACAAGTATTTGAGCATTCATAGTGTTGTTATATTTTTCTGGTCCTTCGGGATCATTGATGCCAACACGTCTATTAAGTGTTGAGAATTGAGTACCGCTCAAGCTGGTGCTAGGGGGTCGTGAGGGATGTTGCACTTATATATTATCCCTCATGTACAGATTCAATGATACCGCGTCTGCAATTTTCATGTAATTTTGTTGTGATTAGTGCTTCTGAGGAATCCCTTTGTTTCCAGATTTTTAAGAATTCTTTTTTTTCTGTTTTTTGCCTTGCTTCGTCGGACCCTTGTAGGTGATTTTCCTGTTGCTCTTTCGTCCTTTAGGACATTGAGTACTTTTGTTATGGTCATTGGGTTTACTTTTATATGTTTTCTACATGATCATTTTGGTGTTTTACTTATTTAACCTTTTGTAACCATAACAACTGTTAGAATTTCACTTGGCGGGGATTCATTCTATTTACACTTTCTCGTTTAAAGGAACATGGTAGGGCTAAAAGTGAGGTTTGGTGCACAATTAACCGGTTTAATTGCCCCCGCAGTACTTGTGCTGCTGACCGTTCCAAGAAGACGCCCCTCTGTGTTCCTCAAATATATGTCTATGTCGTTCATACTGTTGTGGTGACTTTTTTTGTGTCCCTTGTTGTTTTCTCGTCTGCGGTAAGCATCTTCCCTTTGCTCCTATTTAAATATAACTTATTTGTTTTCTTTGAATTCCTCATCAGTTACAATTTATTTGCTATTATTCAATCATTTATTTGTTTTATTTGAATTCCTTATCAGTTAAAAATTATTTATCATTGCATTGATTAGCCTGTCCGTGCTCTGCTTTGTGTCCTGTCCCCTGTTTTGTTTGGGTCCGCCCGGGCTTCTTGCCACTGGTTCTTGTTGCTGGGTCGTGTGGGGGTTGCGTTCATTGAACGCCACCTTTCCTTGTTGTTATTGTTTATCATATTGTTACTAAAGGGATCAAATGCCGCTTTTGATGGAATGGCATGTTTATCAACTCATACTGTTACCATTATTATGTTCAAAGTATGATTCTGCTTAAGCTGGTGTCAGGGGGTGCGGACGATAGCCTGGAATTACCACTATCATCCACGAGCAGGCTCTATCAAACCTAGCCTGCAGCATTTAATTTTTGCCGATTTGGGCGTTCTTTAGGGAGACTGTTTTTTTTTATTTCAATAAACTCTGAAAACTCTGTAAAATGTTTCGAAATAGAAAAAAGAGAATGTCGTCTTATATTATAATCAATCCATGCAAAAACACGTGCTCAAGTTAACTTTGGTCATGAACATAATGCAGCATATATATATCGTTATGCTTGCCGATTTTGATGGTTCTATCTCAAAAGTCATAAAATTAAATTCATGAAATGTGTTCGGTAGAGCTCAAGCTTGCGGTAATATATGTTTGAGTTATGTTTTTATGTATATAGTTACGTAGTAAACCTTTTGAACTTGTCGAACACCTGTTTATAAAGACATGAAAACAAAATTGAGCAGGAGACATGCTACTGAATAAAAAAAATAATAACAAAACAGATTTGAAAAGTTTAAGCATTTGCCAAGATGTTTGAAAACAGCGAATCAATGATCAAGAAAGATTACAAAATAAATATTGATGAACAAACAGCATTCCGAGATTATGTCACATCAGTGCTACTTTTATTATTGTTTCTTTGTGAATATAAAGCATGCATTTTGTGTTTTGAAGTTTTCACAATAGGAATTAATTAAAATGGAATTAAAAAATGACAAAATCATATTTATTGCTTCCAACACATTATAAAGTTCAATAAGGATCCCAAACACCACAACCATAAGCGACATAGATACAAGAATGTGATACCTGTACTGCTTGTAGGTGTTATAACAATTATGAATGTCATGATGTACAAGGTGTATTAAGCTTTTGCAGGTTGTTTGACTTTTTTTGTTCCCTTTATCAAAACAAATATACTGTTTCTTTCATTAAATTTGTTTTTGATTTCATATCTGATTTTCTCTATGAGTCACACAACCATCGTAGTAGAATTCGTAAGAAAATATTATATTGACGCTGCTTATAGCCACGACGTGGTGTATCTAGATATACTGTCACATTATTACAGGATGTACCACATAAGATGTTTATCTACATATTGGATATTTTATATACAAATACAAACGTCTGATTTAAGGGACGTATCAAAACAGGTCAAACGTTATGTAGAAAAATGAGATAACATTTTTGCGAAATATCATTATTATTATTCTGTTGTTTTAAACAGTGTGATTTGAATTCCTAATCAGCTACAAATTATTTATCATTTAGTAATTAACCTGTCCGTGCTGCCTTGTGCCATGTCCTGTTTTGTTTGGGGTCCGCCTGGGCTCCTTGCCACTGGTTCTTGTTGCTGGGTCATATGGGGGTTGCGTTCATTGAACGCCGCCTTTCCTTGTTGATCTTGTTTATCATATTTTAAAACAACAAAAAACATAAAAAAACAAGGAATAACAATAATTGTGTAGATGGTCTCTCCTCAAATATAGAAATAATTAAACGAAATTGGAATATCGCTCCTAACGTGCATCCTTACTTTCTTTTTGCTTTGGAAATAGACAGTCCGGGTTTTCAGAATTGGGATATCTTTCGACGGAAAACAGGAAATGTGACCCGTAATCTCGCTTGTCTGACGATTATGTCATTTTTGGTCTTTAATTAGGTTATAAAATCAAAGAAATTTCCCACTCTATATTACATGTACTAGACAAATAAAAACCATTTTCAGTACATTTATTCCTTTAAATTATAGTGACAATCAGGAATAACATTTCGTTACAAACAAATTTTTACTTCTACACTATGTCATTTAACACATAAATCATGGTTAAATTATGTGAATAAAAAATATACATAGATTATATTTAAAAAAATAAGAAAATGTCTTGGTTTTTGTGTTGCTTTTTTCAAAATCTACAGTTGACGAAAGTGTGCTTGGTATCGACAAAATTAAATATTATTTGAAGCACCCATATCAAACAAAAAATACTCCAGCTTCATTGAAATATTTCAAAAGAAAGGCCCTTATACAATTCAAACAACAAAGTCTAGCGTTTAACAAAACCGACTAACATTATTGGGAACATATCAAACAAAAACAGTGAAACATTTATAGCAACCGTGCCAGACATACCTAAAATATTCTTATTCTCTAAGACACTGTTCCAGAAAACGATTTTATTTTCTTAAGTGGCATTATTTGAACCATCACGATAATTGATTTGTCTCATTGCTAACCATAATATATCATTTCTTTTTTCTTACATTTCTGTTTATCACTTTATTTGTACTGGAAAGCACCTACAATTCCCATTGGATTTGCTTCAATGTAAACATATAACACATATTAAGTGACAGATAATTTTGAAATTGACATAAACAGAATTTCTAAAGAAAGCCTAACACGGCAAAACATTTTGCCATAGAAACAAAGAAATGTTTTCTATTTGAGAAAGGGCAAGCACAGTTTTTCCGCAAATAAACACTGTCAATAGGACACGGGTGGCCCCATATTCCACTGATTTGCCAATCTACTGAATTTAGGTAAATTAATTTTTGGGCTACATGCGACCCATGTGTAAAACTGATATTCTTTTACTAAGTCAAGAGCAAAAACTCTACAAATACTGAATTGATCCACCTCCATAATTACACATGCTGACCAACATTCTTGTAAACGTTCAGGATTACAGGTCAAATATTCTTTGTGTAATGCATAAACAAGTTGAAAATTGCAAATTTATACGAAGTCAATGTCAATAATTAACAAAACGACATATAAGAATTTACACGCAAAAACCGCATGTGCACAGCTTGACAGTGATATTGGTCATAAATTCTGTAAAGTTGTTTGAACTCAAAATATGATAAACAAGATCAACAAGGAAAGGCGGCGTTAAATGAACGCAACCCCAACACGATCCAGCAACAAGAGCCAGCAGAAAGGAGCCCCGGAGGACCCCAAACATAATACAACATTTTGCAATGTGTTTACTAAGTCAGGGGCAATTGCTCTACAAATACTAAATTAATCCACAATCACGTGCAACCCCATGGTGCACAGCTACACATGCCGGCCAACAATTCTGTAACGTTTCATGACAGGTCAAATACTTTTTGAGATACACACGACAGTTGCAAATATTTACTAATTCAAGGGCAATAATTTTAGAAACAAAGCTACCAAAATCCGTGTTGCACAACACATGCTGACAATTCCTGTAAAATTTCACGACTATAGGTCATTTTTTTTTCAGCTACGCACGACACAAATTGAAAAATTTCAAGTCCAGGGCAATTACTCTAAAATACTGAATTAATCCACCCGCAAACACCCAGGTGCACAACTACACATGCTGACTAATATTCCTGAAACTTTCCATGACTCTAGGTCAAATACTTTTTGAGCTACATACGACAAAACATGAGAACGGACGGACAAGGGCAAATATTGACCCCCCCCCCCCCTTAAAGTGGGCGCCCAAAAATTTATTCAGAAAGGTTTAGTCCTTTGTTCAATAACTTATTGAATTGTTTTGGTGTTTATTCCCTAGCTATAAAAAGGCAACAGTTTCAAAATGAGGATCTCGGCGACCTTGTCCTTTATACTTTAATTCTTCAAAATAACAGGGCTTTCTACTAAATTAGGGTATTCATCCAATGACATTTGGCGACCTTCGTTTAAACGGCTCGTTAGTTATTGATCTATGACATCATATCGACATATTGCCGACTGGCATCTGTAAAACAATAACCCTTGTTTTCGAAGGGTTTTATTACAAATTTTAATATACTATTTCATCACTGATCACTCAGACATTTTTGGTGATATAACTATCAGATGGTAGTATTCAAAATATAAATGCATTTGCATGCACCTTATTCAAAACGTTAAATTATGATATATGACCAAGTAACTTTCCTGGTATTTCATAAAACCTAATGTCTGATAAAAAAGATAAAAATGCATTCTTCCCAAATTAGTTGTCACATGTTATTAGGATCACCAAGTAATTACAATGAATAATAAATGATGTTGCCTCGTCTTATTTCCTTATTAAGAAAAATCACGCGTGATTTACATTTGTATAAAGAAGACAGAACAATAAGAGAGGAGAAAATTTGAGACAGTTAATAAATAATAACAACTTGAGTCAAAAACATTGCATGTCCCTGCCGTTTTGAATTATGTATGTAAATTATGTATATGCCGACTTTGAATACTGCTTTGATTAATCCTACATATACATGTTCAGATTGTGGTTTATCTAATATAATTCAAGAAGGGTAAAAGAAGAAAGTACATAAGGGGTATATTGATGAACTCAAAATGGATCTCAAATTCAACATCGGTAAAAAGTATAGGCGAATTACCACTGATCAAGATATACACTATAACATCACTGTTGACGAAAAAAAAAATTTATATAACAATCAAATCTTTTTGAATTGAAATGTAACTTTCTGGTATATTTATTTGTATCGGAATTTTATTCCGTCTAAATCGGGACATTCTGTCAGTCATGTGTCCAAAAGATATGAATAAAATGGCACTAAAAATACTCGAAAGACCACAGTACCATGCCTAAATATTTACAGAAATCGTTTTTAAATATTTGTATAAAAATGTGATTTCCCATTGTTTACTATTTAAGGTAATTCTACAATACAATAAGCTGTGACAACAGGACATTTTCGTTCTTTGTACTTTGAAAATACAAACTTAATAAGACAAAACTAACCTAAATGAATATGAAGTACAGAAATGGAGAAAATAGGAATCCCTTAACCGGTGTGTTTGCTTTCTGGTATATCGTAAAAACGAAGAAACGCAAGACAAATATGATATGACGGCAAGTTACTGTCATTTATCAATGCAAACCAGTCTATTGGATGGACTAGTGAGTGTTTAACATTATCCACGTTTCTCTGAAAGATATCAAAATATGTCTGTCTGGACATTAACAAACATAGAACATTACATTAACGGATGGCGGATCAAAGATAATTTTATAAAGAAATAGCACATATTGTAAATTACAACATATTCGTAAAAGGAAACATAAGACTTGACATTCCGCATTATAATATATATAATTCTATAGGTGTGCTTCACAATCATTGTGTATCTAACATTAGGGTTTTATTTATTTATAAAGGCCAATAATATTAATCATAAAATTAAGATTATCAGTATACCTTAAGAATGCCAAACAAGGCAAATTGTAAAATGTTGCAGGCTCGGTTCGAATGAGCCTATTCATAGACCGTACTGGAAAGGAAAGTGCAAGTTAAGGTTAAAGACTTAATAATAATAGACTAAATAATTGTGATGGGCATATTTCCGACAAAATTTTGTGTACGGCAGTTTTTCATTTAGTCACATATTTCTTTTCAACAGATTTATATGGTTGTGAAACTTACAAAAGAAATTCTTACAAAATGAAAAAGAACAGTTGTGTTGTTTAATAAGTTGCCAAAAAAATTCAAGCTCTGTTTTCATGATTTGTTTCTATACATTGGCTAAACGATACTTAATCCTACAGAATTTGTAATACTATTTTCTGTCGTTGATGCCAAAGTAGTTATGAAATTATGAAATCATTTAATTTTAAAAAATACATTCACAGTTTTCGAAGGTGATGTAATTTTTACAAAACGGTCAATTGTTTACCATTAAACACAAGTAACTGTCCCTATTCACTTAATCGAAGTAGACCAAACTGGATAAATAGCATCCCAAAAGTCTTGAGATGTTGCATTCAATTAATAAATATAGTAAAGTTCTGCCAGTAAGTCTCAAGAAGTTTCTAGATGTATTCGTCTGTCTCAGCAAAGTACAACACGCACAAAAGAGACAATTGTATGAACAGAATAAATGTCAATTTACAAAATGTGTCAAACTCATTAGCAGTAGCGTCTTTGGAATTAGGGACGGGAATTGGTATGACAAATTTAATTTTCTCATGGGATTTTTATAATGTGTCCATTCAATAGCCAAGTTTCCATAATGTATATCAGATTATCACGCGCAATATCAACGTGTGCAGTATATATCAATGTTTATGTCCAAAGGTAAATAATGATAGTTCAGCACAAATGAAAAAACTACCAAAGTGACGTCTTCTTGAGCTGCATCATTTAATATTTGTCCCCACTTTGGTGCTTGTACGTTTCAAAATTCTATCCGCAACTAATGTATACATGATTTGTTAAACAAGACAAGACTTATATTGTATCTCCCTCGTACACCATTAAATAGTTTCTTTAACATATTTGAGTGTATAAGTATACAATAAAGTCTAGTCGAGACATTATATCAATATAACGAAGACAGGATTATTGTATTCGGTCCAGAGATAAATTTGGCATTATTTCAATATATCTGATTCGTTGTTATAGGTTTTTGGATTACAAATCATCATTACTTATGTAAATATAACATCAAATGTCCACAAATGATAAGATATGATTCAGTTTGTTATTTGTATCAATATCTTTTAAGGATATCCTTAATTCATATCTATGTAAGCATGATATATAAAGTACCTCAAACATAACGACGTCAGATGTTAGAAATGGTCTGTAGACGGAACAGTATCTAACAATCAAATAAGAACAAAGTTTTTGTATCAGTTCTAGAACGACACAAAAAGCAATAATACTACACAGGTAGACAAAATCAGTATTTTGACAAAATAAAACAAAACAGATTAGTGAAGTCATTGGAAAAAAACAACACTTGAAATGCCTATTTCTTTGCAGGAAATAAACCATCTAAATAAACCATCTTCAAATTAGAAATAACCATCTTAAATTCATCTAAGAAAGAGAAATAGAAAAACCATCTTAAATTCATCTATAATTTCTCTTTAAAAACCATTCAAGTAGGGTGTCTACATTATCCAATACAAGAGAATATGATACTTGCATTCAAGACTTAGATAGGTGTAGACGCGGCGTAAGAAGCACGGAAACACGCACGGATGTATACATGTATACTACGTTACATAAACTCAAATAATGTTTAGGGATCGCTTAACCTCATGGGCATCAATATAAATAGTATTGCGCTGATTATAACTTTTTTGTTTTTGTTTTCTAATTAGTATATTCAGATAATAGTTTTTTCATAAGCAAATGCTACCGTTTTTGTTTATAATTAATTTCTTTTTTAATAGTGACACACTCATTTACTTTTTGTCCATATTCAAATCACAAAAGTTAGAGATTTTTTTTGCATAGATATTGTTTGTAGAAATTTTCACTATACAATACACAATACGAGAAATAAGTGAGCTTAAATATTTGAAGAAAATCAATCAATGAGAAAAATGTCTTATTTTAAGAAAAGGATAAATATTTAAGTAATAATTTACATGTTATGTGCGATACATGACAGATTTTGCAGTATGTAACACTATATATCTATTGCTTGATCAATGCAGTAAGGGCTATTTTGTATATGTTGACCTCTTTTTGGTTATTTACGTGGATTATTAGTGCCGTTTGCAATGTGTCAATTTTATTTTCTTTGTTCGCTGCACAATAATCTAGATTTAAATATATTCAAAAATGTTCATGGCACATATGTGGTTTAAAGTCACTAATGTTGTTGTTCAGTCTTGAGTTTTCCCTATTTTTACTACATACATGCAGTAGATGGTTAAAATATTGCTTCTTGATTACATAAAACATTTGTAAGTATAATTGATAATTTAGTTCACTAAATAATGAATTATCCGAAAATCAACCATGATAGAAGGAACTTTAATGTTTAAATGTTTTCAATGAATATTTAATCCAAAAATGCCTGCAGATTCCGAAAATTTGATATTGATTTCAGTAGTGTTCTCTATTTTGAAATCGATATAGACTGATTTTGTCTCCTCGCATAAATGTGTCAATTTATGATCCTTAAAAAATCGTCTCTTTACAAAATGTGGCAGACTCATTCACAGTCCCGTTTCTAGAATTATGTCTCGGAAATGTTTTGACACTTTGAATAACCCTAGGGATTGTAAAATATTTCAGGAAATCACGGAATCTCAAATTTTTAAGCAATATCGTAAAACAATGCATACAACTGATAAAAATGAAGCAAGCGGAACAAGAACTTCAAACGATATAAAGTTCTAAAATTCTGGATTATTTGTAACATAATCGGAGCAATAGTCCATCGAGATATCTGAAACGAAATGCAAAATATCAGTGCAGACATTTGTGAAGAATGTTACGCAAAAATTTGTTTTTAATTTGCTTTTTGTTTGATCGTGTTGGAAGATATAAGCTTGATAGTAATTTTCAGCAAAGATTATATATTGTAGACACACGAAATAAAATCTTGTACAAGGTAAAGTACTTTATTAACTCACTGCTTGGTCGAGAATTATTAAAGCTGCGGGTCTTAAGATGAGCCAAAATATTTCAAGAGAATCAAACTTTATAATGAACTAAGGTTTTCAGAAAAGAAAAATGATTCAGTATTCAATCAATGATTTATATGTGTGACTGATTTTGCAATATTTATCACACTATTTCGATTGCGTGACTAAAGCAGTAAGGGATATTGTAGCATATATTGACATTGGTGATAATTTTCCTGAACAGAAAGTGCCTTTTGAAATTTCTTTCTCTGTCCGCTTCACAATATTTAATTTTAAAATTATTTTCAAGATTTTACTGACAATAAGCATACATTTGAAGGCATTATGCTTGAAATGTTGTCTCTGGTTATCTTATTTTAAAAAACTAAGCGGGCAAAATACCTATTGTTACAAGTAGCATAACGCTTTATTGTGTCTATCAATGAGATTAAATATTTTATATTCATGTGTTTATGCATATTCGCAATTCGAATTATTGTTTTTTTGAAGATTTGCCTCAATTCTACACCCACATGTTGTTAACATTTATTTACTAAACGGAATACTAGTGAAGAATTTGTTCTGTTCAAAAGCAGACAGACTGTGTTACATGTGATCAAAGTAAAAATATCTATTTCGAAATGAGTCCGTTTTATTCTTATTTCTAAATTGCTATTATGCAAAATATATCGTTTAATTTCTTTATTAGCTACCTTTAATTCAAGTTCATACTTTATATATTACAAAAGTGAAGGTGTTTCTCTAAACAATGATGTAATGATATAAACACTATGTAAAATTCGAACTACTTTAGTAACAGCACGTCTTATTTCTAAAGCAGATCTTTGTACTCGTCAATTGTTAAGGCGGCGGTTCATATCTGACGTTTGTTATCCGACACAAACAAGGTAAGAACAGACAACACACTCTTTTGATTAATTACAGTAGATATCTTGTTATTCTTATCTTAAAACAGGTGAATATAATATATTGTTTCTCTCTATATTACAGGTGATCTTGACTTGAAATGATAACCAGCGTGGTTACCCTTTAGCTTTAAATAAATAAACATAACATTACACATGATACGTTTCGTTTTTGCAATCGAAGAGATAATTGTTTCTTTTCTGCATTATCATCTGCAAAAGAACGTGGACGCTTCGAAAGCTCGTACACGCATGTGCATTAGCGTTATTCTTTAAATATTTTGTTGGTCAGTTGTTCAGACATCGGGTTTTCGTATCAGCAGACTGTTTTCGTAATTGATATCAAACGGTTAAAAAATATGTTAACAGGGCATCAATTCAGTGATACTGCATTTAGCGAATTTTACGAGGAGCATATTTAAATCGTGCAATAACAGCGCGCTGTAATTTGTTGTTTTCGTTGATGAAATGAACATCGGTGTATGTGCTGTGTGCATGTGCGCCCGTGTGTTGATGAAATGAACATCGGTGTATGTGCTATGTGCATGTGCGCTCGTGTGAGTGCAGTATTGTATGAACGTATATCTGTTTTGAAAGACATTAAGCCTAAACAATAATCCAAATGTCCGTAATCGTATCATGCAGTTTGTTTGTTTCATGTAAATGTTAATTAATGATGATCAGCATCGCTATTGATGGATGTAATTACGAATTTTTTTCAGTTTTGTTTTACATGTATCATATACTTGCGAACCATGAAATCATAACTTTGGTAAAATATGAATATTTCCTGAAGTTCCATTGCACTTTTTGTAATTTCATGGATGAACATTTGTTTACTTGAATTGATGCTTTTTTATGTACATACTACTAAATGTATGTACTAGTATTAATAAAGATATCACATTTAGTCCCCCTAACTAAAATAACTGTAATAACTTAGAATAGACTATATGTTTTATTTGAATGTTTAAAATGTCATTTATATAGAAATAATCATCATTATATTACTACTCATTTTTGCTTGTAATCATTGATTTTTGTTATGGCAAGATCATATAAGGATCACAAAGAAGTTGATTGTTTGTTATCAATTTTGATTTAACATAAATAATGTTTACAAACCCACAAGTTATTTCTAATGCCAAAAAACATCACCTACGCAAACACATTTATTTAAATATAAATTATTTTTCAGATTATGTCATAGTTTGATTGCTCTTGCAACTGTCAAATTTCAACGCACTCCAGACTTTTTATTTTCTTAGTTGATTGTTTATTTTGTAACAACGTAAAAGTTGGTATCGTTCTTTGGTGAAATGTTTTCTTACATTAGAGTATGTTTCATCTGCAGGTTTATTATCGAAATTTAGGTTAACATTTTTATTCCTCTTTTGCTTCAATGTACGAATACATTATGATATGTTGCAGAAAGATGGTGTGATAAAAATATATTGATGAGGACCCCTTGTTATGTTCTTCCAATTAGCTTAAAAACATATGAACACAAATGTCTTGCTCTATTGTCCTGCTGCTGACCTATCTGACTAAAATGCATGAAAAACACAACGACGAATTAACTAGTTTTATTAGACGTAATTTGCATAACATGGTAGAATTTTCTGTATACGTCTAATAGATCAAAACATATATATCCAATCTCTGGACAATAATATAATATGTCATATTACATCATGAATGCTCCAGTAAAGTGATTGCGTAATGCCAGAAACAATATTTAATCATCGTCAATCTTTTGTTTTCTTTTCCGAAAAATGATAAGTTAAGATTTGTATCACAAACGGACATTTGACAGCGCAGGTCAATGAAATTACTCAGCGTCTTTAATAATAAAGCTAAAGTTACAGGACGGGAAAATATCAAGTAAAAAATTATATACTATTTTACTCCATAATCCATTATTTGCATGCGTATAATCGTTTCTATGTTCCGGGAAAAAAAGAATTTAAACTGTAACAAACATTGTAATACATGTACTATACCAAACTGAACTGAAAAACTAAAAGACTTATTACTTTACTAAACAAACATAAACTATTGTATATCAATTATAACCTTTTTGTATCGTATCTCATGATCACAATGTGCATTGGTTTTAATATATTACAAGGAATAATAATAAGTGTTTATATTAAACTTTTGTTAGATTGCTGTTTCACTTTTGTTCTCTTTTATTTATGTATAATAATTCACTATTTTGCTTTAAAACTATAAAAATACATTATGGATACAAATCCACAAAGAAGTAATAGGCTAAAAAATTCTGACAAAATTAGCCCAAATATAAAATCCGTTATGGCCGTTAATAAGTCATATGCCATATATCAATTCAAAAAAGTATTTACATGTATTCGAAATATTTTATTTTTTAGTTAAACGATATTTTTATGTTGTATATAAAATAGCTCTATTGAAATAATTGCTCGTCGCGTCAGCAACTAAAATAACTCAAAACAAGCCATCGTATGGTACATATAGCTTAGAAGCTGTTTTATAAATTTCGATTACGTTGTTAAATATTTAAAACATATGACTATCAACGAGCTTTACACAAGTTGACATGGGATATATTCATTTGTTTAAGTACGGAACAACTTATGCTATGTATCTTTATTTTAAGTACATAGTTATTGTTACATAATATTGCATGCTCAGCAATTTTCTATCATTTAATTTGTTATTAAATAAAGTTTTACTGAAAATCGTACCAACAATAAAGAAGCTACGGTTCGGAAAGATACGCCATTAATTGGTTGCTAAATGTAGTTAAAAAGAAAAAAAAGCCCGAATAAGTGTTTTAAAAGCACGTAGATCATTTCAGGGTTCTAATCAAAAAGTTGACTGGTGATGTATCCTTTATGATTTTATTTATGTGACAGCAAGTCAATGCGTATTAGTATTTTGAAATAAATTGTTATTATTTTTCGTAATGATAAAGATCTTGAACAAAATATTATTCAAAGTTCATGTTTGACCATGACGGTCAATGTCATTCAAAGCACATTTCAATAAACGGTTTTGTCATACATCTTTACGTGTTCTTGAGTCCAAAAAAGAAACAAATCCATAAGCAAAAATAAACCATGATATGAAAATGTATTAATCAATTTAAAAAAATATATAACGGAGTTATCAATTAAAGCAAATTTCAATATTTGATCTTGACTGTCAAAGTCAATTTTTTATATCAACGTCATATCAAAATGTTGTGTCATATGGTCTTTTGACCACTTATAAATCAAATCTGTAAATAAAAGGAATTTATGACATTTAAATAAAATTTGAATAGTTTCACCTTGGTGTTATTCTTAAACAACAACCTAAAAATATTCTCTAATAAAATAAGATATATATTTGATCATCTTAGTAAACAATAAAGTAATTTCGTTTACATATTTCATTGTATAAGTATACAATAAAGTCTCGTCGAGACATTATATTAATATAACGAAGACAGAATTATTGTATTCGGTCAAGAGATAAATTTGGTTGTATTTCAATACATCCAAATCGTTGTTATAGATTTTCGGATTACAAATCATCATTACTTATGTAAATATAACATCAAATGTCCACAAATGATAAGAATAGATTCACTTTGTTATTTGTATCAAGATCTTTTAAGGATATCCTTAACTCATATCTATGTAAGCATGAAATACTTGCTGACAGTACCTCAGACATAACGACGTCAGATGTTAGAAATTGTCTGTAGACGGAACAGGAACAAGTAATCAAATAAGTAGCAGTTCTGGAACGGGACAAAAAGCAATAATACTACACAGGTAGACAAAATCACTAGTTTTACAAAATAAAACAAAAATGATAAGTGATATCATTAGAAAAAATCTTGAAATTCCCATTTCTTTGCAGAAATAAACCATCTAAAATTTAAAAGAAGCACGAAAACACGCACGAATATATAAATAAAACAAAGCCGGCAAAATTACAATGCCGCAGTTAAACTTAGTAACACAAACTTAATTTAATTTTAAGAATCTCTAAACCTAGGCATTAATATAAATAAGCTTTTAACAACTCTTACTTTTCTAATTAGTATATTTAGACATTTTTTTCAAGTATTTACAAATTTTCCCGTTTATTTATTTGTTTATACTTTATTAATGACACACTTCTTTGCATTTTGTCCAAATTTTAAATTACAAACTTAGAGAAATTATTTTTGCATACTCATTTTAGCTAACAAATAAATTGTAGAAAGTATTTAAATTTTAATTGTTTTCAATTTAAACCTATACAACTCACAGAGCTGGTAATGCGTGAGTGGTGCTTTTAAAGTTGCATATCTCTAGACGAGAAAAAGTATTTTAAGAAAATCAAACTTGAAAAAATGTTATAAGATTGTGAGAAAAGTATAAAAATTAAAGTAATAATTTACATGTTACATGTGTGCAATTAATGACTGATTTTGCAGTATAAATTGCTTGACTAATGCAGAAAAGCTTATTTTGTATATCTTGACCGCTTTTTGGTAATTTACGTGATGTGTAAGGGCCGTTTGTAACTTCACAAAAAATATTTAAAGATATTCATAAAACACATTGATATTGAGACATGCTGCTGTAACTTTTTTCACATTAAATAAATGCATGCACGTTAAATATCTTGTTGAGGATTGTTCACATACCTAACAAGACACTTATCAAAGGCTTCCATTTATTGTTACCCGGATAGAGTCACAGCCAACCAGACTATTATTGATTTAGAATTACTTTTTGTTTTATTTTTTTTATCCTTTAGTCGAAATAGCACGTTAATATGTAAGAACACCTTGTAGATTTCCATATTTGATTATTTAATTGTATTTTTTCTTTAGTTATGTTTTATGTGTATGGTTGATTAACAGATAAATTCAATTTCTAATGAGATTTAGTACCCAAATTATGTAAAAGTGTATGTCTAAGTTTATTTGTTAGAAATCCGCTTTAGTCTTTTTCATTTGGAATAAAAAGTGAAATAGAATATGTATAACATGGTTTAGATATGACATATGTTAGAGGTTTAATGTTGTTGTTCAATATTGATGTTTCCTTTTTTACCACATCCAAGCATGCAAATAACAATTGTAAAAGCAAAAACAAGGAAAATAAAAAAAACTATTAAGTTTACTTAATAAGAAGGAATTTAAATGTTTAAATGTTTTCAATGAATTTTTAATCCAAAGATTTGAAATTAGATTTAATAATGTTTTCAAGAGTGTTTGCTATTTTGAAATCGATATAGGCCTATTTTGTCTCCTTGCATAAATGTGTCATTTTATCATCCTTAAAAAAAATCGCCCTTTACAATTTTGGCAGACTCATTCACAGTCCCGTTTCTAGAATTATGTCTCGGAAATGTTTTAACACTTTCAATTGCCCCAGGGATTGTAAAATATTTCAGAAAATCACGCAATCTCAAATGTTTTAAACAATATCGTAAAACAATGCATACAACTGATAAAAATGAAGCCAGTGGAACAGGATCTTCTAACGATATAAAATTCTAAAGTCCTGGAATATTTTTACCATAACCAGAGCAATGGTCCATCGAGATATCTGAAACGAAGTGCAAAATATCACTGCAGATATTTGTGAAGAAGGTTATGCAAACATTTGTTTTTGTTCATATGTTATTGCTTGTACAATCGTGTAGGAAGCTATAAGCTTGATAGTAATTTTATGCAAAGCTAATATATGGTAGACAGACGCAATTAAATCTTGTACAAGATGAGGTACTTTATTAACTCACTGCTTGGTCGAGCATTATTAAAGCTGCGGGTCTTAAAATGAGCCAAAATATTTCAAGAGAATCAAACTTTATAATGTACTTAGGTTCTCAGAAAAGTGAAATGATTCAGTATTCAAGCATTGATTTGCATGTGTGTGTTCGATAAATGACTTATTTAGCAATGTTTATCTCATTATTTCGATCGCTTGACTAACGCAGTAAGGGATATTGTAGCATATTTTTGAACTTTTTGGTAATTGTCTTGGATAGAATGTGCCATTTGAAATTTGTTATTAAAATTACTTTCTCTGTCCGTTTCACAATATTTAATTTTAAATTATTGTCAAGATTTTACTGAAAATTAGCATGAATCTGAAGGCATTGTGCTTGAAAGTGTGTCTTTGGTTATTTTATTTTCGAAAACTAAGACGGCAAGTTACCTATTGTTACAAAATTTATTGTATCTATCAATGAGATTAAATCTTTTATATTCATGTGTTTATGCATATTTGCAATTCGAATTATTGTTTCTTTTGAAAACTTGCCGCAATTCTATACCGACATATTGTTTACATTTAATCATTTGATAGAATACTAGTAAAGAATTCGCTCTGTTACTATTTTTATCAAAAGCAGACACTGTTTTATATGTGATCAAAGTAAACATATTTATTTCGAAATGAGTCTGTATTTTTTAATTTCTTAAGTGCTATTATGCAGAATATATTGTTTAATTTCTTTATTAGCTACCTTTAATTTTTGTTCATACTTGATATTTAAAAAAAACTAAAGGTTTTGTCTAAACAATGATGTAAAATACGAACTTCTTTTGTTACAACACGTTTCTTATTTCTTAAGCAGATCTTTGTACTCGTCAATTGTTAATATGAGGCGAAAGGCGGTGGTTTATATCTGACGTTTGTTATCCGACACAAACAAGGCAAGAACAGACAACATACACTTTTGATTAATTACAGGTAGATATCTTGTTATTCTTATCTTAAAAAACAGGTGAATATTATATATTGTTTCTCTCTTCATTACAAATGATCTTGACGTGAAATGATAACCAGCGTGGTTAGCCTTCACGTTTAAATAAATAAACATAACATTACACATGATACGTTTCGTTTTTGCAATCGAAGAGGAGATAATGTATCTTTTCTGCATTATCATCTGCAAAAGCACGTGGACGCTTCGAAAGCTCGTACACGCATGTACATTAGCGTTATTCTTTAATTATTTTGTTGGTCAGTTGTTCAGACATCGGGTTTTTGTATCAGCAGACATTTTTTTTCTTTTATAATTGATATAAAACGGTTCACAAATATATTAACAGGGCATCAATTTAGTGATACTGCATCACATATATTTGCGAACCATGAAATCATAACTTTGGTAAAATATAAATACTTCCTGAAATTCCATTGCAATTTTTGTAATTTCGTGGATGACATGTATCATATACTTGCGAACCATGAAATCATAACTTTGGTAAAATATGAATACTTCCTGAAATTCCATTGCAATTTTTTTGTAATTTCATGGATGAACATTTGTTTACTTGAATTAATGCTTTTTTATGTATTAATAAAGATAGCACATTTAGTCCCTCTAACTAAAATAACTGTAATAACTTAAAACAGGCTATATGCTTTATTTGAATGTTTAAAATGTCATTTATATGAAAATAATCATCATTATATTACTACTCATTTTTGCTTGTAATCATTGATTTTGCTATGGCAAGATCATATAAGGATCACAGAAAAGTTGAATTTTGTTATCAATTTTGATTTTACAAAAAAAATAATGTTCACAAATCCACAAGTTATTTCTAGTGTCAAAAAACATCACCTACGCAAACAAATGATGTTTATTGTATTTAATCGACAACTCTCAAATATCTTTCAGATTATATCATAGTTTGATTGCTCTTGCAACTGTCAAATTTCAACGCACTGCAGACTCTTCATATTCTTAGTTGACAACGTAAAAGTTGGTATCGTTCTTTGGTGAAATGTTTTCTTATATTAGAATATGTTTCATCTGCAGGTTTATTATCGAGATTTAGGTTAACATTTTTATTCCTCTTTTGCTTCAATATGGTATGCTGCAGAAATATGGTGTGATGAAAATATATTGAAGACCCCTTGTGATAGTCTTCCAATCAGCTTAAAAACATATGAACACAAATGTCTTGCTCTATTGTCCTGCTGACCTATCTGACTAAAGTACACGAAACACACAAAGTCGTATTAACTAGTTTTATTGGACGTAATTTGCATAACATGGTAGAATTTTCTGTATGCGTCTAATAGATCAAAATATATATATATCCAATCTCTGGACAATAATCTAATATGTCATATTACATCATGAATGCTGCAGTAAAGTTCTTGTGTAATGACAGAAACAATATTAAATCATCGTCATTCTTTAGAGTTTTTCTCTATAAAAAGATAGGTCAAGATATGTATCACAAGCGGACATTTAACAGTGCAGGTTAATGAAATCAGTGTCTTTAAAAGTAAAGCTAAAGTTACAGGACGGAAAATTATCAAGTAAAAATTAAATACTATTTTACTCCAAAGTCCATTATTTGCATGCTTACAAACCCGAATTAAAACTGTAACAAGCAGTATAATACATGTACTATACCAAACTGAAAAACTAAAAGAATACTTATTATTTTAATAAACAACTATAAACTATTGTATATCAATTATAACCTTAATTTATCGTATCTCATAAAAACAGTGTACATTGGTTTAAATATATTACCTGGAATAATATCGAGTGTTTATATTTACTTCAAAGTATAAACTTTAGTCAGATTATAGTTGCACTTTTGTTCTCTTTTATTAATACATAATATTTTGCTTTAAAATATAAAAAATCCTTTTGCATGTTTGCGTAATAGATTCAAATCCTCAAGGAAGTAATAAGCGAAAAGAATACTGCCAAAATTAGCCCAAATATAAAATCAGTAATGGCTGTTAATAAGTCATATGACATATATCAATTCAAAAAAGTATTTACATGTATTCGAAATAATTTATTTTTATAAGTCAAGTGATATTTTTATGTTGGATATAAAATAGCTCTATTGAAATAATTGCTAGTCGCGTTAGCAACTAACATAATTCGAAACAAGCCATCGTGTGGTACATGTAGCTTAGAAGCTGTTCACATTGTTAAATATTTAAAACATTTGACTATCAACGAGCTTTACACAAGTAGATATGGGATATATTAGATTTGTTAAGTACGGAACAACTTATGGTGTGTATCTTTATTTTAAATACATAGTTATTGTTACATAATATTGCATGCTCATCAAATTGCTAGCGCTTCGCTTCTATTCGTTATCAAATAAAGTTTTACTGAAAATTTAACCAGAAATAAAAAAGCTAAGATACGCCATTAATTGATTGCTAAAACACAACTTCTTTCTTGAACAAATTATTGTTTAAATGTCATGTTTGATCATGACAGTCAATGTCATTCAAAGCACATTTTAATAAATCAGTTTTGTAATACATCTTCATGTGTTCTTATGTCCAAAAAAGAAACAAATCCATAAGCATAAATATTAAATAATGTATTTATCAATTTGTAAAAAAATAACGAATTTATCAATCAAAGCATTATTTGAACTTGACGGTCAAAGTCGATTTTAATGTCAACGTCATATTTGGATAATTTTACATGCCAGTTTTGTCATATAGTCTTCTGGCCACTTATAAATCAAATCTGTAAATAAAAGAAATTTATGACATTAAAATTTCAATACTTTCACCTTGATGTTATTCTTGAACAACCACGGCTAAGCATAATCCTTGAACAACACATATTCTCTAATAAAATAAGATATATATTTGATCGCTTTAATTCACAATAAAGTGATTTCCTTTACATATTTGATTGTCTAAGTATACAATAAAGTCTAGTCAAGACATTATACTAATATAACGAAGACATTATTGTATTCGGCCAAGAGATAAATTTGGCATTATTTCAATACATCCAAATGGTTGCTATAGACTTTTGGATTACAAAGCATCATTACTTATGTAAATATAACATCAAATGTCAACAAACGATAAGAATAGCTTCAGTTTGTCATTTGTATCAAGATCTTTTAAGGATATCCTTAATTCTTATCTATGTAAGCATGAAATATGTGCTGAAAGTACCTCAGACATAACGACGTCAGATGTTAGAAATGGTCTGTAGCATAGAATCGAGCTATCAAGTAAGGAGAAAGATGTTTTATCAATTATGAAACGTCCAAATACTGCATAAATACTACACTTGTAGGCAAAATCATCACAGTCTGTGCTTTTGAGTAAGGTTTTGTTTATAAAAGAAACTAAGAGCTGTAAGTATTTTTTAAAAAAAAGAAAGCGTTGATGATATTGGAAAACACCCGAAATACGGTTTTCCTGTAAAAATTCACCATCTAAAATGTATCTATGAAGCAAGAAATACGCACTGATATATAACTAAAACGAGGGAAGCAAATTACCATGCTATAGTTAAACGACTTGAATAATTTAAAACGATAGTTGAATTTAATGGCCGCAAATAATATTGCGTGGCGGCGTGGCCGAGTGGTTAACGCGTTTGACTAGAAATGTTAGGATTGCTGATCGCGCGGGTTCGGACCAAGTCAGGACAAGACGTTGTTTCCTTGGGCAAAACACATTAGATATTGATTCAAGAGTGATTCGATAAGCTTATAGCTTCCAACACAATCGACTTTGTGTAATCTAACCTAATTAGAAAATCTATTTTTTAGTTAGTTTATCAGGACATTAAATTTTGCTATATGGCAATACGTGTATCAGAAAAATGTCATCGTCCAATCTGTTTTTTTTTTAATAGTAACATACCTTCTTTGATTTGTGTTCTGATTAAAATAAATAAATAAATGCGTGTGCGGCGTATAATCGTTTTAGAAACAATGTAAAATGTTGAAATACCTAAAAAGGACAATAAAAGCCTCAGGCATCCTAAAATTCAGAGAAAACCTTTTTTTTCTCTAAATATTCGTCCAAATCCTTGCAGTAGTTGGTTATACGATAACTTCTTAATTACCTCTTAGAAATAATTTAAAGTGTTAAAAACAAAATAAATCAGTTCAATTATTAATTTAAAAATGAAACTACCGAATATTAACCTTTCATCTTTAAATGTGTTCAGTGTATATTTGATTTTCGTTTTATTATCAGAGAGAATGACTACAGATAGTTCTAATTTAATAATGTTTAGAAATCGATACATGTATATCCTCGCCTAAATGTGGCATTTTATGATTTATGATTTTTAAATAATCGTCTCTTTACAAAATGTGGCAGACTCATTCGCAGTCACGCTTCTAAAATTATCTCTCGGAAATGTTAAAACACTCTGAATTACTCAAGGGATTATAAAATAGTTTAGAAAACCAAACAATTTGAATTTATTTTTAAGCAAACCCGTTGAACAACGCCAAACAAAGATAAAAATGAAACAAGCCGAACAAGATCTTTATTTAGAACGTTAATGACATATAGTTCTGATGTATTGGTATTGGAGTAATAATTGTAAATTAATTTGTTATACCGGAGACCATGGAGATATATGAGTTCAGTGTTGAGATCTGTGACGTAGATGATTCAAAATTTGTTAAAATTACAGGAAAGAAAACGTGAAGACGTCGGAAACGCTATGAATTCGTTTAAAAATATAAAAATACAAAGACCAATAGAGCTGCAATTTACTTTTAAACCAAAGACATCGTTTTATGTTACTCCTCTTCATAATTGTGCATTTCCAATATATATGCGTCTGATAGAATATACGTTGTTTTATTTTTGGAAATTGATAAAATTGAATCATTTGAATTTCGCATATCTAATTTTTTTAAGACGATCGTGTAAAAAGCCATGAGATATATACTCAATCCCCCGAAAGCATAAACATTGTAGACACACTCTCGTAATCAAATAATTTACCAGGTAAAACACTTTGTTCAGATCAAGCATTACTAAAGCTACATGTCACCAGATGAGCCAAGTTATTTTACAAACGTAAAAACTGAGAGTCTAAGAAAAGTAAAGAGCAGTGAATAGTAAAATTTGTGCGATGCATGACTCGTACAAGAAAGTGCATTAGTGCTAGTTTTGAAAAGAAAAAAAATTGGTCGATTTCTTTCGCGTTTAGTCATTGGTTTTCTATAAAGGGATATTTTTTGTATATACTAAATATTTTAAACACACACGAACACTTACGGTTTATAATGTTACAATCAAGAAAATCATACTGCAATTTAGCCTTTTTAAATTGCGTTCTGAATATCGCATGTAAACATTGTGCAATATCGATGCGTGCTCGCGTGCTTTACATTCGCCATTGACCCTTTGTATGCGCACTTTGTAATGCACGCACAGAGATACAAAAGAACAATCAACCTAAACAATTATCTAAATGTTCGTTATTTGATTTCATACTTTCATTTTTCTAATAGCTTGTTCATTTAACATTAGTTATAATAAAAAATGTTGATTAAGTATTAATCATGATGATCACTATAACGGATTATTATTATTGAACAAGAGCTCCTTTACCAATTAAATAAAAACATATACAATTGTTGCATTTGTATTGATGTAATTATGTGTATTTTTCTGTTTTGTTTCATCATAGATTCGTTTACAATGAAATCATAAACATGGATAAATATGAACATTTACTGAAGTTTATTTACAGGTTTTGTAGTTTTATTTAATGAGCATTTCCTCATTTCAAGGAAGTATTTGATTAACATATTTTTTTAAAACTTGAATCACTGACCAAATCATGCATTTTAAGTTAACCTTATTTATATGATGCAATTTTAAATATTATTGTATTACTAAGTAATTTCCCCGTTACCTTGTGTTAATTAAGGATAAATATTTCCCATCTACATCTGAAAACATGTCATGCCGCTATCCTTAACATCGAAGCCTCTCCTGATTAGTTTTCTACTCTTGAACAACTAACTTGCGTTCTGGTACTCTCATTGACGAAGCTGCACGAACAGTCATTTCAGTAATCCTACAAAAGAAATCAAATTACAATAATTGTATTCAAATTTGTATTCAATTTCAAGTTTTATGAATAAAATACTTACCTGGCGTTACATTGAGATTTCGTCTCGACCTACATTTTGACCCACTATAACACGGACGTTCCTTAACCTTTTACACCATGAGCATATTGCGAAAAATGGCCGTTTTCATTGAAAAGCCTCCTGTAACAAGTTCAAACTGCTATGAAACTATGAAAAATGCTTCAATACTGATGAAACTTGGCAAAACTGTTGACTACACCATCGCCTCTGTAACAGAATGCTCAATTGTAAATTTCCTGTTACCATGGCAACGGGGGACGTCTCAAAATTGCCAAAAATCTCTATTTTGCATTGTTTTTTTCAATCAAAACTGAATTCAAAGTGCAGAAACTTCTCAATGAATTGAGATAGAGTAAAAGGATTTTCAGCGTCGGTTACTAGTTACCCTAAAATAGACCTGAGGCCATTTTTAGCCTGTCACATGTCCAATTTTTTCTTGGCGATGAGGGGCACTCAGCCCCCCTTTGATATGACACTGTAAATGATAACAATGTTATACTGCTAACGGATAAAAAATATTATGCTTTATGACGAACAATAGCTAAATAACGCTAAAAATTAATGATGACTTACATTATGTCCTTCTCTGAAAATGACATTGATTTGATTAAGTAATGTATTTCAATAGATTGGCACTGACAAATAGTTGATAATGAATTATGTTAAGGATAAACGAAAAAAACAACTGTCCTAAACTAATTTAAAGTGTGTGTGTGTGCGCGCGCGTGCGTGCGTGCGTGCGTGCGTGTGTGTGTGTGTGTGTGTGTGTGTTCGTGCACATGTATTTATATTCGCAACCGGTTCCCAATATAGACGAGTCCTCTAGATGAGTATAAGTCATTTTAAAATTTTGGTGGTTAGTGCAAGATGTAGATACAGAAAGATGCACCAATTCCAGAAGCTTCTTTTTGCCTTTTAGCATGCCAAGTGTTTAAGCACTTATACACGGACTTTGATTTAAAGTCTCCCACGGCATAAATCCTGCTGTTCATCTTTGTTTTAAGTACATAATTACTATTTCGGATGTTTGATATGCTCTAGCAACTGCGAGTATTTATTACTGATCTGCCTTTGATATAATTTCCTGTGTTTTATACGTTTTAACTTTTGAATCACCAACTTCAATGAAAACAATAATAATTTATTCATTCTTTAAGATATTATCACACGTATTGCGTCGAATGCAAAAGTTATATCCGCTGAATATACACTTATTTAAAGATGTCAGTGTGACGCAAATGCAAATGCGTGAAAACAACAAAACTAGGCAATGTCATTTATTATTCATTGTAATTACGTAGTGATCCTGATTGCATGTGACGCGTCTTCGTGCACGAATGCATACTTAGCAATTGTTTGAATTTGAGTCCTTATCTGCAAACATCAACAACAATAAAGAAGCTAGTGTTCGTTTAGATATACACGTTGCTTTGTTTCATTAAGATTACATTACAAAAAGAGGCTTAGGTAATATAATTTAAGTATGCTAAGTTAAGTGATGCTTCATTTTTCTAATACTATTTTGTGTTCTTTAATACTTTTTGAACTGTGGTCATTGTGTAAATTTAATTTGAAATAAATTGTTGCGATTAATTGTGTTTAATGACAAACTTCTTGGTTCAAAAATCATTACCACAACATTAAGCAATGATTACTTTAAACTACCCTTTGTGTAACCGGGTGGCGTCCTACGTACGTTTGTTACCTGTGCTACATTAAGAACAGTAAAATAATAGTGCTTCCTTAATATCAATAAAAATTAGAATATTTTTATTTTTTCGTGTTAAATATATCTCACTTTGACAGGAAAGCGTATTTACATTTATTCTTGCATAAAGAGAATGCATGGACATATATGCATTACAGAGAATACAAACATGCATTAACGGATAAAGTTATGCACATTTTTAATACGCGTGACTCAGGGTTCTATGTTATAAAAGCTGCCCGGAAGTTTTATTATTAAAACATAACAGTTTTACTGTCGAATGACATCGTATTAGCGCTTGAAAAGCATGGCGAAACCGGTTTTCTCATAACGAAACGCAGAATTACCTATTAATTAGATGTAAAATACTTTATAAAAGTAGCACAAATGCATTCTCCGTGCATTATCATTTGAAGAAGCCCTTGGTCATAATATATCCTCCGTCCTGCGGTCTTGGACTCTAATTGCGTTCTTGTGCTGAATAGTGACAATTTCATTGATAATCGGTGTAAAAGATTAATTATACTGTCAATTTAGTTGATCGTTGTAAAAACGGTATTTCATCGTCATTGTCAATTGCCTAAGTTTAACATTAAGCAGAGCAGAACAAAAAACATTACTTTTTTTTGTTCCAGACCTATACATACGAGTATGAACAGCGTCTTGTTAGCAAGCAATGAATTATATGCAACATAATCACATGAAGATATGTATAACGAGTGTTTATAATAAAAATAAAAGCTTACAAAGGCATAAACTACAAATGAAAGTTCAAAATTGGGTGTTTAGATTCACATTTTTGATATACTTGCATACATTAAATGTCTATCACCAATCCAAAATCCAAAGTAATACAGTGAATTTAAACATGGATTGTGTATTATAATAGTTATTTTTAAGATATTTTCTGCGTAAATCTACAAACCTTGGACAAACACATATGAAATGATACTCATCCTATAAATTACCAACATTTCAGCGTTAATACTATAATTATCTGTTCACATAGAATGTGTTTCAATGGCATAGCTTCTTGTTTGTTTACTGAGGGAATGAACAGATAATCTTAATCGACAAAATCATTCTAAAATTGCGTAGTGAAATATCAATATAATTGATTGTAACAAAGACATGTTTGTAAGTACACAAAGAAGAACTCGATCTGGGGTTCTGGCCTATTCCTATGTATACAAGTTTATTACTCTACATGAAATATTGAATTTTTAAGAAAACAATTTAGGATATATATATGGCAATCGTTACTAGAAATATCAGCAAACCCATAATCACATTACAACTTCTTCACATTTGACACCCAATATTATAAACCCTCTGTTCCAATCAATATCACCTATTCCAAAAATTGTTTTAAGTTTGATATGTTTTTGTCCGCGTTTTTTAACATGCACCAACATTTAATAATCCTGACAAAACGAGACATATTTAACGCATATCTTCATAACTCGCCATAAAAAAACAACATTCTTACAATTTACAATAGTTTGCAAAATATTTATGAAATTAATTGTTTGAATTTTGTTAGATTTTGTGTCCCCAAGTGTAACAATATAAATATAAAAGTTCTAAATTATTTTTAAGTTCTATTGGTGACTATCCCGCGATAGCCATATCATCAGCAAATAATAAAAACATCATCATTTTGTTAGTAAGATACGTTTAATGCATTTTTCTGCAATTATAGAATAACTTTTCAGCTAATTCTTAAAAATACCTTTTGCACGTCAAGATGACATCATATACAAGTGAAAAATTGTAATTTACATTGACTTCAATAGTTTTCTTATAGGGAATATCGAGTTTGTCCTGTACGTATGTTGAACTTGAACACCATTTCCGCCGATTTCGCTCACTTTGACGACTTGTAATTACATTTCACTTTGAAAACCTATTAACATACATTTTAGTCATAGTGTGCTTCTGGTAATACTATTAAGGCATTTTATACAATCAACAGAAACATCATTATAATCGTTTATTCTAAATTTAAATTACATTTGGATTAAATTTCATTTCATTCATAAAGCGCATCTGTTTTCTCTCCTTAAATAGAAAGCTTACGATGTCATTTTATTTAGGGGGGGGGGGAAGGTGATTTACGACATTTCGTATTTTTGCTTCTTCCGCCATAAACTTCAAAATTGTAATAAGATACTACAAAATGTGAAATTCCAAAAGAATGACGTTAATACAACACATAAAGTATTTCGTGTTTTTGCATTGCATCTGTAGAATCTTTACTTGTTCGATGCAAAATGCGAACGAAACAAAACAGCAAAGTTAATTTATGTCGTGTTATATTGCTTATTTTTTTGCATTGTTGCATTTTCGCGTTTCGGTGGTAGAAAAATGGGCTTGTAAATTTGTTTACAGAATTCAAAGCAATTCAGTTCAGTTAAAGAAAACAACATTTTCTTGAACTAATACTCCTGTGCAATTGCACATTTCAGAGTTGTTGTTAGATTTATAAATTTGCCATACGAAGCACAAGAGGTAGGATCTCAGATATGTAACTCGGTGCTTTAAGCAAGAAAAAGGTGTAGCATATGACAAATTGCGGCAGATTGTATGTTAACATGTAGGGATGTGGACAATTAATCAACAGATATGTGTATTTTCTTGAAATATTTCTATAACGGATAAGATCAGCACATATCCATATTTGTTTGATGCTAGAATTATGGAGAAATGTGTAAAAAGGGTTATTGTAGGAAACCACCCAAAGTTTCCCGTCTTTATGTCAGCTGCAATTTTTGCCTCGGGTTATGGCATTGACAACCATTTTGAGGTTATGAATATTATGTTTTGTTGGAACTTTTACCTTAGCTAAGATGAGTTTATTAATGTTGCTTAGAACTCTAGGTTATAAGGCTTTGTGTTCTAGTGTTTTAACAAAGACACAGGCTACACGTTTTTATCCCTAAAAGCACCGAGTTACATAATTTACCCTTGAAACAGTAAACAAGTGAAATGTAAGAAAGAGAAAATACGAAAATGCAAAGACAGACAAATTAGAGGCAAAATCACGACACATGTCCTTTGTGTGCCTAAATTGGGTTCGTCCCTTTGGGTTTCCGCTTCCGAAATTGTGAGAGCTATAAGTTATTACGATGCCAAAATATGACATGACAGAAATCAACCACCATACATTTATCACTGTTCTCATGATTTCAGTTTTATTTTTGAGATATGGAATTATCAAGGATATTTGTGAGAAAGATTCTGCTGTTTTATTAACAGTCATTTTAATCGAAACAATTGTTATTTGTTACATTTCCTTAAAAACAATTTTTTCAGTTTCACTTCTGTAAAAAAAAACAGTTCAATAATAATTTAAAGTACGTAATTTTAATGATAAAACAGAACATTCACATAATATGTACCTTAAATAAATCATGTACAGTATATTCAAACTCAAAGCTGCCATAATCATGATCCGACATTATATATTTAGTTACTATTTTAATGTACATATGGTAATATTTTGCCGTCTACATTGCTGATTTGTCATTATAATGAACGGGCATGAACTTCGTCTGAATATCATATCGTGCAAGCAGACCTCTCCTGTTTCCTAACTTTTGCCGTTATCATAATGTATTCTATTTAACCGAATAATTATGAAAAGTTTCTGTTAGACGAAGTAGTAAATAATACACTCTATTATATACAACATACGTTATCAAACAGTTTTCGAGCCGCTATCTTAACTTATCAAAACATTTAAAAAAGTTTTGATTTGGTAATAACATCCGAGCTTTCTTAATCTTACGATTCGATAAAATACATTTCAAACTAACATTTCTTTGAAAGACTACTTACATGATAATTTGCGTTGTACTTTTAAGTTTGGGAATAATTAGAAAACACCATTTACATACACTAAATGCATATTGTTACACTGAGAGTAAATCCGATAGAAGATAATAAGATTACACCATACACGTGTCATATCTTATTTACATAGTAATTTATTATATCGAAAATTATTGTCTGCAAAGTGAAGTTTTTTTAACTGAAACCTAAAAAAGTATGTAATTGCTTTTTGTATGAAAAAAAATAAAGAAAGAAAAAAAACAGCATTAATGTTTAGCCGCTTGGAACAACATTCCGATATTTGTCTGTAATAATCTTTACCGTTAACATTAATGACATCAGTTCATTTTAGAGGTATATTTTAATATTTTGAATATGCATTTTTTATAAATCATTCAAACGCATCACATAAATTCTGAAATATGAATCTAATACGTCAATACTTCTGAAAATTTCCCCCTTTTAAAACCACATTGTTTTGCATATTTTATTTGCTTAAATATTAAAAAAGGTGTTTTTTCCCAATATTTAAAAGTAATTCGAAGATGATGCCAAATTATTGCTTGACTTTTACATGTATTTTTGTGATACGTTACGGTATTCTTTGCAATTACCAGGTTTATCATAAAGGACTACCACACGGACACTCAAGACATTTGGTGTGTCCATCATTAGAAGTCGTATATCATGTATAAAATCATTGTGATAGTTTGAAAACAATTACCACCCAAATAATTACCACCTATCATTCGGACGCCTCCTTACACACCTAGATGACATAAATGAAATGATAACATGCATTGAATTGATCTTGTATAACCTTTCGACTCACCTTACATTATCAGATGACCCAGTTGTTGGTATGATATGATTAAACTGATTGTTTGAAGGAAAGTTTAAATCACGTTAAGTAATGATAAATTCATTTAGACCTGAACAAATAGCGCATTGAATAGTGAAATTTGATAGTTTGAGAGCATTTTCACGGAATGAAATCAGTATGACAAATGCAATATCTAGAATTCAAATAACCGAAGTACATAGTACTCTGCACTTAATTTCCCAAGGGACATTATTAGGAGGTAGAGTAGTTACATCATAAGTCTTTATCGCCGTCGCAGCAATGCATCTAATGAATGAGCGCAGCGGCTATTATATTGAAACATATGATGAAACTTTTCCTCTGAAATATTGTCAAAATTAAATAAATATTGATACGCAATTTAATGCTATGAATTACTGCGTATTTTGTAATGGTAAAAGTTTAGTCGGGCTTTATTCAAAAGTGAAATTATATAACCTATTAAAATAAATGGTCAATATATTGTCAAAAATATTGAATTTCTTAGTTTTGCTCGGAAAAGGTTAATAGTCTAAGTAATATTGAAATGTTGCTGTTGATGTTTGATTTTTTATTTCAGACACAAATAGGAATGCTACTTTATGACACTTTGTTATTTGGAAGTGGTGTTCAAACTTTGATGTCAACGTCATGTATGACATTAAAGTAAATAACGTAGTCTTTTTATTTAAATAGCAATGCCTTTAATTTAATTTTGTCTTTTGGAACAATCGATTTCGCCATTCAAAGAAATCTAAATTAAATATTGCGGCGGGTTGTGCTATCTCACTCTCTTACACTTTTCATTGCTTTCATATAATACTTGATCGAGCATTATTTTAATTTAGTTTTAGTGGTTTCCCTTTCAATTGTATTAACTTAATATTTCTTACAAGGGCATGTATTTACATCATTATGGTTGTTGCTAAATAATTTAACATAGAAACGTGTTAGAATCTGTAACAATTCAAGATGAAATCATTAAACAGGCTGTTAACCGATAGACATGACAGTAAAATACCAGGGATCAATAAAAAGCAAAATATTAAATTAAAGTTGTAAATTAGAAGCTGCATACGATCGTTTCAAATACATGCAGAGCATAACTGACTTGAATGTTGGAAAGGTGTCATTAGCGGACATTGTTATCTAAACCAATTTAGTTTGTACTGACTTGTTCAATCATTATTTATATATGATACTTTTTCCGATGCAGGCAGAATGATATTCTAAAGAAAACCTAATTCACTTGTTCGCTTATTAATTGAAGCTTCTACTTATCAAATAAGAATACTATTGAAGAAAAAATGGTGTCTTTTTCATTCATGGTAGGTAGCCTTTTTGCGGGGTGAAACGGATAATTTGTAAACCCATTATAAATTAATAATTAACATCACCTATATTTAGTCTGAATTGTGTGTTTCATTTGACATTGTATATTGTGACTGTAGTCCCATGGGACCTTTTCTTAATTAACAAATCGAAATACATGGTAACCAATATTACTACTTTTAAAATTTAAAAACAAATTCTTTTAAAATAATCTACTTCAGAAACATTCTCTCAGATATCAATTTAATTCATGCAAATGTATTCTGTGGTTGACTCCTTTAATAGGCAGTTAAGGAATTTTATTTCATGGAGAACTCATGTTACCATGGCAGATCATATTTCTTTTATTCAATAATATTGGAAATTTGCAAAGTCCTCTTTGCCCCAAGGTTTATGGTAAAGGTATGTTGCATATTTACCAAACATCTTCAAATTATTTCCCAAGCTGTGAAAGTAGTTCTGCCTCGGGATCATCAAGCGAAGTTTGTATACCACGCATATGTTTTACTTTGTACAGTATTGAAAGCAATGCAATGTTGTGGTGGCAGTGCATTTGTCACAAATGCCACATTGTAAATTGAACTCTCTTTATTAGTATGTTGTTTTGTGGTTATTTTTAGAAGGACATGCATACTTTTTAGTAAGTCAAGAAACAATCCTGCTTGAAACAGCCATACTGACAAATTAATGACATGCTAACTAGATGATTAAACTTGACTTATTTCCTTATTTATATACAAATATATTCATCGAAGGCATGTGCTCAAATAATAATTCATTAAGCTAGCTTTGCATTACATGATTGTATAGAGATAGCAGATTTAGTTTGTCGTTAATGAAGTAACTGTATCTAATCTTAGCTCATACAGCAGCGCATTATAAAGTACAGTATAATTTTCATTTACGTAATAATTATTCATAAGTGATAAAAATTGTCTTTGATTTTTAACAAATTAATTCTTTGCAATTTTATGATCTAGGGAAAAAACATATCATAGTTTGATGTTGAAATATATAGTATGCTCAAAACTCAAATATACACAATTCATGAAAAATTGTAATATTTTGAGAATACAAAAGAAATACGGAAACTTAGTCATTGATAATGTTTTGAAACTATGCGGCATTTATGCTCTTTACAACAACATGTCGTTCAAAATGGTAGTTGTGATACTATGCTATGTGCGACACTTTATTTAAATGAAAAGTGAAACGATTAATTTTGAACATATTCCATGTGAACATGTGATATGTACGATAACATCAGGAACATGACAAGAGCTACATTGAACAAAAATATATGTACCATTAGATTCGGAAATTATTTAAATGTACCTGGAACACGTTGTCTGCTTATTTTATAAATATTGAAAGATATAACGAAACATTAGCGGTGACATGGTTGCAGACATTGTGACATGTTTTCATATAAAAATGCCTCATAGAAACTTTCTGTAAGCATAACGGGAAAAGCAAAAATAAGCTACAGTAAACTATTATAATATACCATTGGAAAAGCGAATATTCACATGCAATATGATAATATTAATTCAAATATTGCAATGTATAACGACAATTCAGTAAATACCGTTAGCAGTGAGCCATGAAAATATTTACTGTTTAATTCAAGAGTTATTACTTTCGTGAATTATTTTATTGTTTTAAAATAGATATAACTTTAATGTTATCACACAGACCAATTATTATATATATCTCCGCTGAGCTTCCGTCTGTTCTTTTATGGTTAAATTGTTGTGACACAAAGAGAAAGGCGATATCGTAAATCGCATAAAGTCATACAACAATAGTTAAATAGTAAATACTGTTACTATGTCATTTATCAAATAAATGAAAATAAGATTGTCCATCGTGTAGCCTATACAATAAATTATTAATCATAATTGTATAGATCCATATCATTCCGCAAGACACATATCGCTTTTCATGGAATGGCACGAAAGTGTCACATTGAAAGTATCTTGGTGATGTTTTTAAATTCAAAATCTCACCATTTTCATTGTAAAATGTTGCATTCTGCTAAAGCCGGTGCTTGGGAGCGTAAATTTCATTACCGTCCATAAAGAAGCTCAATCAAACGAGCTTGCAACATTTTCATTTTGTTCTTTATGGACTGGTATCCCTATTTTTGTATAAAAACTTAAATAAACGAAACACTTAGATTACTTTTACAATATATAGGAAACATTTTCAGTACTTATCGAGCACAGTTACAATTGGGATACCATCTGGCAGTTATTCGCTTAACTTTTAAGTGATTCTTCATAATCGTATGAGTTGACCCTTTTGATATCCCTGCGATATGTGTGGGTGAAAGTATGGCATAATATATACCACCCACCCATTTCATATTTCAATTATCTTAACAATATGAAAACAATTTCAACATAAATGTATTTTTGTATTTATCGTTTATACGCGTTGCAGAAATGTTTGAATATGGATATTATAAGTTTTTGCTAAGTTTCTAATATGGTTTTATAAAACAACCAATATTCTGATTATTTATTTTTTTGCTTAATAATTATGAAACATTTTATTTCTATATTTAAAAGATTACAATTAACAAATGATACTTAGTTATCACCCTGTTTGACTTATACTCAGAACATTCATATCGACCAATGCATTTTAAATACAAAGTGTACAAGAAGTATTTTTATATTTCATTGCTGATATCTTACGGTATTCTTTTCAGTTACCAGGTTTATTATAAAAGATGACCACACTAACACTTCAGGCATCCACTATGAGTAAGTGAGTCCATCACCATGAGGACATTGTTGTGATTATTGAAAACAATTATATTTCCACCCAGGTGAACACATATTATCTAAAGTATGATAGAAAAAAAAAATTAAAAATTAATATGCAATTTAACGCTATGCATTCACTGCATTATTCAATTGTGAAAAATATTAGGCAAGCTTTATTGAAAATGAACTTTAATCATATTGTAATTATTAGAAATAAATTGTAAATAGATGTTAAAGTAATAAGTTTAATCTGGAAAGGGGTTTATTATAAGTTATATTGAATGGTTGATGTGGATGTTTAATTTTTAATTTAAGACTCAACTATGAACCCTTTGTTACATGGAACCGTTCAAACATTGACGACGTCATGTATGATATAAAAGTTAATAACGTTGCCCCTAATCTAATATCTATGACTTTTTATTTGTTATAATCTTTCGAAACAGTCGGTTTGCTGTTTAAAGAAATTTCAATTGAATGTTGCAGGTGGTTGTCCCAAGTGCTGCAAATATTTTGCAGTTTGCACTGCCTCTAAAGTAATACTTGGTTAAACTTCCTTTTCATTTATTTAATTTTAGAGGCTTTCCAGGCATCTACTCATCCAACTTTTATTAACATAATATTTCTTACGAGAACATACATTTTATAATATCATGAATCAGGTTCCTTTCGAAAGATAAGACAGTAAAGTGACCAAATAAAATTAACTGATCGGTTTGGCATGAACAGAAAAGGGTGTATCACATGTGATTTAAAAAGCTCTAAACAGTATAAAACTTTTCCACAAAAATGGCGAGATATTTATCTTGTTACTTTCGCATAAAATAAGTCACACAGAATAGTTAGATTGTTTTATACAGTACTATTTTGATGTAGATGTTGCTTAGAAGATTTAAAATTTTTTTTAGTTTGTATTGACATGATTAATAATAATTTGTATTACTAATATGGATTATGATCAAAATGCTACGATACTTTTTCTGATGAGGGCAGAATATGGATGACAGTGCATTAGTTTTCACAAATTCTTATATTTTGAAAATACAAAAGACATGAAACGTGAAGTCTGTGTTAATTTGGAAACTATGCTGCATTAATACTCCATATAACAACAGTACACTGTGTAAAACATAACAACAACCATAATAAGTTGCACTTAAAGTGAAATAGAATGATTATTCATCAACATATTAATCAGCTTTGAACTCCAAGTATTTATTTTAGGCGTGGGTAAGTGCTGACATTATCTTGATTTATTCGATACTTTCATTCAAACAGTAAAAAGCCAAATGTTTTATGTAAAGAATTACGCGTTGATTCAATAGCTTTGTTTCGTGAATTGTATTATCATATATGTATATATCTATAAAAAAATAACATATAATAGTAAATCTCTCAAGAGATTCAGACAGAATGCTTACTGAATGTTCCATTTATAACAATAACGACCACTATTGCTGTAAAATAGATACCACTTTAATGTTATCACACAGACCAATTATTATATCTATGTCCGCTTAGCTTTCCTCTATTCTTTTATGGTTAAATCGTTGTGACATAAAGAGAAAGGCGATATTGTAAATCGAATGAAGTCATAAAATAGTCTACGTTCAATAAATAGACAGTTACGTGTAAATAGTAAATATTGTATGTTTCTTATAGAATAGGAAGTATTTCCGTGCAATTCATTTTAAAAGCACATTTCTTCAAACATGTACATCATACAATAAATAATTATAAATTATTATATAAAGTTTAACCCTGTCATTTCTCAAAATGGAAAACGATTTTGAATAGTTTTAATAATATATTTTAAAGAAACAGATAGATAATAAATAATAGGAAGAATATTTGTATAACTTGAATAAATAAGAGTATGTTTACAAAATTTAAAGCAACGAGATTAAATTGCAAGTGTCACGGTTCAGAACTGTTCTCTATATAGGGGGAATATGTGCAAGCGGCCGGATAGCTCAGTAGGTAGAGCCGCGGTACGGTATTCCGAGGGTCCCGGGTTCGAGTCCCGGTCATGCTGCACATTTTTCTCACCTTGTTACATTTGGCGCCAAACATGGGACCGTGATGGTATAAGCTCCGAGTCCAATTTCACATTGTTCTCTGTACCGATTAGAAATTCGAGGACGAATTTCAATATAGCGGGGGAATATGCCACGGTTCAGAACTGTTTACTATTAGGAGAGACGATGTGTAAGCGGCCGGAGAGCTCAGTTGGTAGAGCCGCGGTACGGTATTCCGAGGGTCCCGGGTTCGAGTCCCGGTCAGGCTGCACATTTTTCTTACCCTGTGACACAAGCATTACATCTTTAATGTTTTATGATCAGACATATTTTAATATAGTCACTCTCCGACTTAACCTGATCCATTTCAAAATTTTTTTTTACACAAGATGAAATATTGAATGTATCATTGCAAAGAACTGAGAAGGACAAACAAACAACTATTGTGTTTAATGAAAATGTTAAATGAATGCAAGTATATTTGTTATTACTTACGAATTTAGTAACGCAAGTTGTGTACTTATGTATTTAAAGTGTATATCAACACATTGTTTAATTATTTTATAAAATAATATTATATAAACGTTATATTTAAATTGTCTTATATTTTATGGAGGTACCATGAAGTGACACCATGTTTCATGATTGATAGCGAAAAAAGATATGGAATGCGAGATTAACCTCAAAAATACAATTTTCAATAATGTTTCGTAATCAAATGTAGACAAAGTAGCGTTACAAAATGTAATAATCATACATCAATGTTTATGTAAATAAAATGGAGTGATATTAACAGAGATTTTAGTTTTCACAATAATCTGATTTATAGTAGTAACAAAAGCTATTACATGAAGTCATTACAACGATCCTACGAGACAATAAATGTGTCAAAACATTTCCCAGTCCTAATTTTAAACACTGACTTCGAATAAGTCTGACACATTTTAATGGAAGGCAGTTATTACAAACGCTGTTATAAATGCGTGCTTATTCACATCAGGAAATATTAGAGTATCTTAAAACGAAAAAAAAAACTATTATGAAAAAAAAAAATCTTACTTGATTTGCTTTTATCACTTTTTTACGTTTAATGTTGAAACATTAAGAAATGAACAAAAAACATTGCATGAAAGCAATATGCACACATTATATCCATGTACAACACAGATTATAAAATAAAAATAAAAACTCATAAAACTGTTTTGTTCGTCCTTAAAGTAGAAAGAATTCATAACAATACCTTGTATTATCAAACAATGTTACGAATAATTTTGAAAATTCTGTAATGTTATCCTTTTGTTGAAACGCGCAAAGTTATCAAAGAAATGTAGTAGTATAAATCATTTTATATCATTTTATCCTCTTAATAACCCGAGGTTTTACAAAAGTTAACAACTAAATATTATCACACGGAATAATTAAGATCTCTTTGCCTAGCTTTTTTCCTAAACACGATATATAATTATGATTTAAGCAAGGCTTAACATTGTCTGCATTCAGAAACAAAACAACAAATGCATTGCTTAGTACTCGTTGGTTCAAGAAACGGATAGGAGAGACACAGCTTCGATAAGCTGATAGCTTCAAACACAATCGAACTTTAACAAGTTCATAAAAACTAACAAGTACATTTAAATGATGTGCGTTCCATAGGTACGATATATAGCAAGATGTTTTTGTTACCTTTAGTCATATTTCTTTGTTGTATTACAATAACTCCGATCGAATGCTTATAAATACTATTGTAGATAGCCAAGTTCTTTTTTTTATAAGTAAGTAAGTAAATTGTTTATTATCGTGACATGTGCATTAACATAATTACAAATATACATATCATATAAGTAAAAATAAAACTAGGCACCCGGCCCGATGGGCCTATATGTCACCATGGCAAATGATATTCATTATAACATGCTATAAAATATGAAATACATTTATGAAAGTTCTTAAGATGATATGGCGGTTTACTTCACAATTAGAATAAAAAATTTGAACAGTCATATCTTAAAGTCCTCAAGATTCATGAATACATAACAGATCTTCTAGAAAGGTAAGCTTTCACAATATATTTAGCTGTTTTCCTAGGATGAATATTTAGTAAAAAGGCAAGTTTATCATCAGATGACACACTTGTATAGGCAGTTTGCAAAATTATATCACTGTACACATTTTGTCTTATTACATCATAAAGTTTGCAGCTTAGCAAAAAATGTTTCTCATCTTCAACAGTGTTTAAATTACAAAATTTACACAGTCTAGTTTCAACAGGTTCACCTATATATCGTCCAGTCTCTACTCTTAACGGTAATATACCGCACCTGAATTGACTTAAAAGTGAAGGGCGTCCGTGGCCGAGTGGTTAAGGTCGTTGACTTCAAACCACTTGCCCCTCACCGCTGTGGGTTCGAATCCCGACAAGGACTTTGGATTCTTTCATGTGAGGAAGCTATCCAGCTAGCTTACGGAACGTCGGTGGTTCTACTCAGGTGCCCGTTCGTGCCTGAAATAATGCACGGAAGGGCACCTGAGGTCTTCCTCCACCAGTAAAAGCTGGAACGTCGCGAAATGACCTATACTGTGTCGATGTGACGTAAAACCCAAAACAAACAAACTTAAAAGTGATCGTTCATATTTTCTAAGGTTAAGTTTCACGTATTCTTCACAACCAAATTCAGTTTTGTATAATCTGTATGTCCTTAATTTTGGTACTGTTTGAATATCACGTGACCATTTTAAACTGTAATAGTCCCGTATTTTATTATTTGCTTCGAAGAGGTTCACTACCGTTCTATTGTTGAAAAGTTCAGTTATGCCTAAAGTGTTAAATATTTGTTTGACGTCACTTGACCAATTATTTCTACAGTTATTATAGTCATTGAAAAAGATACGTTTAGTAAGTCTGTTGTCATCCATATTTAAAAGTCTATTCCAGTATCGTAGAATACAGCCCCATCTTCTGTAAAGACTGGGTATCCAGCCTGTGTCACCAAAGAGCGCTAATACTGGTGTAAAACGATGCACACCTAAGAAATATCTGATTGCTCGATGTTGTACGTTATCTATTGTTTGGTATTGTTTTGCTCCCCAGACGGAAGCTCCATAGTCAAGTATTGGAACAACACAACAATTGAACAATTTTTCATACGAGCGGAAACCGAAGTCTTTTAGGTTGTGTATTTTATTAATTATACTCCCTAATGCACGACCAGCACCTTTTGATAACGACTCGCAGTTTAAAGTAAAGTCACACTCTTGTCGTTGAAAATAACACCTAAATACTTGTAGTGGTCAACAGTTTCTAATGCATTAAGTCCGACTTTAAATTCGAAATTCGTGCGTGGAGCTCTACCCCTGCGGAAATGCATACATTTTGACTTTGATGTGTTTATAATTACTCTCAGATGTTTGCACCATTCATGTAAAGTGTTAAGCATAGTTTGTAACTTTTCTTCCGTGTCTGAAACTAGCACTATGTCGTCAGCATACATTAGAATTGAAACTCTCACATCTCCCATTGTTATCCCAAGGTCAAGGTCGTTGACCTCGTTCACAAGGTCGTTGGCAAAGACGGAAAATAAAGTTGGGGATAAATTACATCCCTGCTTCACGCCTGTTTGACAATTGAACCAATCTGTCAGCTTATTGTTTATCCTGATGCATGAAACTGAATGCGCATAGATGCTTTTTATAGAAGAGTACACTTTTCCATTAATATGATTCAGAAGTAATTTGTATAAGAGCATCTCACGATCAATAAAGTCAAAACATTTCTTAAGGTCGATATATGCTGTGAACACCTTGTTGTTATTTCTCACAATGCTATTTAAAGTAAAAATATGATCCTCGCATGACCTGTTTGACCTGAATCCGTTTTGTTCATCATTTAATATTTCATTGTCCTCTAAGTGTTTAGTTACTCGTTTGTTTAAGAAGGAACTATATAGTTTGCTGATACGCGACAACAAGCTTATACCACGATAGTGTAGCGGTATCCTTTTATCTGAGTCTTTTAATATAGGAAAGATAATCATCGCTTTTCTCCATAACTCTGGTATGATACTCGTGTCAAAAATCAACTGAAATAGTTTTTGCAACAGTACAATTTCAAAACATCATAAGGAATGCTATCAAATCCAGTAGCTGATCCCGATTTGGCATGCATGATAATACTCGTTATTTCTTCAATAGTAATATTTCCATTTAATTGCTCATTGACCGGGTATAAAGGGTCAGACATATTCATTTCAAGTAACTGTTTGTGAGAACATGCTCTGTTATAGTGAATATCGTCAAAGTCGCTGTCATCGTCCCGATTATATAAATTGCGGAAGTCCTCTTTCCATTTTTCGAAAACGAAATTTTCATCTCTTATAATGTTATCATGGTCTACAAGTTCTATTGGTATCGATTTATCTTTTCTTGGGCCTAAACGTTGTATCTTTTGCCAAAATTCAGTCGAGTTATGACTTGACATTTCTTCAATATCCATAGCTTGAGAATGTCTAAAAGCACGTTCTGTTTGTCTGAGTAATTTATCAAATTACTAGGAGTAGATATTGACTTTCAATTAAATTTTGATGCCCAGGTATCAGCCATTTGCCAAAAAGCCGCAAAACAGTTAAATGTCCTGCAAAGATTAAGTAAATTCCTCTCTGTACCTACCAGGCTTATCATATTCAAATCTTTTATCAGGTCAAATTTCAATTACTGTCCCATAGTGTGGCATTTCTGTAGTAAAGCCAACACAGACAAACTTGAAAAACTCCAGTACAGGGCCTCACGCATTGTTTTCAATGATTTTACATCATCATATGAAAGTCTCCTTAATAAGGTTAAATTACCCACACTCCATTTAAGCAGGTTAAAAACAATTGCAATCGAGACTTTCAAGTGCTTACACAATATATCACCTAAATATATTCAAAACTTAGCCAAATTTAAGACCTCTGTTTACAATTGCAGGTATGATCATATTCTAGAAGTGCCTACAGTTCGAACCACCAGGTATGGACAGAACTCCTTTCGTTTTGAGGCTGCCCGGGTGTGGAACAGCCTCCCCAGTGACATCAGAAGAGTAGAAAACTTCAAAGAATTTGGGAGGCTGGTTGGCACCTGGACAGGCCCAAAATGTAAGTGTTCAATGTGCCGCTTGTAGCCTTTTGTTAAACACATGTGTGTCTAACATGTGTTTGTATGTGATTAACATGTTTTTATATGTGCTTTTATGTATAGTCTTTAGATGTTGCAAATATTATACCAATAAATGTTTAATGTTACTTTTTATTTGCATTATGTGATAGTCCTTGTAATTTCATTGTTTTGTTTTATGTTTGGTTTGTTTTTTTTACTTATGTATGTCTTTTTAACTTATCTTAAATTTTTATTTTCTTAATTTCATATTCTTAGATGTGCTTATGCTTTTTTTATACATGTCTGTCTTTAACTAATATATGACCTGTTTTAAAGGAATGTACATTATGTATATTATCAGTTATTTGTTTTATCTTGCTTGTAATTATTGTAACTTTTAAGCATGCATGGTGCTATAATAACTTAAATCCATGTATTTAGATGTGCTTATGCTTATAATTTTTAGTTGCTTTAATATCTTACTTACATGTACTTAATTGTGCTTATGCTTATATTTTCTTTTTAGCTGCTTTACTTTTGTTTAGTTCATATACTATTGTTTGTCGGAAAATAACTCATGAGCTAATGTTTTCTGTTTATATGTATCCGACGTAAAATAAATTTTCTTGTATCTTGTATTCTTGTATCTTGTATCTTGTATCAAATATATTCCTTGACGAGATATAGTCCATCCTTAAACGAGAACGTTCGCGATTATTACCAGAGAACTTGAGAAATTTCTTTTCTTTAAAGTGCATGCTATCCCAAGCTTCCTGTAGCTCATCATTCCAGTATGGCTTATGTTGTTTTCTACGTTTTCTCGATGTTTTTGTATTACTGTACATGGGAATAGACCTCACCATTTCCTCTTTAATATGTTCACAGATGGTGTTGTACAGTGAATCAATATTATGTTGTGTATCCCGTGTATTTTCATTTTGTGTTATGATATTTGAAATTGCAGTTCGAGCTAATTCACTGTTCATAAAATCCGAAGGTATTTTACGCAATTTAAATTTCATTTCCCTGTCTGTTTTACTGTCAGTAAAGTTTTGCTCACACAATTTACCGTAGTAATTGCACTGAAACTCGGTCACTAGAGCGGAATGGTCCGGTAGCCGTGACCGTTCACCGAGAAGACCGTTTAATCCATGCTGATCGCTGATCTCGTTAACCGTTAATACTTTAAAACTTTTGCACTTGATAAAACAGTCATGCGATACACATACGTAGTCTACGACAGCTTTACCTTTTCTAGATATGGAAGTGTAATTATCATGAATAAAGCGTCCGTTTAAAACACATAATTTTGCATCATTTAAAAAATCTATAAAATCAAGACCATGCTTGTTAATAACGGTATCAATAATTACGCGTGAAGGAAGCACGTCACAGTCGCTGATGATATCTGGTAATGTCCCGATTCTAGAATTAAAATCGGCTCCAATGAATATATTGTCAATTTCATTATGTGTATAAACTTGTGTAAGTAAGTGTGCGTAAAAAGATTGTGCGTCCCTGCCTCTGGCTGAATTTTCTGGAGGTAAATAACAAGAGAATATCAAAAAGTTCTCTTCTGTGTCCCGTATAATAAATACGGTATTTTCCCTTAAAGGCAAGACTTCTCCAGGACTGACCTGTAGAGGAGCTAGCACTATTGATTACTTTATAGGTAGTGTAAATATTATCAAATATATCAATGAATTAAATATTTTGCCATTCTCATGCCTGTACTCTGATGTACACAACCCATTAGAACTTTTTCTCAACCTGGTAGAACCAGCTTACACAAAAGATAATTTTGCAGATAAAAACAATAATGAAGAATATGAAATATTATGGGATAAAAATAAAGAAATGTCATTTACACAAAATATAGACAACCAAACAATTATAAACATAAATGAGTACCTAAATAATCTATGGCAACAAGAGAATGTTTCCCAAGAACAAATAGATAAATGTGTTGATGATGTCCAACAACTATTTAACACTGCATGTACATTAACATTTGAAAAAATAAAACAAAATAATATCAATGGTAAAGAGAAAAATTGGAAACCATGGTTTAATAGAAATTGTAAAACAATGAGAAATAAATATCATATAGCAAAAAGAATATATAATAAAAGTAAAACAGATAGAAATAAGTCAATGCTTAAAAATATTAGTAAAGAATATAAACAGAATATACATTATGCTTACAGACATCACAGGAATACTAGAATAGACAAACTTAGAAACCTTAAAGGCACAAACCCAAAAGAATATTGGAAAATAATAAACTCTTTAGATAAATCCAAAAAACAAAGCTCAGCAAATTTACAAGACCTATATGAATTTTTTAAGAAAGTGAATGAAGGTGACCAAAACTTAACTGAAAATGATGAACAAGATATCCAAATTGAAATTAATGAAGAAATAAATAATGAAATCACAGAAGATGAAATCATGAAAGCCGTTAAAACACTAAAAAACAATAAAAGCCCTGGAATTGACAAAATACTAAACGAACATATAAAGGTTACCCTTGAAAAAATGCTCCCTATATATAAAAAATTGTTTAATATAATATTTAACTCTGGTTGCATTCCATCAGTTTGGACAAAAGGTATTATTCTTCCAATATATAAAAATAAAGGCAATGAAAATCTTCCCGAAAACTACAGGCCAATAACATTACTAAGCTGCCTAGGAAAATTATTTACAGCCATTTTAAATAACAGAATCACAAAGTATACTGACGAAAATGACATAATCAAAAAATTGCCAGGCAGGATTCAGAAAAAAACCACTCCACTGTAGATAACCTATTTATATTGCAAAGTTTAATAGATATTTTAAGGACCCAAAAAAAGAAAATTTATTGTGCATTTATTGACTTTAAACAAGCTTTCGATACTGTTTGGCGACAAGGATTGTGGAAAAAACTGATAAAATATAACGTAAATGGGAAATTTCTAAAAATAATTAAAAGTATGTATGAAAATATAAAATCTTGTATTAAAACATCCCAAGGTATGTCTGAATTTTTCCCAAGTTTGATTGGGGTCCGGCAAGGAGAAAATTTATCCCCCATACTATTTTCAATTTACCTGAATGACCTTGACTCCTTTTTATCGGAAAATAATGCACAGGGAGTAACCTGCAACATTGACAATGAACAAGACATATCAATAATTTACCTAAAACTATTTGTTATACTATATGCTGATGATACAGTTTTGATGAGTGATAATGAAACAGGCCTACAACAAGAGTTAAAAAATATTGAACAATACTGTACAAATTGGAAACTAACAGTAAATACATCCAAAACTAAAATAGTTATTTTCGGATCAAGACTAAGAAACAATATTCCAAAATTTAAATTTAACAATGATGAATTAGAAATAGAAAATGAATATAAATATCTGGGACTATACTTATCAAAAACTTGTAACTATAAGAAAACTAAAGAACACATAGCTAAACAAGCAACTAAAGCAATGTACATGTTACTAAAGAAAATTAGACATTTAGATTTATCTTTTGACATACAAATAGACTTATTCAATAAAACCATTAGGCCAATCCTACTTTATGGTAGTGAATTATTTGGTTTCAGCAACATGAACACTCTGGAAAAAGTACAATTGAAATTTTTTAAACACATCCTCAATTTAAAAATGTCAACACCATCCTATATGATTTATAGTGAACTTGGAATAATTCCTCTAAAGGAAGAAGCAAAAATTAGAATGATATCATACTGGTGTAGATTAAAAAGTAATATTAATGATACCAACAATAAACTATCTACTAAATTATATAAAATTCTACTAGCCCTCAAAAACCAAAGAAGAGTCAAATCAAAGTGGTTAGACTATATTCAAAGTCTAATAGAAACAAACGGTTTTAACAATATATGGTTGAACCAAGACAGCGTCAATCTTAAATGGTTCTCACTCGCCTTCAAAAGAAACATTATAGATCAATATTTCCAAACCTGGAGCTCAACAGTTAATAACTCCACAAATTTCATGTATAAAACAATTAAGCATAACATACAACTAAATAAATACTTTACAATAATCCCAAACTATTACTGTCAAATAATAACACGATTCCGCACAAGAAACCACAAATGTCCCATTGAGGTGGGTCGCTATCATAATATACCAATTAATGAAAGGATTTGTTTCCTATGTAATCACGGAATAGGGGACGAATATCATTTTATTTTAGAATGCCACCACTTTAATGATAGTAGAATTAAGTTTATAAAGCCCTACTACTACAACAACCACAATACACTCAAATTTGACCAACTTTTCAATACTGAAAATAAAATAGAGCTAATTAAACTGAGTAAATTTATTGAAATTATCACCAAAACAGTAAAAACTTATTACACATGAAGTTTGATAATTACAACTAAATCAAATTAAGACATAAGATATGTAATATAAATAGGAAAATAAAAATAAACCATCTTATATGTACTTATTTCATACCCAGTCAGTAAGATCAAAGAAACTAACATATTACTATATATAAATAATACATGAAGTATATGTATGTACTATATTATACATCAACATGTCAAATGTACTGTACAATATATGATGTAAAGTTATAAATTGTATTAACATTATTAACTTACATATATATGTATAATATTAAGATTGAAAACTCAATTTATAGACCTAAGTATCCATTAAGCTGATTCAGATGTACATTTATATTGTTTTCTTTTTGCCTTATTGCTATTTTACTGCATTTGCAGTATATTCTTTACACATACATTATTATTACTAATTAATTATTTTTTTTTTGCACATAAGGATGTATGTTTTTTGTATTTTTTGTTTGTGTGTTTGTTTATTTTTTCTATTATTAATAGTTTTTGTTTATTTATTTATTTATTTTTTTACTCTTTATTGTTTAACATCCTTAACATTTATCTATTATTATTATCTCATAATGAGACATATTGTGCGAAACCTTAATGAATAAATGAATAATTGAGTGAATGAATGAATAAATAAATAAACAATTTTAATTTTACATAATCATATCAATGTATGTGTTCATTTAATGTATATTTTTGCTATTGAGATTGTTCCTTACTTCAATACTGTATATACATAAATAAACCAGACAGTAGGTACTGTAAGTTGGTAAAATATTTGAAGGATGATGCTAAATTTTTCGGAAAATCTTTTTATAATAGAACAATTCAAACACATGGAATCATTTTGCATATTGCTGTAACATTTTTTATGCACTCTATTGTAACTACTGTATTGTTCTAACTTCTAAGTAAATAAATATTATGACTAACTTAGAAAATATTTATACAATTCTTTACCATTTAATTTTCCATAATACTTCGGATATATATTTTTTTTGCTGTCACTAACATGAATTTATATTGTACAGGACAAAGTTTGTTTAAAAACTTGAAGGAAATATCCATTTTCAATGTTAACAAATATTTACTGTAGTTTGGAAAATGCATTTCAATTGAAAATTCGCGCTCACTAGATTTAACATCCATATTGTTGACAAGAAAACTGCCAGTTCAGCAGCCCTTCAAATTTCGCTTTCGTTTAAAGGACTGTACATAGTGGCCTGTTCACCAAATTGGACGGCATGCACAATCCCTATACGTGTAAACAACTCAACAAAAATAATAAATAAAAATAACATTCACTTACCTATTTCTACAGTTGTTATGCATGCCAACAGGAGATTGTGAGCATCTTATAATCGGACCCTCTTATAAATAATCCATCAAATAAATTTCAAAATGACACAGTTCACTGATTCACATTTATTCCAAAAATGAATTATTGCCAGTTTCCACAGACCGCAGACAACATTTAATAACCCAGTACGAAGATGTCAACTTCTACCCTTAATCAGATTACGTGTGATTAAGTCCGAGACAGACAAAATCCACGTTTTCCATGATGTTAACCTCATCCTGACACAATGACACAATTTCTGCATAACCTGACTGACCTACATGACATAATTAATGGGTTTACACGGTGTGTAAATCAATCGACCAATCAAATAACCTGATTAAAATATCTACAGACCGGGTCGCGCATTATTAAAATCCATGAGTATGACTAGGATGGACTGGTATCAATATCATTAATTACGGAATAGATTTTTTTTTTTCACTTTCGTATAAATTCCTTCAAGATCTTAAATAAAAGTTGTCCTCTGTGATTACGTGCATTATTAGAATTTGTTCTCATGTCTATGTATATTACATACTGAGATATATTTAATAAAACTTGAAAACTTGAAAACTTGAACTATTGTGGTGTTATGTGTTTATGTTTGTCTTTTGTCCTTTTGTTATGGGTAATTGAACTGGTTTTACAAGTTGAGTGATGGATTATTGATTTTGTATGAAAGTTATTTTTTAGATTATTCGGGTCTGGGATAGCTTACATTTTCTTGGTAACTGACCACACCTTGTCTTGCTTTTAAAGTCACAACATCTATGATATAAATTAACTTTTATATATTTCTTTATAGAAATACTTAGTATTTTCTTTCAATTACTTATTGTATAAGATTTCTTCTATTACAAGGCCTGGTATGTTTATTTTTATTTAATTATAGTGAAATTGTTTCTACTGTTAATTTGAATTGTTGTGTAATATGTTTTAATATGTAGTTTGTGAAATGTATTTGTCTTGTAAAATATTTGTTTTGTAATGTGATGTGTTGTTGTTGTTTTAAATTATAACAGGTTATATTCCTTTTAGAATAAAATTATAGAAACATCACTAAGTGTTGATTGTCAAAACCCCACCACTACACTATTTTTGATTATATTGAACAATAATGCTTATTTAAATATCGGAATTAATAGCAACATTTTCTTCTTCTTTTTTGACCAAGTAAAACTATTACTTGAATAATCACTTCAAAATAATCATGTTTTTGTTATTTTCCAGATCTTTAGCTTTCTCTTATTCATAGTAGTTATGATATTAGCAAAACTATCAAATGCTCGCCTGGTTGAATTGAAAATTGGAACAGTTAATTTAAAATTACTACGATTAAGAAATCTTATATGAATCATATGTTTAATATGAAAATAACAAACATTTAAAATCAAAAGATAACAGAGGACAAAATTAAAAACCAATGCGGTAGCTTTATTTTGATTGAAATGTCACATTATTTTTGCTGATCTAGACACGCTATAGTTTATGTAAATATGTAAATGAAATTACGCAAAAAAACTTTTTTCTTTACAATATTTTACAATGTTAAGAATTCCATAATTGTTTAGCTTTATTTAAACATTGTTATCATTGTGCACCCTAAAGAATAATTTCCTCAGTATTCAAATAAAAATTGTAACGCGAAAAAAACTTGTATCATCGGAATGGAAAACATGAAGGCAAGGTTTATTTAATTCGCAACTTGTGGCCCGGGCAAAATGCTTAAAACAATTTTTCTTTCACTATAGTCACGTTGCTAAATCTGTAAGTGAACACTGATTTTCTAAATGGTTTGTCGGTTAAAAGTCATGAAATTGTACAAAATGAAAAGATTAAAAACATGCTGTTACATTTTGCTGCTAATTATTTTGTACCCTTTGTTATTGGCTGTATGTTTCTGTAAGTGAATCGCGCTTGTTCAAACACTTCAAGGTAATCCATATTTACCGAAAGGACGATATGAATGGTTCTTTAGGTTTTTGTTTACTCTTTTGGATATGTTATAATCATTCAAAACCTAATTGGCTGAAAATTTTTCAATAGATTGGGAGCAGACACGGATCTAGAAAATTTCTACCAATGGTGATTAAGTTATATATAACGTAACTCCATTTCCCTTTTCGAGGCAAACAGTTAAATTTTGACATATTATGCATTAAAGGAGCACACTTTAAATACAAACGTCTTCACTTTTCCACAAAATGTCAGACTAAAGATATTGAAGACAATGTTTTAAATTGTAGTCGGTCCTTATAAAAAGGAGGTTTCTAAGACATTTATCTGCATACAATTGAAGATTTACATTTTCGCACTTTGCTTTTTCAGACTGTAACACATGCAAGGCCCCGTAAGCTTCCTCCTCCTGGTGAACCCCTTCTGTGTTGTTGGGAGCTTCCCGTCATCAAATCTGCAATAACACAATGTCATGATTTAGCTTTTTTCATATTCGATTGTAGAATTTGAAAGTGAATCATTTCTTTATGATGTTTGACATAACCTAAAGCCTTAAATTTTGGATAGAACAAGAAATAAATTATTTTGGCTTTTTGTTTTGTTTTCTTGGATAAAATACATCTAATAGCTATCATTTTTATACCAATTATTTGAGAAGCTTAGATTTTATTGACATAATTGTTCCAAATGATAGAAAACACTCTGGGCGTTGATACATGTTCGTGATCATTCTTGAGATAAGAAACACTTCCACTGATATCATCATCATATCTGTTTATTTAAAGAAATTGTGTTAGTTCTATATTTCTAATTTCATAGTTTAAAACTGATATTTTGCGATTCGCTTTCGATTATTTGTTTGTTTGATTTTTATTGTGTTTAAAAGTTGTGGTATTAGATTTGCGCATGCAGGGCCTTTGACTAATTTGATATTACCAGTATGTCTTATTAATTCACTAGAAAGCAATGTTTGCTAAAACAAGGCCCGGAATATCTTAAAAAAGAACGCCTATCTTGATCAATCCGAATTTAACATATCAATAAACTTGTGTGACTAGCTGTCGAAAACAGCACATTTAAACGTCCATCATCATGTTAATCGAATAAACGTTTGCTTTGGCATTGAAAGATGTATTTTGTTTTCGGAATAATATAAAATACCCCCTTCAGAGTATATGGGGTGTGACATTAAACATTTGTGAAACTGTTTTATTCCCTGGACTTTATATATTAAGTATTATATTATACTATAATGAAACAGTTGATAACTATAATATCAAGAAAGTGTTGTCAATCAGGATGTAAACGTAGCAAATTTTGTAAGTTTGGTTTGACTGTAGATGTTAATAGACGATATGATACAAGTGATATTTATTTCCGATTGAGGAAAAAAACATACGAGCCTGAAAAAGATATAAACAAATAATCAATTTAGACATCCGTTGAACGGATAACCAATAGTTTAGAATACTTTTGTTTACGTTAGTTTAAATTAGAAGTGTTTTTAATTGATCTTAAATAAAACCAAATATTTATGCATGACAATATCATGTAAAGAAATATCAGTGCTCGTGTAACACAACCTACATTAATAAAAAAAGAAGTTATAGCTGTAGCTGAGTACTTCAAAACCTTATGTATTTGTACAGAGGCGATACTTTCTAAAACGTGTAAAATACTAAAACTGATAAAACATGAATACATATGCGTATTATGTTGAGCCATCCATATAATTTCCCGTTATTGCCTATGGCAGTTATAATCATATTCCACACTTATTGTACTATATATAATGATATCTTGCGAAAAGGTCACTTTATTACTATTCGTAAACAAAATAGCGATAATTTGTTTCAATATGAGATAACATGGCAGAATTTGTATCCCTAGCACATGCACGTGTAACGTTACGACTGGGACATACATAATCACACGCATTTATTTTATCCGTGACAATGGTTGGAGTCAAATAAGATATTTCTTATAATGAATGTATGTTAATACTATCCTAAATACTTTAAATGTTGACAAGAAACGGTTGCCTTACTTCGTAAAATGGTAACGATTTAGTCGTAGAAACTTTCATAAGATACAAATCCAAAATACATACAAACTTAATAAGCGAACAGAGAAAACAACAACACGTTCTTAGATAATTAAAAAGATAAAATTCACTACGAACTTATGCATTTAGGTATATCTCTATATAACAAAACATGTTATTACAGTCACCTACATAATTCAAACATTATTTTAAATCGCGTTTTGTTTTGTTGAACTTAATGGCTATTGCTTGAGCACTTTTCCATTTAATATGGAATAATATGAGTCAGGCTTTAACTGAGTATGCTTTTTAGTCCTTTGACCATTGCTATCGAGGTCCTCTCTTGTGTCCAATTTCATACCCGCAACAGTAGCTGTATTCAATTGCTTCAATCTCCATTTCAGGATTGTTTACTTTTCTGTTGATCATATTAAGTACTGACCTTTAAGTTATTGTTGACATTTATTTTCGACATTGTACCTAATGATCATTTGTCTGTAACGAACTCAAATGAGATAAGTAGTTGTAAATTTGTAAAAAAAAAATGGTATTTACAGGTTAATTATCGGGGGAAACCGGTTAGAATGATTGGTCATTGTCAAAAGTATGTTAAGATCGGTTTAATGGCAAGATCGGTTTAATGGCAAGAAAGAACAACGAAAAAAAAAACAAGCAAACAAAACCCATATTAAATGATGGATACAACTTGTAGTCATTTTTCCCTTTTTTTTACTAAACTCGCATAAAGAGATATTACAATTTTTACTTACATTGAATTAAGGATTTACTTTAAGATCTTCGTTTTCATTCAGCTTATTTCGCTTTTTTTCAATAAAAGGTATTCTCACAGCTTCAAAACAATAAAACTGCAATGTGCATATAATGAGAGCTATGGTTTTTAATAAACCACCGTTCATTGAAAACAGCTTATAAAAGCATCTGTCAATTCTTTCATTGGTATTGGTTTTTCAATAAGTGGGAGGATTTTCTCTGAAAAGCATAAACAATATGCTTAATCTACCTGTTTTTAAAGATAACTTACCTTGATAAAATAGTGTGTTCCCTTTTTTCCTTCATTTCGTGAACATTGAATTAGATTAACCCGATAACAACAAATATGTAATATTGATAGAGCTATTATATTAGACACATGGCTAACTTATTAAATTATAAGTTGAATGATGGTTTATAACAATAGATACTGACTTGTTCGATACAGTCATCTGCCAATCTGCAGCATATACAGTTTGCCTTAAATATGTCTAAATTGTTAAATAAAATACAATAATTGTTTCGTTTCTGTTAAACGAGTACTTTAAGTGATGAATAGTGACAATATTGACGCGAATACTATCATGAATGGTCGTGTTTATTGTTCCAGTACACTTGTATTAGAACTTATTCTGGAAAAGGAAGGTCACAATTATCGGTACTGTTAACGACTTCTGCCTTGATTTAAGTATTCATTGAGACATAAAATTGGTAGAATGTGATGCTTGTGACTGTTAGTTCAATAGACTCGCCGCATTCACCTAAAAGCTTGTACGCAAGCATATCTTTCGCTACAGTTTCAACTCCTCACCGGGAAAATATATCCTGTATAGCTCTTTATAATGAGTAAAGGTCGCATGATATATGAAGATATTTGTAAACATTTTCAGTAATGTTATTATCATTGAAACGAAAGATTTATAACGTTTTGATAAGAAAATTTGCATTTTAAATGCCTCAAATTGATGTTTGACCTCAACCTTTATTCAAGTAATTCATGCCCTGCAAGATTGGAAGTTAAATCATGCTCTGAAAGTTGTAATTTAATAAGAACCCTATTTTCGGCTCGATAAATATTGTTTGAAAATTATCTGGTATGAAAGAAAAGTTTTGTTTTTTTGACATGTAATGTATTGTACTCTTATACTTTATTCAAAAATAACATTTTTTATGGCAAATAGCATATACCTTTACACGATAGCGTTATAACCACTGCATAAATATTAAGGTTTCTGAAATGAACAGCTGACCAACTGCATAATCATGAAAATTACCGTTTAACATGTTTAACCCATGACCATAGAGAACGAGATACTGTCGAATAACAAAAATAAATAGTCGAGTCATGCGGTGGCGCATTCTGTCAAATATAATTGATGCTCTCTTAGTTCATGTGACATCTACAAATTAACCAGTAGAATAGAATGTTGTACGTGTACAAGTAAAATAGATAGAGGGAAACGAATGAAACAAAATTGCGAATGTTATTGCCTCCTGTCAAATTAATATTATCAAATATTCGTTTAAAATTCTGAGTATTTTGTTAGACTTTCTTTATAGTTTACTTTTCTTCTTGTGTTATTGAGAGTATATTATTTCTTTTATCAAAATTGTATGTTAAATTATCGTGTGTGGCGTCGTTACCTTGGTAAAATGCAATCACATCACTATATATAACAACTAATGACGTGAGACTTTTATCCCAGACATACAATATTTGATTATATAAAAGAAAGATTTATCATATATGGAGTAACAATGTGGTCACTGTAGCCGAGTATTAAAGATTGTTTAGTTTCAACATTTGGCCTTTCATCGTTTTGGCATTGGAACTCGTAAAGGACTTAGAACTATTTCCAGCGAGAAGCTATTTTGCTGAAATTATGCACTCGAGATCTTACTTGACCAATAAAGCTGAGAATTTACTTTATGAAAATTATAAAAAAAAAATTAAACATCAACAATTACCCATACAAGATTATTTCTAAGAGATTGAATTACAGTGATGTTGTTTATGTAAAACTAATGGAGTACATAACAAAGATTCCAAGAGACATTTTAGGTATGGAAACATTTGCCAGCCGCACTCTTTCAAACATTAGGACGTGAAAATGATGACGATACATTCAACAGAGAGATTTCATATATGCTTTCTGTCTTTCATCAAAAGAAAATACATGTAAGTGTATACATGAAGAAAGGGAAAGAAAGGAGAGAAAAAACAATCAAACACCAGCACAAACACACATAAGCGCAAGCACGCTCCTCTCACACTCAGAATAAATTATGATTATTATTTAAAAATCTTATTTCCATAACCATAGCAGTTTCGTTGAATTCAATGATGCATACGTATTTATTTATTGGCAAATGTTGTCGGTATTATGTCACCACGAAAATGTAGACTGACATCTCGTAGTATTTGAGCACGTTTTTAAATATGTATACGTTTATACCTTTTGGACGTTCGTAAGGGACTCCGTTCTATATTGCATAGTCATGTCAGCGTTGTTTTTATTCAGTTTGGAGGCCGATAAAGGTCGCAATTTACATTCAATCAGAGATGTTATATTCAGGTCCTGAAAGTTTGCAACCGCACATAAGCTGTGCTTTTAGAAATTTTAGTTTCTTCTATTTAAGCCTTTTAATTGGTCGGTGCCATCATTCCATATTGAATAATGTATAAAGACCCTTAGGATATGTTGACTGCTTTTACGATTCATTTGTGATGTGCAAGATTCATAACCTCTGATATCCTTTCCCGTTTTATTTTATTTTGTTCTGTCAATTTACGATTTTGGACTCTGACGTATCATTATAACGCATGCAATCTTAACAACAATTATTATTTTATTTTACCAATGAAATATGTGATATATCAGTCAAATATATATCATATTTGTTAAAAACAAAATTAATATGAAATAATTAATATGAACGTGGGCGGAGTCGGAACTCATATTTGTTTTTTTTGAAACTACTCTCTCAGATGACTTTCTGTGACAGTCAGTGGCTTCAGCTATTCATTTCGTTATAATAAATTATCTCGTTATGTTTTCTCAAGACAGTTACGATGATTTCTACTGCTCGAGAACACAGTTGTTAAATATAAGGTTTTATAGCTGTGTACCAGTCAAATAGAACCAGTAATGTCCTCAACCATAGTAATGACTCCTTTATTTTACACAACCTTTTATTTTCATTTTGACAGTGCATATACTTGCTTCATATACAACACAGATTTGATATAGACTTTGGAAAAAGATAAGAACGAGGCTATATGGGTTCAATAAGGATTCGATATAAACTTTTTGGACTCCGAAAATGTAAAATGTAAACGAGGCTAAATTGACAAGATTGTATCCAATAATTATTTCTATTGGAATATCACGTGGTAGTTTTGGTATTAACTCAACCACATTATTTCTTGTCAATGATATTAATGGATCACAGATCTTCAGTGGACGTTTAAAATTATCTTGTTTATGAACCATTAAATATGAAACCTATTTTTTTGTAAATAAATGCCTTTATAAAATTTTACATTTTGTCAAACGATGAAATACTAAAGTACGCCTAACATTAGTGATATTAATTTGTATATTTTTTGTTTTATTTCAGTGTTTGTTTCATTCACAATGCTAAAAGCTACCATTAGGTGTTTACATGTGGCATTACATTATTACACCTATTGAATGCACCATACGAATCATTTAACTGTTATATAAGTGCACATCATTTAGGCATGTTAATATACACATGCATATAAAAATCTGGAAACAAAGTGATCCCTCGGAAGCATTAATCACAACAAAATTACAAGAGAATTGCAGACTCGGTTTGATTGAGTCTGTACATAAACCATCTTAACCCATTACTTCATATACACGCCTTTTAACGCCTTTTTCACCCCCCCCCTTTTTTGTTGTCTCAAATGATGAAAAAATGCCTTATTTAGGCCCCAAACACTTGTTTTTGTTTGAGAAATGTTGTTAAAAAATTGACCTCTTTTTCGGCGCGGCCCCCCAACCAAAAGATACATCAGGGGGTTGCCAGAAGGGGGATGTGCCCCCTTCTGTTTTGGTGGGTTTGAAGGGGGGCGGAGTCCCCCTCATCGCCAAGAAAATTTTGGACTTGTGAGAGGCTGTAAATGACCCCAGATTGATCATAAGGTAACGTGTAACCAACGCTGAAAAGCATTTGACTCTATCTCAATCCATTGATAAGTTGCAGCACCCTGAAATCAATTTTGATGGAAAAAATCAACGCAAAATAGTGATTTTTGGCAATTTTGAGATGTCCCCTCGTTGCCATGGTAACAGAAAATTTAAGTCTGAGCATGTTGTTGCAAGGACAATGGTCCAGTCAACATTTGTGCCAAGTTTGATTAGTGTTGAAGCAGTTTTTATAGTATTATAGCAATTTGAACTTGTAACGGGAGACTTTTCAATGAAAACAGCCATTTTTCACAAAATGCTCATGAAGCAATGGGTTAAAGGTATTATTTCTTGTGTCTTAATATAGCAATTTTGCGCTGAAAAGTCTAGTATTGCTATTTCCATCTCATTATTTTGATAAGTTACATATTCACATTTTTGGCAATACAACAATAGGAATTTGAGAATGATTAAAATGACGGCATTTTGTAAGGATCATATATTTTATCCTAAAGGGAAAGATGATGTTGATCGTTGTGTTATTTATTCTTATATGTAAATATTGATCAAAACTTGTACTGAAATTAGAAACCTGTGTGCTGTAGAAAAACACACTGAACAAATAAAGGAAAACCAATCCATTATCTAGTTCCCCTCATTTCGATCACGAAATATTTACTTTTTGTATATACATGTATGAATGCTAAAATTGAAAATTTATATACCCCTGATAAATTGCTTTGTATGATATGCTTTCTATGAGTTTCCTTTATACAGACAATCGCATAGGCTCTTTGTATTTTGTCAGTTCAAGAAACTTTAGTTGTATTAGGAACTAGTTGACATTTATAAACTCTTGATACAGACTTTGTTTAGACATATTTTATTTCTCAGAATATATATACATGTTTACATTGTTTCAATTTACAATATAGATCAAAGTATTTCAAATATTCTTACAAAAAAGATTAGAATGGTAGACAGAGTGTCTTATGAAATACTTCTCCTTTGTGAGTCGTTGACATATAAAAGGCGCATAAACATAACATATTATAAAATCTGAGAAGCATACAAAACAAAACAAAAAATCAGTGTGTTTTAATTAGACAAAAAAAAGAGAAATAGAGAATAACAGGTTACTGTCTTTTGAGAAAGGGTTTCTCAGACGAGGTTAGATATGGTCCTGGAAGGGGCGAGGCTTGCCGAGCCCCTTCCGGACCATATCTAGCCGAGTCTGAGAAATCCCTTTCTCAAAAGACAGTAACCTGTTATTCTTTTTATCATGCCACTATTATGATTTTGTATCTTATTTTTTTAATTCGGGGCGCTAATTTCTGAAAATACGGTAACCACTTTGTACAAGAGGGTTATACGCCAAAAAAGTAGTCCGAGGGTTTTTACCAATAATTTTATAACACAACACAATTTTTGGTACAATTTGCTTTAACAATTTATTTACTGTGTATTATCATAAATATTCAGCAAAGTCAATTAAACAATACCAACAATAAACATCATCAGTGCTGATCTGGCGTAGGAACATATTACCATTTCAAAAAATTTAGCTGAAACAGACATAAACTGGAGAATTTAATTGTGCTTTAACAGGATAACAAGTGTGATTTTTAAAGCTATTAAGGAGATTAACACAAAAAGAACAATGTTTTACAAACTGTTAGCCAGATATTAACAGTTTAACAGTTTACATAACTGATTTAGACGAAGGAGTCTCGGTCACATGTTCACCTCAGCTGTTCAACGGAAATATTTCAAAACTGTTCAATTACGACTGCTACTGTCTTGATCGTTCCTTGGAGGCATGCTGTACATATTAAAATTCTGTATATGGACAGTAGCACCAAAAAACATTGACTGCACATGACCTGGAGCATTTCCAGCCTGAGTGAAATGGGTGGGGTAATTAACAGTTGGAACATTGACTACCTGAGACTGAGTGTTTGGAGCAGAGACTGGAGGTTCGATTTGTGTAGATGGCAAAACAGGCAGCGGAGACTGCATTGGGACAGAAGTGCAATTGTCAAGGTAAGAAGCATTTGTACATGTTGCAGATTTATTTGTATTAATTGATCTCACTGAAGTGGCAGATCTGCTTAAGATATTAGAGCAAGTTTTTTGGCTTTTTCAAAAGACATATTGCTGTAATTGATTATGCTTTGTACACATTCATGCCCAGTGATCTGCATAATATCAGTAGGTGCCTGGTCCGAATGCCTGAGCTTTTGTATAGTGTGTTTTCTGGCAGAATGGTTGGTAAGGTGCCGTGTAATGCCTGATTTTACAGTCATTGTTTTCATAAGTGTGCCAATTTTTTTTATTCCAACCCGCTGTTTTAAAAACCATTGGTCAAATTCTGTAGGTGGGGTTGTTCTTGGTGCCAAATAAAATGGGTCCGAATCCCGACTGAATCCATGTGGACGCTTTGCCGCATAGTATCTGTAGGCAGATACCGGATCCCGCTCATCTCCACTAGACCACATACGTGGAGGAACCTTCCTAGAACCACCGCTGTCTCCAGTGCGTGTTTTAGTCTGGCGCTCTGTAAGTTCCAGAAACTCAGTGCCCTCCGCATCGATCTTTACTTGTACGTCGCCCCAACTGAAAACAATATTTTTATATGTACAATTTTTAATATAAATATTTACATGTTAATTTATGCTTTTTTTTTTTTTTTTTTAGTTTTAAGTATGCAACTAAAATTATAAATTTATTCCAATTTCAGGTTGTGAAACGGTGAAGCTCGGCCACATGAAATTTCATTTTGAATGGCATTCTGAACATCCTTAAAGTTTACGTTCCAGAAAAACGTTACTAGAAGATTTTGAGATAAGTGATTTTGAAATAAAAAAGTTTTTTATGGATTTTAATTTTTTAGGTTTAATAATCTGACTGATTAACTGTCTTTTAATTAATAGAGATGACATTTAAATTTACCATAAGTGATAGTGTTCTTCTACACTTCTCATGCCGAAATGTATGGTAAATGTTAACCACAAAGTGTTGATGATAGACTGTGGTGAAGAAAGACCTAGTTGGCCGGTTTCATAAAGCCTGTCAATCTCTTCATCTGTTATTGGTTGGGCAGCATTTTCTTTGTTGCCTTTACCTGATTTTTTTAGATTGTTTTTGTTTTTGCCTTAAATTTACATGCTAATCATTTTGTTGTTTGAAAAATAGTTGATTTATATCATTATTATTTGTAGAGAATTAAACGATCATTTAAAAAACAAAAATTCATTACAGGCAAAATTATTGTTTTTAATTATAAGCGAAACAAGTCCGGGGGGGGGGGGATTAAACGTCTTAGTTTATAATGATGAAATACATGTATCTTGAAATTCAGTTTTTTGCTGGATTTATTTAATTTCCAAAAGATTATTGAATAGACGTAATAAATTGTAATTACCGATTTAGTCTGATTTGTTAGGGGAAATCCTTGTCTTGAACTTTTGGCTAGCTATGGTAAATTGGTACCCATTTTCCTGGAGAACTCTGTCAAATGTAGATATGTACCCTCGTAAACTACTCGGCTCGTAGTCTGTTCCATCTTCTTTCTTAATGGAGAGAAGGAACATGGCAAGAAGCTCATCCAGCTCCGTCATTGGGATGGAATGGAAATCTCGTGTTTCGTTTTTTAGTTTGAGAAAAGTTTTTAGCCTGTTTATATGTTGGTTAATTTTACGTTTTGTATGCTGATTTTTTTCCGACTCGTTAAATGCCTTTACAGAGTCCATATCAACCATTATAAAGCCTTTGTTCATATTTTCAGAGGCAACATCAGTAAGGACAGGCACAGCACTGTGATTTTCATCAACTTGAGGATATTGATCAGATGCTGCTTGAGAACATTGAGCAGCAGTTTCAGGAATTTGAAGACATTCAGTTGAAACAGGAGTCTTTGAATACTCGGACAGCTGAGAATCAGTCAATAACTTTGTAACATTGTATTGTTTTTCTTCATCAAATTCCTCATCAAATATTGATGGATCAATACCAGTGTTGACTTCAAATTCATTCTTGTCATAAATTTCTTCAATATTCATCATTTGAACTTCCAACAAATCATCCCAGTGCACATTGAACGTTGCCATAAAGTTGAAGGATTGTCAAATTAAGATTAAAAAGTGCTTATTTGTATTATTTATAATTATCTTTGTGAAACTTGAGAATGATGTAAATATAATTAATGTTTTTTCCTGTCCTTACTCTGATTTTGTTACTAAGAATTCATCTTTTTTTTAAAATTATTTAATATTATTAATGTTGTTGTTGTTGTTGTTTTAGATGTCTAAGAGCAGAAGATGTTTTTTAAAGATGTAAGCATCTTAATAAGAATTTGTGTAAATATACCTTTAATTAAAATTAAATCATTTAAAAATCATTATTTTTTTTTGTAACATTTTTTTTTAAATAAATATGTTTTATTTAGGCTGTTTTATCTTTTTATTTTTTGCAATGCTTTAAGCTGTTTACATTGTGAAAGTAGTCCGGCAAAAAGTGGGAGGTGCTTGAAAAATCTGATATCCTCTGACTTTTCCATAGGTTTAAGCATGGAAAAGTGTTCTCAAGTCACTGACTGAGAAAGGTTGATGTTCTCAGACAGGCTTTATCAGGCAGTTGTCATAGTAATGGCATGATAAAATACAGACGCGAATTTAAATGCTCAAGAAACATAGTATATGTTCCATGTAATACACTTTGAATAAATATATTATTGGAAGCAGAAGAGTTTTTTTTCATTAGACATATGAGAGAAAAAATAAGAATAAGAATAACGTTTGGTGGTAACATAATCATATATATTTAAAACAGGATATAAGCATACACAATGAAATGGGCGTTAAAAAGGAACACAGAATTGATGAAAAAGTTGTGAAGGGGGGAAGATTAATAATGTTGTGTCTCAAATATAGAAATATAATGGTTATGTGTCTGAGTGCTAAATGAATATTTTTGTCTCTTTGATATAGGTGTGTACATGTGAAAATATTATGCTTTCAGTCGGCCAGGAAGGTCTGGTTGCCTCAAAGTAGAACATTTAAATCAATGTCAACATTATTCAAATAGCAAAGTAACTTTGTCGAGCTGTGTCAAACTGTGTACACTAAAAGAAGAAATAAAAGTTATTTATGTTTGGCCAAAAAGACATAAAGGCGACACTGACATGTTTTGCAAATACAAATGGTAGTTTAAACAACTACAAGTTTTTCGAAGCCTTGTATGAGAAACGTGAAGTTTTCTTTCACCAAAAAAATAATGCGCGCACGTCGTTTATTTTTATTTTTCAAATTGTGCTGATGATAGAAAGGGAACAAACATCGTGTGGATGGAAGATTATTCCATTTCCTTATTGCAGTCGGAAAAAAATGAGTTAAATTAAAGTATTGTTAAGTAAAAATCAAATAAGATACAAGTTTAATATAAATGTCAGTGCATGGTACATATACATGTATATATCAAAATATTTTTACGTTTTAAGCACAAAGATAATTCCAAAAAGTAAAATCATTAATGTCAGCTCAGTTTCGTATAAAAATAAATATTTATTAAATAAATATATGAATAAAACAATCGAAAGGCACACAACCAGAAATACATTATATTTCCTTGTAATAAATTACTTTAAATCACTCTGAATTCAAAAGTATAATACAATTTATTTCAATCAACGACACAGCTTAAACGTTTTCAGCAAAGTGTTATGTTGGATTTTTTAGCGTCTTAAAGATTTGATTTAAATGATTATATTCTCTCAATATGCAAATAATGCGACAAAAACGTAATTACTGACGACATGGAAAACACGAAGGCAGAATTTATGTGGTTCATAAATTTAGGTCCTGCTTTTTCTCTAAACTTTGTGAACAAATTCACCATTGTCATGTCTGTAGTTATATGTTTGTGCAAATTATTTGTAATATTAATATGATTGCGGTTCATAAGAACGATACAAAATCTTACTCTCAAAATATGAACAATGATGCAACAGCTGAAACGTATTATGCTGAGCCATGTGAACAATTACTTTACGATGTGATTTACAAAAAGAACAGTCATGTGTCAGAGTAACGACCCTGGTTTTAAGGGAAAGTTATTCCAGTATCTAGCTAATTAAACAGGATGATTTGGCGAATCCAAATCAAACATGCACATTTCTTTTCGTTGTTGTGCTAACATAGATGTTAATTATCATTTTACCTGGGTATGGATTATGAGCTAAAACAGTACGTTTTTGAAGATTCTTTTGCGTAAAATGCGTAACGAACAAGTAACACTCATGCCCAGAAAAGCGCAAATCTTTAGATAACTTTAAATTGAGGAGACCCATCATGATCATTCCAAATATCACATGACTAATTAAGTTTCTGAAATCTAAGATTTATAATAAAGTGCGAGACTGAAGGGAATAAATTTCTATTGTTGAAATGTCTGTCTCTGTGATTTCTACTGAAAAGTTGCTTCCCTTATGAATGTACAGAGGTCACTAGAATCAAGAAGCAAGTTATATTTTCTTTTAATAAATTATATTCTTTTGTTAAAGTAAAAAAATAACTAAAAAACATGCGTAAAATGACTTTATTAAGTTTTCATGATATAATCAATCAATTCGTGCTATAAATACTTTCACCTTACAGATTGAAGTTTGGATGACATATAATGTTTGCATATCCTCGATTTCAGCGGTTTGATTATGATTATGAGTTTTCGATCCAACGCCACAATCTCATTATCTGTCAAGTGTCACTCATAATCAGTTGACATCATAGGCAATAAATAACATAGTTATTTTTAACTTAATTTTACTTTATATCGTACACACTGTTAATTGAATTGTTGCACAAAATAGAATTATTTTACGAGCAAAAAAGGAAATAATGATAAAAAAATCAGGAACAAAATGAACAGTTTCCCAAATTTCAAATTAGCGAAAAACATCACTTTTATTTTAGAAAAACAACAATTTATCACAGTAAACGGCAAAATTAAAATGTTTTTTTCTGCAATGTGTAGTCTGTTTTAAGCGCATGGAAAGATATTTGTCTCCGAAAATGCAGAAAACGCGATTCAAACGAATTTGCCGACAAAATGAAAACCACGAAAGCAAGTTTTTTGAGATTTGTAATTGGTAAAATGTTTAAGACGTGCGAGCAATGGTATTGTTGCGATTTCTAACTACTGCTATCTTAAATGATATTTCCCTGAATTTGAATCGATTAGTAACAAAACGTTCAAACTACCCAAAGACGATCATTGCGGCAAGATATGTATTACATACTTCTGCTTTATGTGGAGGATTAAGTTATTTTATAATTACAATGATTAATACCCTCCTACTCTAATAGAGGAAACGGTGCTGGTTACTGAAGAAGCAGACTTTCACATGGTCAAATCACAACAGGGGTCAATAACAAAATAAAATGTTTTGTACAGATATTGAAGTTAAACATTTGTAAGTGAACAAGCAAATTCGTTGAATTTATATCCCCCGCCGAGTACTGGTTATTATTAACACAACAACTGAAGACATAAGGCTTTATTTATATATTAATCATGGCATAAACAGTAATATTCTTTGAACTTGATAAATATTCAGGGTAATAACAGAGCCATAATTTTGTGTTAAATAGTAAAATCTGGAAATGCCAATGAGATGTATGCATACTACATAACTAATCAAGGGCCATAAATCTGAGTTATAAGTATCTGACCGGAACAAGGCGACTATATGCACATCTCCTCTTAGTATCCCATAAAGTTTCATTGAATTCCAGCCAGTAGAAGCAGAGAAGTAGCGAGGAAACAAATATTTTTCTATATGGATACTGCATAACTAATCAAGGGCCATAACTCTGAGTTAAAGTGTCTGACCGGAACAAGCCGACGATATGCGCATCTCCTCTTGATATTGATGATCCGTTGAATTCCAGCCAGTAGTTGCAGAGAACTACTCCGGAAACGATTTTTACTCCATATGCATATTGCATAACTAATCAAGGGCCATAACTCTGAGTTAAAGTGTCTGACCGGAACAAGCCGACGATATGCGCATCTCCTCTTGGTATTGAAGGTTCCCATAAAGTTTCGTTGAATTCCAGCCAGTAGTTGCAGAGATGTAGCGCGGAAACGATTTTTACTCCATATGCATACTGCATAACTAATCAAGGGCCATTACTCTGAGTTAAAGTGTCTGACCGGAACAAGCCGACGATATGCGCATCTCCTCTTGGTATTGATGATTCCCATAAAGTTTCGTTAAATTCCAGCCAGTACTTGCAGAGAACTACTCCGGAAACGATTTTTACTCTATATACATACTACATAACTAATCAAGGGCCATAACTCAGTAAAAAGCGTTAATCGAGCTATTGTCAAAGCTAGACTGAACTAATTTACACATGTAGTGTATCAATTGAGAGCTTACACAACCATCTATGCGATACATGTACAACGTTCATGCAAAACGTGGCTAAAAGCGAGATATTGGCATAGTTGCGTTCATATTTGAACAACCCTCGTAGTTTCCGTATCATCATATAAGCCTAAATATAAATATTGCGTAAAATTTCTGCACGTCCAATTACAATAAATTTATTGAAAAGCTTTTCAGCAGACTGTAAAATTATTGTTAGAATTTTGCACAGTGTAATGATGGAATGTCATTTCCAAAGGGCCGGACTATGCTTGAATAATATAATAAATAAATGGAAATCGTGAGAAGTGAGTGATAACGAGGAGCACATAAATCTTTGCACATATGTTAAATTATGTTAAAATGAAATGAAAATCATGAAATAATTAAGAATGACATCATGATGGAGAGCCCAGGGTGTTATGTGGAAGACGACAAAGTGACTTTAAACCAGTGAAAATGAAAAAGAAAAGAAAAGGTTTTGTTTGTACATGTGTATGTAAGATCACATTATATTTGAAACGAGCTGTTATATTTTCTCTCGTGGCTACTTGTGTTAACTCTGTGAAGTATAATATATATATATTACAAGGGAAACAAAGAAATAACTTCTACATACTGTTATTGTCATCGGTCATGACCGATATGACCTTAACATATTTGACATGTCAAAGTCAGAATTTACCGACGTATGCAGATGTCTTCATGGAAGAATGAAGGAACTGGACATGTCAGTCACGAAGGCCAATAAACAAACTGCCTATATCAGTAACATTGAGGAATATTATACCTCATTTGCATATGCTCTTCTATATTTAATATGACGTCATCCGGTCCATAAACCGCATACAGACCGGGAGCGGTCCATAATTCTTATGAAATAGATTAATACAGAATCCCTAAAGAAAGCCCAACACGGCAAAATTGAAAATGTTGCAAACCGTTTTAACGTAACTTTCACGACGTGTGAATTTCACAACGACACAAACAGACGATAACTGTGAAAATGGCCGGGCGAATCGCCTTTTTATCAGAGACATAAATTTAATATGAAAAAGGCAAAGCCTCAAAGCGAGCTCGATTTACTTTTACCGTAAGATAGTTTAAAATAATCGTTCATTTTTACGTTTATTTTAAAATTGTCATTTTATACACTGCTTCCGTTTATTCTGGTTCCCCCTTTCTATAATGGTTCATAAAAAAGTGCGCAGGACACCAGTCTACGCTTCCGTTTTCAGTCAGAGTACATCGTCGAGCTCGCTATTAAATGTTGATAAAAAGTCATGATTTGTCTTTAATTTAATTATAAATTTTATTTATACAGTTTGTGAAAATTTTATTTATACAGTTTTTGAAAATCTTAAAGCTGCGCTTCGGGCCATATACCTTCCTCAGTCTGACCAACCAGTCCGTAAACTTGCATATTGCCCTCAAGCCTATGTTTTATTTGTTAAAGGTATCGTCTGGAGTTCTGTCTTTAGTAAGAATGATGCTGCTTGATTACAATATGCAGTGTATTTCTATGTGTGCAAATTTATTGGTCTGCGGGCAGCTGATTATATAGACTAATGTGTACGGTTAATTGGTGAGAAATCAAAAACGATGCAGGAAGTAATATTTCAAGTTACTACCGAAGAATGTATAATAGTACGAAGATGATGATCAATCCTAGATGCCTTTTAACACTCTTTCGTAAATACCTGTCTTTGATTCCAGAAGACTGCTCGGTTCTTGTTGCTGGGTCATATGGGGGTTGCGTTCATTGAACGCCGCCTTTCCTTGTTGATCTTGTTTATCATATTTTACCACCGACCCCTTATTATGGAGAAATAAGATATTCAGTACAAAATGTTGGTATTCATACTATACAAACTTTCATGGAAAAGATGTGCAGTATTAGTATGGCGGGCATTGGGGGGCTTTAAGACTTGACATTCCGGCAAAGTCAGTGACGAATGAAAATACCCAGCTAATCAATGCGTCCTTTGCATACGAGATTTCCTATGACATTTTTGCTTAGTTTTACAAAATTCAGAAATTTGATAATCCTCATTTTTGGCCTGCAGCCATCTGTTTTGGAAAACTTGTTCCGGTAAGGTGGTTTTCTGCTTACATTTGTAATTGCATGATTGAACAGGAAACCAGCTGCAATCGTGCCAATCGCAACTTTTCGGCCTTTTCCGTCACTCTTCGGATAAATGATAATAGCCGATGTAGTTCCGATTGCAATCGTGACAATTCGGGCGACTCCGTGATACTGCGAAATCAGACGAAGTAATATTACGGAAATCTAAGCTATTTTAGTTACTTCGGTAATCCAAGTTTGTTTATATAAATAGGATTTCTATTTTTACTTGATTTATTGGTTTAAACCGTAATAAATTATAAACGAAATTATTCCGTTTCAATTCTTTTTCAAAATATGATAAACAAGATCAACAAGGAAAGGCGGCGTTCAATGAACGCAAATGTTAGTTTCTTTTATAATTGTTTTTGTCTGTATTAGTTTTATACAATAGAGAATGTTGACTGTAGTAGTATTCCGTCTTCAAAGGGTGGTCCAAATCACAGAGAATATTAGTGCATGATCGAGTTATATTTAGATCTACTGAACGCAATTCAACGTCTTGGTGAGGTAATCTAGAAATAGCCCATGCATATCATTAAGTAAACCTTACCACGTGCTGATCTACAGATAGCGCATCGTATCTGTGATCGTGTAACATAGTTGATACATGCTTATTAATTGGTACCACGTAACGAAGTATTTAAGTGCATTTACTTGTCTATAAAGCTGCTATATACTGCCAAAACAATTGATTTCTCTGCGAAAAAAGTGGAAATGAAATGTGCACACTTGTTTCCCTTCAGTATGATAGATTGATTTCCACGTTAGTATTTTTACGATTGATTATACAATAGCGAATAGATTTCAAATCGTTTTGACAAAAAAAACAACAAAAAAAAAACAACAACAACTAAATAAACCCTTTATGATATACAAATACCGTAATTCAAAAAAATTGTGATAATAAATTGAAACCAAAAAAAAAAAATTTTAAAGGGTTGGGATGAAGGCACAACTGTGCAAGCCTTTCCTTTTAAAAGGAAACTTTATTAAAGTTTTTTTAGTATTTTAAGTTTCAACTTTTCGGCATTTTCTAGTTGGGTGGTTCCAATATTCCTACTTGAATAATGTTGTATCACCCTTAGGATATGTTGCCTGCTTTTTAAATTTGTCTTTTGACGTCTTATCTGTGATACGCAGGCTTCATAACCTCTGATCCCCTTTCAAAATTCCATTTTATTTAGTTCCGCCCATTGTTTTCTCGTTTAGGGCACACGTTTTTATTACTTGGGGACCATACGCCGCTTTTCATGGAATGGCACGAAGTGTCACATTGAAGGTTCCATGATAACCGCCGTATGAACACATCTGCGGATTTTACTATTTCATGTTTAAATGTTGAATTCTGCTTAAGCCGGTGCTAGGGGGCGTGGACGATAACTTGCACTTTCCAGTACCGTCCATGAACAGGCTCAATCAAACCGAGCCTGCAACATTTTCAATTTTGCCGTGTTGGGCTTTCTTTTGGGATTCTGTATTTATCTATTTTAATAGACATGGTAGGATTCTTTTATTTATGAAACCACAGATTCGAAGGTTATGATTACAATAATGGTAAAATTAGGTGCCAATAGAATGACATAAACTTATCTTTTTTTATATAACTTGATGAACATTGCTTACTCTTCTACGGTAACCACGGCAACAAGCCTGTATCAAAAAGGAGTCGACGAACAACTAAATGCAGCACGACCTGGACATATGAGTACTGCAATACGTGCATACAAACGTACAAGCAATAAGCAGCTAAAGGCCGTGTCCGGTTCACTTTATCCGCCAAATCTTAGCAAACCAAAAGGCAACGATTATCTATCATCGGAATTATCAGTGACGTCAGTCAGTACCGTCCACAAGCAATAGTACGGCCACCACTACTGAATTAACATTTACTAAAGTTAATCTGTGTTAATATAAAGTGTTTTTTTAAAGAGAACCTTTGAGAAGCGACAACCTATGAAATTCAATGACTTTGGTTGTTTCTGAGGAATTATAGTATTACGTGAGATTGTAATTTAATACATTATTGTTTTTTATGTAACAGATATATAGTACCAGTACCAGTTTGTATTCAAATTGCGTTCATACAGATGATACTTCGCGTCTCTATTCATGAACTATAATGAGGTAACGCGAAGTTCGCGAGTTAGCTCAAGTTTATCGGTGTGGCGTGAATTTTGTCAGACCGAGAGGAACGGAAGAATTAACGTACTGCGCATGTGCAGATTTGTCGAACGGGCCGTGTGAGATTTAAGAGTTTCTGGTAGAATTATGTATAAACTTTGTTAAGAAGTTCATTAATTAATCACTCAGGTGCCCGTTCGTGCCTGAAATATGCACGGAAGGGCACCTGAGGTCTTTCTCCACTAGTACAACTGGAACGTCGCAATATGACCTATACTGTATCGATATGACGTAAAACCCAAAAACAAACATTAATCAAAATGTAGTTCTTCGTTTTATTAATGAACAGAACAGAATTTATTGATTTAGGCCACCAGCCCATAACATATACAATTGTAACATTAATAACATTAAAAAAGATACAAAGTTATGTGGATACAATTATCAATACATTAAAACAATTCACACAAATGACATTGTTGAAGATAAAATTTAGACGTATCTAAATAAAAACTGCATAATCATCTTTTTTCGAATTGTTGCATGATAAACATAATTGGCAAGACTTTTTATAACATTTTCATTTTAACACGATAATAATTATATTCAATTTGTGCTCTGTTGCACAAGTATAATATTTCTTAGCAATATAGTTCTTAAATCTGCATATACAGGACAAACTAGTAGAAAGTGAAATTCATTTTCAAATAATCCTAAGGAACATGAGCATTAAGCCATTTCCTACGATATCTACTTTTATTTAGCTGAGACAACGTATCATGTAGAGGAAATATTACCTAAGTCAGTGGCAGTCTTTCAACATCGATTGTTCCCATTAAATCCTGGGAAATCAAAGAGCTGAGATCAAGGTAAGCTTGATTTGATATTTTACATTAGAATCTAATTGTCCAACGCAGCTTTGAAATTACATTTAGTTTTTATTGCGTTCCTTGAACGCCGCCTTTCCTTGATGATCTTGTTTATCATATTTTATGAATACTTACAGGTACTGATCATGCCAGTCTTTCAAACACAGTAATGTATTAGTTGCGTTATAATCAACGACACACAAATTTTCCAAATGTTCCATTCGAAAGGCAGGATAAATTTATTTAAAATAAAATAATTTGGTTTGTTTGCTATGAATATTTGATGTTCTACTTGTGCTATTCGACACCTCAAACAACGTTTTCAAGCAACAGGGCGTACAGAAGATCGACCATGTAGTGGACGTCCACGCGTTACGACGCGTGCCCAAGACCGCTCTATTCGGAACACCCACCTGCACAATCGCTTCCAAACTGCCACCTCTACTTCTGCTACATGTAACACCCCTGGTACACATAACAACTGTATATCTGCCAAAACTGAGCGCAATCACTTGCGCGAGGTCGAGCTTGGGCTTGATGGCAGTGTTCGAGTATACCGTAGGAAAAATGAACTTTTTGCCGACTCTTGCGTACTTCAACGAGACGTTTCTTTTTTGTTCAGTATAAATTACAACGCACATAACTATCTAAGAAAAACAGTAAGATTTGAAACATTTTGTGATATGTCATATTGTATTCGAGAACAGTGGTTTCAAATGTAGAAAAAAAAACTATTCATCATTGAAGTACTTAAACCTTTATGATAAACCTGCTAATATGTAAAACTCGATGTTATAGAATTAACGGCCATAAATATTATCTTTTGGACGGTAACTTGCACTTTCCAGTACCGTCCATGAACAGGCTCAATCAAACCGAGCCTGCAACATTTTCAATTTTGCCGTGTTGGGCTTTCTTTAGGGATTCTGTATTTATCTATTTTTTAGTAACAATGAAAAAATAAGAGAAGAATATTTCTTGAAAACATGATCTGTTAAGACAAAATACATTACAAATGCTTCTCTTTGTTTGATTTATAAATTCTGACAATAGATTATAGTCATCTTTACAGCTGAATCATTACTTTACGACGTGCTATGTGTTTTGAGCGACTTAAAAACTGTTCATTGAATTAATCCGTTCTCTTAATATGCAAGCAATTCCACTTTATGCATTTAAAGAGTGAAACGTGGGAGGAAAACCAGCATTATGTGACAGAGAGATACTATGTTAATTATTTTGTGCAATATTGTGTAACTTATATGTATGACCTTCGAGCCCACTTTCTGGAAACAACTAGAAACTGATATAATATGGAAAAAAACTTGTCGTGACCAGAGTAGAGCTCGAACCAATGATACCTTGGTTGAGAGGCCTAAACCACAATGCCATTGATATATTTAGAAGTAATTTTATGTTTAGTATCTTTTGTTTTATAAAACACTGCTATTCACAAGAACGAGAACAACTGGACATGGATGTGTGACTCATACGGTGCTCTGGCGATGGGCATGTCTGTCTCCAAAGTTGCCTCGGGCCCTTGTTCATTCATATTACAGCGGCAAACTTTTAAATAAAACCCTGTTTTAAAACAGTTTTTGCGTGCACAATAAATTAGCTTAGTTCGTTTGTCTGTTTTTTGTGTGTTTTTTTAACCTCGTCGGTTCGAATATATTTTGATAATATCTCAACGATCGGTCAACTAAACGGTTTTTTTTATCATTAAACAGTAATAAGCAATTTCCTAGTAAATGACTGTCTACTTATCAAATGTCATTTCTGAATTGGTTAGGGTCAAATGAAAATAAGACAATGTTTTAGATATAAATAGTCAAGATATTTTACCTCTCCGAGTTGAGACAAGCCACTCCTATAATATAATTTTAATAAGCTAAAATATGATAAACAAGATCAACAAGGAAAGGCGGCGTTCAATGAACGCAACCCCCACATGACCCATCAACAAGAACCAATGGCAAGGAGCCCAGGGGGACCCCAAACAAAAACAGGACAGGGCAAAGACAGAGCACGGACAGGTTAATGATTAAATGATAATTAATTTGTAACTGATTAGGAATTCAAAGAAAATAAAAATAGGCCCACAAAGGGGAAGGGGACAGGAGAGACCGGGGGAGGGGGTGGGGAGTAATCAAAGAAATAAAAACTAGAGGCAACGGGGAAGATACTTACCGTAGACGAGAAAACAACAAGGGACACAAGCAAAAGTGTCACCAAAACAGTATGAAACAACATAAGACATACATCTGAGGAACACAGTGGGGCGCCGCCTTGGAACGGTCAGCAGCATAATAATGACTGCTGGGGAGTTTAAACCGGTTAATGGTGCACCAAACCTCGCTCTAAGCCCCACCATGTTCCTATAAACGAGACAGTGTAAATAAAATGAATCCCCGCCAAGTGAAATTCTAACAGTTGTCATGGTTACAAAAGGTTAAATAAGTAAAACACTAAAATGATCATGTAGAAACATATAAAAGTAAACCCAATGACCATAACAAAAGTACTCAATGTCCTAAAGGAAGACAGAGCAACAAAAAATCACCTACAAGGGCCCGACGAAGCAAGCAGAAGACGAACATTAAGACAATTCAGTCCCAAAGGGCTTTACGAACTATCCATCATAGAGTCTCCCACTTGGTCCGTCAGATGCAATCAAAAGAGGAAAGCGTAGTGTCCAACTGTAAAAGGGTTGAACACTAAACATGCAGTATGTCTTAAAATAGTAGGGTCATAACCTCTTTTAATAAAACGTTTAATGATTTTAGTAAAAACAGCAGAAAAATTACCATGACCCAAAATCTTACGAAGTTTGTAAATCACATCGCCATAAAAACCAGCCTGGCTAATCCCTTGTCGCAGAAGAGTTTTTAAATCACTATTGAATTTGGAAATTAAATCAAAGTTACGATTGTAAAATTTAGTAAAATATTTCCGTAATTTATGATAGCGGTAGCCCTGTTTTAGAAGCTTGCTGGTAATAAAAATATTCCGCTCGTTGAAATCCTTTACGTTGCTACAAGCTCTAGCGAATCTAATTAACTGGGAAACATAAACCCCGTAAGATGTTGCATGGGGTACGTCTCCATCTAAATGTGGATAAGCGGGCTGACAACGTGGCTTTAAAACTTTTTGAAACAAATCGTTAAGACAGAGAATATGTTTTAAACAGATTAAGCTGTATGTTTATGGATCATATAAAATAGAGAAAATAAGAATCCCTAAAGAATGCCCAACACAACATAATTGAAAATGTTGCAGGCTCGGTTTGATTGAGCCTGTTCATATAACCCGACGAAGGTGATATGTCATTCTGCAGCTCTAAAGATAGTTTTTTCATAAATGATATCACAATTGAAAACAGTTTGACAAATAGTATGTTCAACTATAATTAGGTTCAAATATATTTTTCTTAATTAATATCTTTTTGAAATTAATTTGATTTTGATAAACCGATACTCATGGTGATGAATAGCGATAGTCTTCACACAAAGGCTATCAAAAGAGATAAAGAAATTAACTAAGCTTTAAAATGAAATGTATTTCAAAACCATTTTTTGTTTAAATATGAACCCTTTAATCTGAATTATTACTTGCTTTTCAGGAGGTAATAAAAATCAAATAATGTATCATTAAAGAAGATGGGAATTTCGCCAGAATTGCAGAATTAGATTTTGTCGTATCTGAATGATACCAGGAAGCGTACAGGAAGCTGAACACATGATAATCAACATGAAACCAAATTCAATTTACTCCCCATATATATATATACCTATAGTGCTGATTAAAATTTTGATGTTCTGATCGCGCCGAACTTTACGCACCAAAAATATATCAACATTACTTAAAAGTTAAAACTAATAAAAATATCAAATCAAATTTCCTCTTAGACACAAGCTGGAATATTTTCACACGTGACTAAAACATTTGGAAACAAAGTGATCCCTGGGAAGCATTAATCACAACAAAATTACAAGAGAATTGCAGACTCGGTTTGATTGAGTCTGTCCATGAGGAATAATGAATACGTGCAACATCCCTCACGCCCCCTAGCACCGGCTTGAGCGGTACTCAATTCTAAACACTTAATAGTGCTGGTATCAATGATCCCGAAGGACCAGAAAAATATAACAACACTGAAGTGAAGTACGGGGCAACTTTTTACAGCTGCCACACAGCACTTGACACCTGCTGTTGTGAAGTATAAAAATCTGGAAACAAAGTGATCCCAGTCACCCATCTGTTAAATATGGAATATGAAAAAAAATGCCTACACTAAATATAGTATACAAGGAAATACAATACCTGTTATTCATATATGTATTTCAGCTGCCTTAACACCTTTAAAGCTCTCAGCGCTTTCCCTTTAATTTCCTTTATATCGGCCCGTTTTTGTTTATATTATTTCACATTACATGTCCCACTCCTTTCGCCCTTGTGTCCACTCCAGGTTTTTGTTTGGTGCCTTCTGTGTGTCCTACTTGGGTGTGTCCGGGAACAGCGTCCTTTGAACGTTGCCTTTGCCTTGTTGATCTTTATTTTTGTTATTTTAGTAACTCTCCAGAACCGATGGTTATGAAACTACCCGCCTATATGATTGAAATACTGTTGGGAAAAGGCGTAAAATGAAACAAACAAATATAAATTGTCATGTCATTTTGCAGAAGAAGCCCCTAGATAGTTTTTTCAAATAAGGACCAATAAACACAAGATCCAAAGTCTCCATATTCACAGAGCCATCATCATTCGTTTCAGACAGCATTAAAAGCCGGGCAGAGACATCATCATTCATTTCAGACAGCATTAAAAGCCGGGTAGAGCCATCATCATTCATTTCAGACAGCTTTAAAAGCCGGTGTAACAGGTGAGTATTAAGTTTTTCTGAAACTATTTTATAGAAATATCAAGGGCAGTTGTTATCTCAAGGATGGTAGATATTTTAAACTATTTGATAATGTAAAATGTAGTAAAAAATAGAGATAGACTGTGTATTTTGTATGAAAAGGCAGAAGAACTAATAATAGCTAAGATTAAGAAAATAGATAAATACAGAATCCCTAAAGAAAGCCCAACACGGCAAAATTGAAAATGTTGCAGGCTCGGTTTGATTGAGCCTGTTCATGGACAGTACTGGAAAGTGCAAGTTACCGTCCACGCCTCCTAGCACCGGCTTAAGCAGAATTCAACATTTAACATGAACTGGTAAAATTTAGAATTTTGAAACATCCGCAGATGTGTTCATATGGCGGTTATCATGGAACCTTCAATGTGACACGGTAGTGCCATTCCATGAAAAGCGGCATATGGTCCCCAAGTAAAAAAATGCGTGTGCCCTTAACGAGAAAACAATGGGCGGAACTAAATAAAATGGAATTTTGAAAGGGGATCTGAGGTTATGAAGCCTGCGTATCACAGATAGGACGTCAAAAGACAAATTTATAAAGCAGGCAACATATCCTAAGGGTGATTCAACATTATTCAAGTAGGAATATTGGAACCACCCAACTAGAAAGTGCCAAAAAGTTGAAACTAAAAATACCACAAGCACAACAATAATGTCGTGTTGAACGATCTTCCAAGGATCGAAAATATAACATCATTGATTAAATGTACGGGGAGACTTTTTACAGCCGCCACACGGCACAAATAACACGGATGTGATCATAAAATACAGAATCCCTAAAGAAAGCCCAACACGGCAAAATTGAAAATGTTGCAGGCTCGGTTTGATTGAGCCTGTTCATGGACGGTACTGGAAAATGCAAGTTACCGTCCACGCCCCCTAGCACCGGCTTAAGCAGAATTCAACATTTAATCATGGAATAGTAAAATTTTGAGCCTGTTCATGGACGGTACTGGAAAGTGCAAGTTACCGTCCACGCTCCTTAGCACCGGCTTAAGCAGAATTCAACATTTAAACATGAAATAGTAAAATTTTGAATTTAGAAACATCCGCAGATGTGTTCATACGGCGGTCATCATGGAACCTTCAATGTGACACTTCCGTGCCATTCCATGAAAAGCGGCGTATGGTCCCCAAGTAATATAAAGCGTGTGCCCTAAACGAGAAAACAATGGGCGGAACTTAATAAAATGGAATTTTGAAAGGGGATCAGAGGTTATGAAGCCTGCGTATCACAGATAAGACGTCAAAAGACAAATTTAACAAGCAATTATCATAGTATTGCAAGCAATCCATAAGTCCCCTACCGGTAAGAGCCCAAGCAACATTCTATGGGCCATTGGCCATTCACTTAGGTTCCTATTTAAAGTAAATTTGTTGAAAAAGTTCTTTAAAAGTGATCACAGGAAATAGTTTTTATGTACAGTCAGACTGAAAGACACTCTAAAGTTATTTTTTAAACATCCCTGTTATCAAAATATAACATTTTTAAAATCCTATCATGATTGAAGAAGTTGGAGTAAAAATTACCAATTTCTCAAAAAAAAGTCTAAGTTCAAAAGGGGCATAATTCTGGAAATAGTCTTGCTAGAGTATTGAACACTCACAAATGTTGAGTGACAATAAGAAACATTTATATGAAGTTTGAAGTAGATACATTCAGAAAAAGAAGTTATTAAAAAAAACAATGTTTTTTCCATGAAAATTTCAAGTTCAAGGGAGGTAATTCTGATAAATTTTGTGCTAGAGTTGTAAACCTTGTCAATTATGATGTGGTTGATGACAAGCAACTTATATTTAAAGTTTGAAGAAAATACCTTAAGAAATAAAGAACTTATAGTGAAAAAACATAAAAACTAGAATCAGAAATCTTGAAATTCAGTCTATTTGTTGCCATAACAACCAGAATTTTCAACATAGGAAGATAAGAAAAGGATGTGAATAAATTCCATACTGCCATCTACCCATATGTCAAGTTTCATAAACATATTTTCAGTACTTTTTGTGTTATCACTGGATCCAGGTTATGTGTAAAATTTGCCATATATTCAGTCTATTTGTTGCCATAGCAACCAGAATTTTCAACATAGGAAGAAAAGAAAAAGACGTGCATAATCTCCATACTGCCATCTATCCATATATCAAGTTTCATAAAAATTTACGTGAAATATGCATCACATGGATTTGCTACGCAATTGCAATTTTAAAAACTACCGATATTGGTTAAATCTTCCGTGGCCGGAAAAGGACGAAACACGTGCTCAGGATTTGAGCAAAATCCAAAAATACCCAACTACATCTAAGCAGCCAAGTAGTTCTATGCCTCAAACAACAATCCAGACCCCTACGCAGTATTCCAAACCAGGACTGTCTTATGCAGCCGCGGCCAAATGACCTATCAGTTATTTTCAAAAAGAGAAACATATTGTTTTTACAAAAAAGTGAATCGTCACGTGAATAAAGTTATTTCCCTTTGACCGCTTTCTTTATCCTGGTTGAAGAATGTGCTATATAAACAATAAACTAAAAAGATGACAACGACGAAGAAGATCTAGTTTCTTATTACGTATAAAAATACAAAAGTTATAAAAACTGAAATCTCCCAGTGTATATATTTACTCTAACTTTTGAGAAATAAATATATGTATTCATTATAAACTTATGAATTATAAGAAAGTGATGATGAAATAAAACGCGTATTTTTTCATTTTCAGTATAGTCATTGTAAAAAGTAGTTTTACACTGCAGAGAGACATATTCCGTATTTCACTGGTGCCTTGACAGAGTATCTTCTTCTTTATTCAGCCAATACATAAAATTAAAAAGGCATTTTCTTAAATTGTAATATGAAAAGAAAAGAAAAAGAAAATGAAGTGTAAAAAATAAGCAAAACATTCTCTTTTTTTATCTGTACTTACAGGACTGGTTATCGTCCTATGGTGTAGAATATTATCTTATTTCAGCCGTGGCTACCGACGCTGATGAAAACTCGATATTGTTAATATTGTTTTTCTTTTCTTTCCTTTTTGCCATCTGTCAAGTAGCTTTTAAAAAGGCTGTCAATGTTGTTTATACATACTATCTTCTTTCATCTGTCGAGTAACTTGTCATTTGGTGGAAGCTGCTCATCAATATTTTTTGTCACATGTCGAGTATCGTTGACTATCAAATTGTATGTTGTTTATAGATATATTCATTGTGTCACCTGTCGCGTAGCTTCTTAAATGAGTATCTATGTTGTCTATACATGTATATTCATTATGTCACCTGTCGAGTAGCTTATTAAATGAATATCTATGTTGTTTATACATAAACTCATTGTGTCACCTGTCGAGTAGCTTTTTTAAATGAGTATCTATGTTGTTTATACATATATTCAATATGTAACCTGCAGAGTAGCTTTTCATATGAGTATCTATGTTGTTTATACATGTATATACATTGTGTCACCTGTCGAGTAGCTTATTAAATGAATATCTATGTTGTTTATACATATAATAATTTTTTACACCTATCGAACAATTTGTCAATAGATGGAAACTACACATCAATACTTTTTTCACCTGTCGAGTATTTTAGACTATCAATGTTGGTTATACATAGTATCTTTGTGTCACATGTAGAGAAGCTTTTTAAAAAGACAGTCAGTGTTTGTATATACATATACTCATTGTGTCACATGTAGCTTTTAAATAACTATCAATGTTTGTTTATACATACAATCATTGTATCAAGTAGCTTTTTAAAAAGATGGAAATTACAGATTGTAATGATGCAAATACTTTTTGATCAAAGAGACTGTCAATGTTGTTGATATTTATTCTTATTTTCCTTTTTATACCCCCACAAACGAAGTTTAGGGGGGGTATATAGGAGTCAGCTTGTCGGTCGGTTGGTCGGTCGGTCGGTCCGTCCGTCCGTTGGTCGGTCCACATCATGGTTTCCGGACGATAACTAGAGTTTGGAATGAGGTATTGTAATCAAACTTGGTATATAGCAACCTTATGTGGAAACTCTGGTTGGTATTGCATTTGGACCCCCTGGGGTCAAGGTCAAGGTCACCGTTACTAAAAATAGAAAAATGGTTTCCGGACAATAACTAGAGTTAGGAGTGAGATATTGTAAACAAACTTTGCGTATAGCAATGTTATGTGAAGACCTGGGTTGGTATTGCATTTAGGCCCCCTGGGGTCAAGGTCAAGGTCATGGTTACTAAAAATAGAAAAACGGTTTCCGGACAATAACTTGAGTTAGGAATGAGATATTGTAATCAAACTTGGTGTATAGCAAGCTTATATGAAGACCTGGGTTGGTATTGCATTTGGACCCCCTAGGTCAAGGTCACCGTTACTAAAAATAGAAAAATGGTTTCTGGACAATAACTAGAGTTAGGAGTGAGATATTGTTATCAAACTTGTTGTTTAGCAAGCTTATATGTAGACCTGGGTTGGTATTGCATTTGGACTCCCTGGGGTCAAGGTCAAGATCACCGTTACTAAAAATAGAAAAATGGTTTCCGGATAATAACTTGAGTTAGGAATGAGATATTGTAATCAAACTTGGTGTATAGCAAGCTTATATGAAGACCTTGGTTGGTATTGCATTTGGACCCCCTGAGGTCAAGGTCAAGGTCACCGTTACTAAATATAGAAAAATGGTTTTCGGACAATAACTAGAGTTAGGAATGAGATATTGTAATCAAACTTTGTGAAAAGCAAGCTTATTTGGAGACCCCGGTTGGGATTACAATTAATTGAAATATTTCTTTGTACACAGTTGATAGTATGTGTTGAAATTTTTCTTCAGACTACTTATTTTTCAAAAAGTTGCTGGTGGGGGTATTAATCACCTTCAGTGATAGGTCTAGTTTCATCTGTAGAGTAAATTTTTTCAAGAAACTACAGATTATAGATATTGTCAATACTTTCTTTTTGTCACCTGTCAAGAAGCTTATTAAAAAAACTTCAAAGGCTACATATAATCATTATTTGTCAAGTACATTTTCGAGAGATGGAAACTACACATCACTTTTGTGTTTGTTAATGTACATACTACATTTTATCATTTGCCACCTGTCGAATAGATTTTTAAAAGATAGCTATTGAGACAGCTTACTTTTAGGATAATTGTAAATAAATAATACCATTTTCAATTTTTTTTTTTTTAGAAAAGATAGTAACTAGAAAGCGTTGATTTTGTTGATATTTCTAATCCTTTTAGGCAATATTATAATAATCACAGAGTAACACGTTTAGTATACAATGTACTATAATATATAAACTGAAAAAGTAATTATATATTCATTAACAAGTATTTTGTTTTCATCATACAAAGGAAATATCATGACATAATTTAAATAAACATAATAATAAATCAATACTAGTGATTGTTTATGTAGAAATCACTCTCTATGTAATGCTATATATTTTATTACAAGTGTCATATCAAATATTGGTTTAAAAAGTCATATAATTTTACTTCTTAGACATTTCGCTTTCCATTACATCTAGAAGTAATTTTTTGCGGACAACTCAGTAAAAGTATGGCGTCACATCTTGTTTTTCATTGACTTTTTAATTGTTGAAAAAAGAAGTCTTAAAAATTGTTTCTCAGTCTTTTCGTTCATTTTCGATTTTCCATTGAGAAGTAATTTCGGACTATAAAAATATTAAACTTTCTGAAATTACTAAAGCCAACATCTTTTTTTTCTGTCTAGTGCTATGTAAGCTATGATAAACCGCCTAAATAACTCAATACATATATACCATATCTGAATGTAAATATAGTTTGTTTTAGTTGATTCGTTGTGAAAATCGTGTTAAGTTAGATTGTTTTGTGTGTAGATTATGATGTTTTTTCGTTGTTTTAGTTGGCCTGTGAGAATGCTTTTGTATTTATTACCTATTTGTATTAGTTCTGTAGTCAAACGAGTTGTCTTATTGAAAAAATATGAGTGAATTAAAAATCTTATCTCTTAATTGTAGAGGCCTACAAGGTATCAAGAAAAGGCTGCAAGTATTTCAGTACATAAAAGATTCCAAATGTGATATTTACTGTCTTCAAGACACACATTTAATACACAGTCAATTTAATACCATTTATACTCAGTGGAATGCGAAATGTTTTTTAAGTTGTTCATCTTCAAATTCTAGGGGAGTTGCAATATGTTTCTCAAAGTCACTAGATTACAAAATACATAAAAGTATAGTTGATGATTTTGGAAATTATGTCATACTGGACTTATCTGTTGGAGAAATAAGATTTACTTTAGTATCGTTATACGGACCGAACTCCGACAATCCGTCCTTTTATGAGAACATTTTCAAGGTCGTTGAGAATATAGGAAATGACCTGTATCGCATTTGTGGTGATTTCAATTTAGTGCAAAATCCTGATTTAGATTATTATAACTATAAGAATATAAATAATAAAAATGCAAGATCAACTCTTTTGAAACACATGGAAGAAAAAAGTCTAACTGATCCTTTTAGGGAATTTCAACCTGCTATAAAGCGATATACTTGGCGAAAGGCAAACCCACTGCAACAAGCTAGACTCGATTTCTTTATTTTATCTTCTTTTATGTTACCATACTGTGAAAATGTTTTTATCAAACCTAGTTTTCAGTCTGATCATTCAATTATTATAATGCAATTAAAATTTAATGATTTTAAGCATGGTAAAGGGCTCTGGAAACACAACAATTCTCTACTTAGAGATATTCAATATGTTAATGAAATAAATAAAAAAATTGAAGACGTTAAAAAGCAATATGCCATACCTGTTTATAATTTCGAAACAATTGAAAGTGTTCCAAACGAGGATATACAATTTGTAATAAACGATCAGTTATTTTTAGAAACTATATTAATGGAAATAAGAGGTAAATCCATATCCTACGGTTCTTATAAGAAAAAAGCAAGTAATGAAAGGGAAATACAGATAAAAAAAGATATTGAAATACTAGAAAATTCTGAAACTATTCAAAATAATGAAAAACTCAAACAGCTGCGTAACGAATTAAATATCATACAAGAAAATAAGTTTCAAGGTTACATTTTGAGATCAAAAGTGGACTGGGTAATTGATGGAGAGAAACCAATTAAATTATTTAGTAATCTTGAAAAAAGCAATTATGTTAATAAATGTATCACAAAAATCATGAAAAACGATGGTACTTTAATAACAAAACAAGAAGAAATCTTAAACGAAACTGCATTTTTTTATGAATCATTATATACGTGTACCTCACATGGCTTAGAGGATAATATGTTTTTAAACTTTGTTAAAGATATAAACATTCCAACATTATCAAATACAGAGTCAAAATCCCTCGAGGGTAAAATCAGACTAGAGCAAGCATCAACCGTTTTTAAGAATATGAAAAATAATAAAAGTCCAGGCTCATCTGGATTTTCAGCAGAATTTTATAAATGTTTTTGGAATAGAATTGGCGTATTTGTTTGCAGGGCTCTAAACCATGCTTTTATATCCGGAAACTTATCTGTAACACAAACACAGGGTATAATAACGTGTATCCCTAAAAGTGATAAGCCAAAACAATTTTTAAAAAATTGGCGACCGATAACACTGCTTAATACAATTTATAAAATTGGTTCTGGATGCATAGCGAATAGAATAAAAATATTTTTAGACAAACTTATTAACACTGACCAAACAGGATTTATAAAGGGCAGATTTATAGGAGAAATGTAAGATAATTTATGATATAATGCAATATACAGAGGAGAATAACATTTCTGGGCTTTTACTCCTTATCGATTTCGAAAAGGCTTTTGATTCTTTGTCTTGGGTTTTTGTAGATAAAACGTTGTCACTTTTTTAATTTTGGAGAAGACATCAAAAGATGGTTTAACATTTTCTATAAAGATGGGATTTCAGCAATATGTCAAAATGGATTTTTATCAAAGTTCTTTAGCACTCAGCGTGGGTGCCCGGCAAGGTGATCCGTTAAGTTGTTATATTTTTATTTTATGTGCTGAAATTACTTTCGCAGAAAATTAGGTCAAATAATAATATTAAGGAATTAAAATGAATTTGGTAGAACATAAGCTATCTCAATTCGCAGATGATACTTCAATTATTCTAGATGGTTCGGCCTCTTCTTTAAATGAAACCTTAGACACATTGTCCACTTTTACTTTTATTTCTGGTTTGAAAGTTAATTTTGACAAAACAAAAGTCGTCTGGATTGGAAAAGAAAAAATTAGTGCAAATAGTATTAATAATATAGATAAAAATACAGAATCCCTAAAGAAAGCCCAACACGACAAAATTGAAAATGTTAAAACAAAATGGAAATTATCTTGGAATCAGCAAAATTTTGACATGCTTGGCTTTAAGTTTCATGTAGATTTGTCAAAAATGATAGATTTAAACTACAAATCTAAAATTGCAAAAGCAGAAAATATTTTTAAAATGTGGAAGAGAAGAATAATTACACCAATTGGAAGAATAATTGTCATTAAAACTATTGTACTGTCACTCTTTAATCACTTGTTTGTTTCTTTGCCTAATCCTCCAAAATCTTATATTCAACAAATTGAAACTTTATTCTTTGATTTTATATGGCAAGGTCCGTGCAAAGTTAAAAAAGACGTTTTTGATAAAAATAAAAAAGATGGAGGTCTCGACATGATAGATTTAAATGCATTTATATCTGCATTAAAAACTACTTGGATAAGACGAATCATTACGAGCAACGGAAAATGGCTAGATATTGTTTCTAATCTAATAGATATAGATAAATTATTAAATTGTGGCTCTCATTACCAGAAACCATAGCGAAATCCTGTAAAAACTTATTTTGGAAAGATACTTTAAATGCTTTTGTTCAATTATGTAAAAAAAAATATCCCATGTTCCGATAAAGTGTTGGAATATCCATTATTTTATAACCCAGATATATTGATTGGTAAAAAAAGTATATTTTTAAAGTCATGGTTTTAATGCTGGTGTCCAGTGTATAGGTGACTTGTTTAACATGGATGGGGATTTATATGAGATCCATGAATTCAATAAAATTTATAATTTGAGTGCTATTTTTTTTGCATTTTCAAGGCATATGTAACGCAGTAGTTAAATATCTTAAAGTGTTGGTTATTCTATTAGTAGTTTACAATATGTTTCAAGACCTTATATTCCACCAATGCTCTCTCAGATATTAAAAAAATGAAAAGGGTTCACAACCTATGCATAATATATTAAAATCAAATAACAGTACAGCTGTTTGTAAACTTAAATGGGAACAACAACTTAATACTAATTTTGAAGATAAAGAATGGAATACATTTTTTTCACTTATTTTTGAAACCACTAAAAACACGAATTTACAATGGTTTCAATACAGAATTGTACACAGAATACTTGGCACAAACGAACTTTTGTATAAGATACAATACAAAGATAATCCAAACTGCAGTTTTTGCAACCAATTTTCTGAAAGCTTGGAACACCTTTTTTGGGACTGTGAAGTTGTTTTTGATATGATTCATGGTCTTTTTGAAAATACTCATTTACATTTGACAAGAATAGAATTTCTTTTAGGAATACAAAATGTTGATAATGAAACTAATCTTTTGCTTTTATTTGTCAAGAAGTATATATATTTTTGTAAAATGAATTTTAAAAGACCGACTATAGAGGCTGCTAAGCATTATATTAAGTACCAATACCAAATTGAGAGAGAAACACAAAAAAATATTAACAAAGTAGATATTTTTGACAAAAAGTGGGACAGTTTGAAATATATTTTCATTTATCATACCAAGATTAGTATGTGAGTGTGGACATTGTGTTATTGATTATGTGTTATTATTATTTTAAACACAATATGACTAGAAACAGTTTTTATTCATTAGATTACAGGCTACAAAACTATATATTGAAAAGTTAAGTGAGATTATAAATTAATCACAGGCTTCTATTTTTTTAATGTACCTTGTGTGTTTGTTTTGTTTGTTTATATATATGTATGTCTTTGTATGTATGTATGTTTGTATTTATCTGTGTTCAAAATAAACGGGGTTACCATTTAAGGGCCTCAAAAAAAAAAAAAAAAAAAAAAAAAAGTTTCATAAAAATATTTTCAGTACTTTTTGCGTTATCGCGGGATCCAGTTTATGTGTAAAATTTGTCATATTTTCAGTCTATTTGTTGCCATAGCAACCAGAATTTTCAACATAGGAAGAAAAGAAAAAGACGTGCATAATCTCTATACTGCCATCTATCCATATATCAAGTTTCATTAAAATATTTTCAGTACTTTTTGCGTTATTGCGGGATCCAGTTTTGTGGACTGACGGACGGACAGACGGACAGACGGACGGAGGGTAAACCTAAAGTCCCCTCCGGTAAACCCGTAGGGGACTAAAAAGCAGGCAACATATCCTAAGGGTGATTCAACATTATTCAAGTAGGAATATTGGAACCACCCAACTAGAAAATGCCGAAAAGTTGAAACTAAAAATACGACAAGCACAACACTAATGTCGTGCTGAACGATCTTCCAAGGATCGAAAATATAACATCATTGAATAAATGTACGGGGAGACTTTTCACAGCCGCCACACGGCACAAATAACACGGATGTGATCTTAAAAAAGATAAATACAGAATCCCTGAAGAAAGCCCAACACGGCAAAATTGAAAATGTTGCAGGCTCGGTTTGATTGAGCCTGTTCATGGACGGTACTGGAAAGTGCAAGTTACCGTCCACACCCCTAGCACCGAGCCGCGACATGACAAAACCAACATAGTGCGTTTGCGACCAGCATGGATCCAGACCAGCCTGCGCATACGCGCTGTCTGATCAGGCTCCATGCTGTTCGCTTTCAGTTTCTCTACTTGTTATATAGGGTTAGTAAGCGAACAGCATGGATCCTGATCAGACTGCGCGGTGTCAAGTGCCGTGTGGCAGCTGTAAAAGTTGCCCCGTACTTCACATCAGTGTTGTTATATTTTCTGGTCCTTCGGGATCATTGATGCCAGCACTATTAAGTGTCGAGAATTGAGTACCGCTCAAGCCGGTGCTAGAGGGCATGAGGGACGTTGCACTTATTCATTATCCCTCATGCACAGACTCGATCAAACCGAGTCTGCAATTCTTTTGTTATTTTGTTGTGATTAATGCTTCCGAGGGATTCCTTTGTTTCCAGAATTTTAAATCGTATACATCTAAATGCACAGTGCGTTAACTGGACTGCAGGTATAAGTTACTCGCACACCAGAGCATGTCCAATGATTGGCTCATTTTTGCTGTGGTTTACTAATTGTGACGGCAGAGAAAGGGAAAGCGATTGAAATATCATGTTCAGATGCTCATTTCTTATATATCTTATTTTTTTGTTTATTTTGTTTGTTTGTTTGTTTTAATTAGCAAGGTGGGTATTAACATAATTCAAAATGAATTAATATAATAACAAATGATACACAAGTGGTTAGCGTTATCAAGTGTGTACACACAATTTGCCGCTAAATGATTTGAATTGTCACGATATTCTTAAATAAAGTGTAACACAAAGTATTTAATGATCACAACACAACAATCTCTCGATCAATGAGTAAAACAATTTTCTTTTCGTTATTTCACAAATGCGAATTACGTTGTTATTAAAAAAATCTTTTGTGGTGATATTTTATCAATAAATGTTTGGTTTTCATTATTATATTACGTTAAATATAATGTTCAGTAAGAAAATACAGTCGCAGATAATTGATTTATTTGTTGTTTCTGTAGACGATGTACCATTTCAAACATTAAAGATACCACCCTATCACATTAAGAAAGCAGACAAATGCGATATGGTTAACGTCCCGTATTATCTATAACCAGTCGTTCTGCAAAAAGACATAACTCAAATATTATTTCACAGACCAATTAAGATATCTGTGTTTGCCTAGTTTTATTCCTTATCCGCAATGGATAAATAGCAAGGCCATTAAGGGAAAAACGATATAATTATGACTGAATCAAGGCATAAAATCGTCTGCATTCCGTAAATACACCATTAAAAACAGTTATATATTGTATATTTGCACATATTGTATTGAAAAAGCATCGGATTTTTTTTTTCGATATAGCAAATAAAATATATCGAATGTATCTTATTTCCCTAGACAATACCATAAATACATCTAGGACCTTCTGTTGAACCAAAACATAATGGTATACACTATAAAAACATGGGATATTTATGTCCAAATAAATGATATTTGACTAGCACTTTTTTGTAAAACGATTAACTGTCAAAAATTGTCAAACATAAGTTGGACGTTCCCCGCCGGCGTAACAATTTTGCTTCTGCTCTACTAAGAAACTTTGGATTCTTTTACAGTATGTTATATGAGCCAATATCAGATTTCGGCAGAAAAATTGTCCTTTTCATTTTTTTTTACTAAAAACATATTAAGTGTCTAATAATAAATTGCATGATTATAAGTACATGAAGTTTAATAAACTTAGCAAATCACATGTCAAATTATTGAATATATTTGAAATATGTGATTGTCTGTTACCTGTAAAATTCCTGATTTTTCTTGTCCCAAAAATAAAATACCAGATTTTGCTTAATATAAAAATTGTTTGTATTGCCAGAATGATGATTTTTGTTTGGGAAAGCAAAATATGATCCTTCACAAAATATATTTTTACAAATTGAGTCCATAGTTAAAAGTACAAATTAAACAAATACATGATCAAATTTTGTCCCTGAATTCATTCTCTTCTATGTCCTTCCAGTAACAGTACTGTGTGTAGATAATTTCAGTTGGGGTAAAAAGTTGCAGTGTACTCTTCAAAGGAGGAGCTATATTTCCAAAATGGCGACGGTAAAGAAACATGTGCAAATATTGAAGTTGGTTTGAGAAAATAGAGGAAATCGGTAAGTAGCCAGAGGCATGATTTTAAAAACTGTCCTTTTATGTAACACGTTCCTATTTATCATATTTATAAGAAAGATCCCCTTTGTTCTCTTGCAAATAGCTTATATGAGTCAGTGATGTTTCATATATTCAAAATTGCCTCCCTTTTCTTTCTTTAGTAAACATTGTGCAAAATAACATGTGTAAGTCCTTGCAGTAACAGTCCTTACAATAACTTTGATTTGTGTTACTGCAAGGACAGGAACTGTTACTGGAAGTACATAATTCAACAGAATCTTCCTTAAACATATACTATGTATATCAACAGGATAAAAACTTATCGTGACGACACAAAGTATCTTTTTGCCATGGATTTATAATGTAATTGAAAATCTATTGGATTTAAAACTTCAACGTCGAGTTATTTTGTTATTGGAAGGACATTATCTGTTATTGCAAGGACCATTTACTTAAAAACATACATTTACCTACATAACTGTGCATAGCAAATGAAGTTTATTGGGTTATCATGGGTTGCTTTGACACCATTTTTCAATTTGAGAATAAATGAAAACTGTCCAATGCTTGAAGTAGGCCGGACATAAATTGTTACTGTAAGGACAATATAATTGTAGTAATAATTCTAATGTATGACATATAACATAATAACTGAATAATGTGTGGCTTATTTAACAATTAAAACATGACTAGTAACAGTACAATATATAACATTAACATGGATTTTCTTTTGTTTCAGAAATGGCTTTGTCCAATGCAGAGAGGCAGAGACGTTTTCGTGCAAAACGAGATGCAAATAATGAAAAGAGACAGGAATACCTAAAGAAAGGAAAAGATAGATATAGAAATGAATGCGAGCGTGGAAAGAGAAAACCAATAGCACAGTTAACAGAAAGAGAAAAGCGGGTTATACGGAAGCGTTGGAAACTTCAAAAACAAAAAGATAGAGCTAGGGAAAAGAAGGCCAGAGAAATACTTGACAGTATACAAACTCCACCAACAAGTGCAGATGAACGACCAAGTAATAGAAAGAAAAGTCATGAGAAAAGAAAACGTCGAGAGGAAGCAAAGGTGTATAGAGACAAAAGAAAATTGGAACTTGAGTTGAAACACATGAAGAAAAAAGTAGAGATGTACAAAAAGAGGTTGTTTAGAAAAAAAGAAGAATGCTGCAGAAGTACTCCTGACACACCTAGAAGGAGAACAAGAAAATTATTAAGACATTTTACACCAAAAGAAGCAAAAAAGACTCTATTTAAGTTCGAGGTAATACTTGAAGCAATTCGTCAAAAGTACAAAGAAAAAAGGAAAAGAGATAAAGCAGATTTTACCAAATTTCTATGCAATCAAACCCTTAAGAAATATCGTCTTAAAACAGAAACACACAGGTATGTCGGATACAATAGTCCAAAAAAGAACAGAACAAGAAACGAGACATTAACAAAGAGATTAAGTCAGAAGGTACATGCATTCTATAACAGGAACGATAACTCAAGGTTAATACCAGGTAAAAAGCAGACCAAAACTCTGAAGAAGAATCGAAAACAGAGGAGAGTATTACTGCATAATTTGAAAACATTGTACAATAAATTTTTATCAGAAGAAAAATCAAAAATCAGTTACACATCATTTTGCAGATTGCGACCATTTTTCGTTGTATTTCCACGAATGAGTGATCGAAATACGTGTATGTGCAAAACTTGCAACAACACTGAAATGATGGCTGAGGCCTTAAAACAAGCAAAAGCTATTGAATCTGATGATTTAAATTCACTACTTAGTAAATTAGTGTGCAAAACTAATGTAAAAGAATGCATGTATGGCGATTGTCATTTGTGCAGAGAAAAAGTTCTTTTAGTGAATAAAGAAGTGGCTCTTGAAGATGTATCATGGTTTGAATGGAAAGCCAAAAAGGAAGTCAGAACAATAAAAAAAGGTGGAAATAATACAGAAAAAATTATAACTATAAATGTAAAAGAGGCACAAAAAGGATCAGTTCAAACTTTATTTGACAGATTTGATGATCAGTTGAAAAGGTACTCAAAACATATATTTAGAGTTTGTAACCAGTATGATTATTTTTCAAAAAGGAAACGAAACATAAAAGAAAACGAGTGCATACTGCATGTCGATTTTTCGGAGAATTATGTATGTGGGTATAGTTCAGAAATTCAGAGCGTACATTTTGGCGGTTCAAAAAAACAACTGACCTTACACACTGGGGTAGCTCATGTCAAAAATGAAAATCCTTTCACATTTTGCACAGTTAGTGAGTCACTTGTACATGGTCCAGAAGCTGTTTGGGCCCACCTGAAACCTATTTTGACAGAAGTGAAACTTAAATACCCTAAAATAACAAAACTTGAGATATTTAGTGACGGCCCAGTTACACAATATCGTCAGAAGGGAAATTTCTATCTTGCTTCAGCTTTTTTGTTCAAGTGTTAATTGATTGTTAAATGAATGTTAATATAGTTGTTTTTATTCTCATTTTAAAACATTTTATCCTTACAATAACGAAGTTGTCCTCCCGATAACTTTAAAAATGGTTTCCTTTTTTTAATAAAAATTTAAGATGAACAATTACAAAATGTTAAGCTTTTTTATTCAAGTGTTAATTGATTGTTAAATTATTGTTAATATAGTTGTTTGTATTCTTATTTTAAAACATTTTATCCTTACAATAACATAGTTGTCCTCCCAATAACTTTAAAAATGGTTTACTTTCTTTTTAAATGAAAATTCAAGATGAACAATTACAAAATGTAAATTTCATTTCTTTTTGCTGTTAACTCTAGTTAAATTGTTAGTTCTCAAGTTCAATGTTACAAATAAAACATTAAAAAGTAAACAATTAGTTTAAAGTCCTTTAAATAACCACTTTTAGTCCTTGCAGTAACAAGCATGTCCTTGGTGTAACACAGTTTGATTTTATCATTTCGTCACAAAGATTCTGTGAAAAAATTACACTAGTATACAAAATGATACAACAAACACTGTCCATAAAAAAGGAACAAGAGCACATAACATTGTTATGTGTTTGAATAAAATACTTTCATCATTATGCTCCAATATTTCAATGATTTATGATTTTATAAAATAGAATGATTTTTTTATAGAAAAAATAAAGATTTGAAAAAAGGTATTTTAAAATTATAATGAAATTTACGTGAATTTATGAAACAAAGTTTATTTTTGTTGATGAAATCATATTATTTGACACAAACTGAAAAAACATAGTCGTTACTGCACAGACAAGCAATAATCAACAATCACATTCTGGCAATGAAAATTTATTCAAAAGGGTATGTTTAAGTTAAATTCCTCTAACAACAGCATCTGATTGCTTGTTTCTACCAGATCAGGTAAAATTTTGGTATGAAATAAGATGTTCAAATTCACAAAAAATCAGTATGAAATTTTAGGCGAAATTTGATAATGGCTCATATACGTATAGTACGTAAAATGTACTGTTTACTTTTAAATGGAATATAACGAAACAATTAATCAGCGGTTTTGTTATCAGCTTACTACATATATCGTCTGCGTAGATATACATGTATATCATTTTCAAACCCAAAAATTAAATTATACATTCTAGTTGCTGAGAAAATTATTGAAATTATGAAGCATGTCATGGGCGAAAATGCGGTAATTGTCGACATATTTGTAAGAATTGGAAAATATGAAACTGTAGAGACTCAGAGCGTTAATATCAAAAATAACAATAAAAGTTCAAAAAGACCAAAAGTGAGACCAGTTTAGATCTTTTTGAAAGACTTGAAACAAAACAGAATGTCCTTGAAGCCCTGAGGGTATCTGTAAATTCATCCAGAAGTGGAAGATTCCAGTATATGTACTGTCAGCCAGATCTTACAGAGAGAAGAAGAAAGGGAGCGTACAGCTAAAAGATAAGAACAGCATCAGCAAGGGGAAAATAGGAGGGCTAAGATGTGCAGCTCTCGCAGCGAGATATTTTTCTGGAGTAATAATCAAAACACCAGAAACTCTGTATATAGTAACACACGTTCCTTGTTTACTGTTAAATCTTGTTCTAGTTCTGATAAGTTCAGTATTAATTTATCTGTCAAAGTCAGGAAAACTTAAATTTGAATTTAACTGTTACTGTTAATGAACTACAGAATGCTGATGAATCCTCAGTGTCTTATATTATTGTGTTATTTGTGCCGTGTGGACTGTTATATTTTAGATCCTTGAAGATCGTTCAGCACGACATAATTGTTGTGTATACATGTTACGTGGTGTTTTTGGTTTCTTCTATTTGGACTTTTTTCAACTTGGGCGGTTCCAGTAATCTACTTAGATACTGTCTAATCACCCTTCGGATATGCTGCCTGCTTTTTAAATTGTCTTTTGACGTCTTATCTGTGATATGCAGGCTTCATAACCTCAGATCCCCTTTCAATATTCCATTTCATTTAGTTCCGCCCATTGTTTTCTAAAATAGATAAATACAACAAATACAGAATCCCTAAAGAAAGCCCAACACGGCAAAATTGAAAATGTTGCAGGCTCGGTTTGATTTAGCCTGTTCATGGACGGTACTGGAAAGTGCAAACTACCGTCCAAGCCCGCTAGCACCGGCTTAAGCAGAATTCAACATTTAACATGAACTGGTAAAATTTAGAATTTTGAAACATCTGCAGATGTGTTCATATGGCGGTTATCATGGAACCTTCAATGTGACACGTTAGTGCCATTCCACGAAAAGCGGCATATTGTCCCCAAGTAAAAAAATTCGTGTGCCCTAAACGAGAAAACAATGGGCGGAACTAAATAAAGCCTTTTCTATAGGTCGGGAGGGGTAATGCACTTATTCATCAACCCTCATGTACAGACCCGATCATACCGAGTCTGCAATTGTCATGTAATTTTGTTGTGATAAATGCTTCCGAGGGATTACTTTGTTTGCCAGATGTTTACAGTCCCATAGTGTCAGTCAAGTCGATACCCTTTGTAACAGAGTAACCAACGCCCCCCGCCTAAGAAAAATAACAAGAATAAAGATCAACAAGGCAAAGGCAACGTTCACAGGACGCTGTCCCCGGACACACCCAAGCAGTACACCCAGAAGGCACCAAACAAAAACCTGGAGTGGACACAAGGGCGAAAGGAGTGGGACATGTAATGTGAAATAATATAAACAAAAACGGGCCTATAAAGGAATTAAAGGGAAAAGTGGTGTACGGGTGAAAAGGTGGGGGGTAAAAATGGAAGAAGGGTGGGGGGAAAGAGAAAATACCTACCCTCAACGACAATCCAACAAGACAGACATCACAAAACATGTAAACATCCAAAAACAAGTTACAATACAGACAAGAAAAACACGTGAAGGAACACAAAGGGGTACCGCCCTGTAAAGGTCAGTGGTAGTTAAACCACAGGGGAGTTAAAACCGGTTTTAGGTGCGCCAAACTTCACTCTTAGCCCCAATATGTTCCTGAATGACACGAAAATGTATATAAAATTAATCCCCGTCAAGTGAAATTCTAACAATGGCCATGGTTAATACATAAGACAAAATAAATAAAACACATACAAAATTATGTTAATATCTAGAAAAAGTTACAGCCTAATGACCATTACCAAAGTACTCGATGCCTTAAAGGAAGGCAGAGCAACAAGAAAATCACCTACAAGGGCCCGACGAAGCAAGGCAGAAGACGAATATTAAGACAATTCAGTCCCAAAGGGCTTAATGAACTGTCCATCATAGAGTCTCCCACTTGGTCCGTCAGATGTAATCAAAAGAGGAAAGCGTAGCGTCCAACTGTAAAAGGGTTGAACATCAAGCATGCGGTATGCCTTAAAATAATTGGGTTATAACCTCTTTTAATAAACCGTTTGATAATTTTAGTGAAGACGGCAGAAAAATTACTATGACCCATGATCCTACGAAGTTTGTAAACCACATCTCCATAGAAAATTCTGGAAACAAAGTGATCCCTCGGAAGCATTGATCACAACAAAATTACATAAGAAGTCAGGTTTGCTAATACCTTGTCGTAAAAGAGTTTTTAAATTACAATTAAATTTTAAAACCAAGTCTGAATAACGATGGTAAAACTTAGTAAAATATTTACGCAATTTATGATAGCGATAACCTTGTTTAAGAAGTTTGTTAGTAATAAATAATAAAAATAGATAAATACAGAATCCCTAAAGAAAGCCCAACACGGCAAAATTGAAAATGTTGCAGGCTCGGTTTGATTGAGCCTGTTCATGGATAAGTTTTACATGAACCAAAAATTGAGCTATTTCAAAAGATTGAGGTATGCCTCTGAACTGTCAGTGCAAAATGTTGATGAATGCTAGATTTGCACATGTAAGTAACAATAAATTCAAGAAAGAAATATAATGAATTAACTCCTGTGTATGTGTCGACACAAATACATGTGTTTACTTATCTTGTTATCACTATTTCAAAGCCACAAAATGTTGACAAATACAAGATCGATATAGGATATTGTCTGTTACAGGGTATATTTCGTGTCCAGTCATCAATCATCAACCAATGACATTGTCATACCTTGTAACAGACTTTTTAGGCTTTGACCTCCGAATGTGACCTTGAAGCGTTCATTGAACGCCGCCTTTCCTTGTTGATCTTGTTTATTATATTTTTTGAAATATTGCTGTGCATACAACACGTGTGCCAAGTGATTTCTAAAATAGAGAAAAACAGAATCCCTAAAGAAAGTCCAACACAACAAAAAATTTCCTTGAACAATAATAAAAAAATACGGACTGCATAAAGATATACCCTATAAAAGAGCATTTGTTTGTAATATTTCATCACAAATTATTATTTTGAAAAGACAAGTATATTTTTCACAACAAATGTAACATTTTAACTTCTCAAAGATGTCAAAAAACACACAATTCCCTTATGATAAGATTATATATTTTGATTTATTACATTTTCCTTATGCACATATAGCTGCAGATCTATACCTATTTAATTCAGTGTATCTATACCCCGTCCTTGTATACACCTCTACGTCTGTCCACGCACAAGACTCAGTTGCCTTTACTATAGCTAAATATATTGTCTGACCCACTTTCTTTTTTCTTTTTAACCGCATCTTTGTGGTTTATAAATATACTTATAAGAATTAAATATCTTCAAAGTGTTCTCACCATTCTAAACCTATTGTACAGGAAAAGATGTTTAACACTATTTACTTCTTAAGTAGTTGTTTAACTATAATAACATTAAAATGGTGTTACTTTAGAAAAAGGAGGGAGTATGATTCACATTTGGTTTCTTAGAAATATTAATTGTTACATAGTTAAAAATTAACAATTATCTCGTTTCTCTTAAACGAGTACTTTAAGTGATGTATAGCGACAATATTGACGGAAAATGCTATCATGAATAGGTCTTGTTTTATGTTCTGTACACTTTATCTTAGAATGTAAGGCCACAATTATCGGTATCTGTTAATGATTCCGTTCTTGACTGAAATTCTTGTGTAGACGTAAACTAGATTAATTGCAATGTTTTCGACTTTTATATCGATGGAATCACCGCCATATCCCCGTAATAAATTTTCTACGAAAGCACATATCGATGATGTTAATGCATTAAAGCGGGCATTGACTGGAAAACAGCTTGATTTTCAACCTAAAAACACAGCCTGTTCATACCAATAAATAGTTTGTAATGAGGAAAGGTCAATTGGTCAAAATGTGGGATCGAATGCTCTTTCAGAAAATTTATCAAAACATGGACATAAACATTAATGTTTGCTACTGAAACATTATTTCGCTTACAAAGATATCATTAAAATATCCAATGTTTATTGAAAGTTTGGCAAAAGTATTCAGAGGGTCGCAATAAAAGTCTATGAAAATGGACTCAACTTTGTGATAATTTGACTCAAAATATCTGAGACTTTGCATAAATGAATAAAATTAATAAATAGCTCACTTCTAGGTGCTCGTCAAAGCATGAAGACTCTAATTCTATGTTAGTCGGTTCTTTTTTTTTACTTTTCTTTTACTGATCCTGTTCATGAACGCTACTGGTCAGTGCAGCCTAACATCACTAGCACTGTTTCAGCACATTTCATCATATACATATAAATGAGGGATTGTCGAGGTTTGTATGTTTAATGTTATAACAATTATTGTAACAAGTAAGAAGCAAGTATTAGTAGAATGACACTGCTTGTTAAAAGAGTTAAAATAATAAATAAGCCAAATATGCAGAGAAAATTTGTGCCATTTTCTGTACTCCTCATTTAAAGTGTTCTTTTTGAACACACAATTAAAGTCAAGAAAACGTATCACATGGAGGTAAAAATAATTAAAAAAAATTACAATATCAAGTGACCCACTTTCCTGTTCAAGTCTTTCAACTGGGTAAATATGTAACCGTATCTAGCTAAAGTACAAACTATACAGGACTGCTTTTTGAAAGCATTTCCTCTTATTAACATCAAAAGTATCAGTTTTTGTTTGTTTGAAACTTTGTATGCAATGAAATAGATCTCTTTAGTACAAACCCTTTTAGCAAAAAACACAATATTTCATTTGCTCCCTAACGAGTTATATTGTATTTGTGGCAAGTACACGCTATTGCTTTTCTGAAATCTTACTTCAACATTAGTGCTTTTGATGCGGTTGAACTATATATATTACATAATTGAATGACCGACTTATTATCAGTGTGTAATTACTGTGATAGTAGTATTATATACATGTATAATTTTGTTTATAGATCTATATATAATGTGTTATCTAGTACAACATTCTTCTGGAAGTTCATTGAAGTTATATTTAACTGCTGCAAAATCATGAAAGTTCCCACACTTCCCATGACAATATAATATTTTTGTATCAGGACTATTCAATATTAGATATGACAATTTCTTCTCTTTATCACTAAAATCAGACGAGACTCGCGTAGGTTCATGCTGTCAAATATAATCATCTATGACAAAATGTGTATGATCTGAACATAAAAATGTATCACGATCGTTTATAGATAACGACCCTGAAAAATTCTATGTGATATAAATTGTTCGAAAGGAGAAACAAATATTTAAAGTAGAGAAAAACAGAATCCCTAAAGAAAGTCCAACACAATAAAATTGAAAATGTTAAAGATCGCTCAACACGACTTATTGTTGTGCTTGTGGTAATTTAGTTCTTTCTATTTGGCTATTTTCTTGTTGGGTGGTTCCAGGATTCCTCAATTGAATACTGTTTAATTACCCTTAGGATAGGTGGCCTGCTTTTTAATTTGTATTTTGGCGTCTTAGCTGTGACATGCAGACTTCACAACCTCTGATCCCATTTCAAAATTCCTTTTTATTTAGTTTCGCCCATTGTTTTCTCGTTTAGGGTACACGCATTTTTTACTTGGGGACCATATGCCGCTTTTCATGGAATGACACTTATATGTGTCACATTGAACATTCCATTATAACCGCTATATAAACACATCTGCGAATGTTTCAAATTTGTACCAGTTCAAGACATGTTAAATTTTGAATTCTGCTTAAGCCGTTGCTATAGGACGTGGACGGTAGTTTGCCCTTGATTGTACCGTCCATGAACATGCTGAAACAAACCGAGCCTGCAACATTTTCAATTTTGCCGTGTTTGAGCTTTCTTTAGGGGTTCTTATTTCCTCTATTGTTACGCGCTGCTTATATGCACGACAGGCATTCTTTTAAACAACATAGGATACTAGAAATAACATAAATCAATCGGAGAGGAAGGACAAAAGATTTTTGGGGAGGGAAACGAAGGGTTTTATTATATTTGTTCAAGGTACTGTTGAGGTGATGTAAATTATTACCATGTTCTTGAGGACACTGTAAGGTTGCCTGGTATTGTGATTTACTGGTGAATTATTTGCAGCACGTACATGGAAATTTATTGAGAATAATGTCAGGAAACTAAACCTGAATTCATAAATGTTTATAATATATACTAAAAAATTGTTTAATCTCGGCTTTGATATACAATATTTTGCAAAATTTAATTCAATATAATTGTGAAAAAGTCCCACAAAAGCGGTACACATAAGCAAACAATTTAAATATGTATTTGAAATATTTCAGCTGAATCTTCCCAAAAACATTAATATTCCCAAATATACACATTTCGCTTTCGGACAGTAGAATAGGCTTTTTAAATATATAATTTAACGTGTAGGTAAAATGGTATAGTCAACGCTTTAATTGTTCTTATTAATGCAAACATTGCATTATAATTTTGTTCAAAAATTTCTATTTTCTGATTTATAAAACGAAAACGAACCATTTCATTGCCACTTTTAATTTACAATTTCCAGGACACTGTATTCCAATGAATTCTTATAACATTCCAAAAACAGAAATACGGCAAAACTTAAATATTGCAGGCTTGGTTTGATCGATCCTGTTCGTGGACGATAGTTGGTAATGCAATCTTTCGCCTCTAGCAACGGCGGCTTTAGAAGTATTCCAATTAAGATATTCCGCGGATGTGTTCATACGGCGGTTATATTAAAACAATCGATGTGACACTTCCGTGCTATTCCATGAAAGCGGCGTATGGTTCACAACTTAAAGAATGCGTTTGACCCTAACAAGAAAACAATGGCCGGAAGTAGTTACATTGGAACTTTGAAAAAGGAATCAGCAGTATGCATCATTAAATTTAAAACATGAAAATGGTCACATAAAATTTATAAATAGGATAAAAAGTACGTAGCACTTACTGCTGGTTAAATTGATTTTGTGTACATGTATCATATTACTTAGTTAATTGTATGTAAACACATATGTTGTACAATTAAATATACATCCATTCTTGCTGTCATTAACAAGTTTTCCGATATAAAATATCCGATATCCGAAATGATAATAAGCTATTCAAAAAGTTGTTGATATTTACAGATTAACATATACTTCATATTTCTGTCATAAAGATAAGTAATGAACGCACTTAAGTTTTATTTCAAAAGTTTAATCATTTGTTTTCGGTGCAAATAACTGTTAATGACGTCGGTGTTATAAAATAGTAGAAACATTTTGCTTTTAATGTTGTTTCTATGTCTTAAGCTAATGAATGACCAAATTAATCTTTTTTTGTACATAAGGAACACAAAGATTTAATGTATGGTGTCATGTCAAATCACACACCGACGATAATAGAGTAATGTTTATTATATGTACATGGAAGGGGAAGATAAGGTGTTCATCTTAAATTTATCCCTTTCAAAGTACATGTATTTTACTTTCATTGAAATACAGAATTATTATACTAATTACATATTGTTTAGTTAATTATATAAAGATAATTATATTTGTAAGCGAATATGCAAATTAAAAATAAGCATAAGACACACAAGTTAGCATTCAATAGAGACTGTTAAATATTTTCATCAAAGTTATTATGTTAGCATTGGAAACGTGAATTTTTGTATAATTTTAAACAAAGGGTTTTCTCTTTTCTATCAAGCGCAGAATATAATTAAATTTACTTGTTCTCTACCTATTGAACGTTATGAACATATGAAAATCTTTACAACAGCGATATGTTCATCACTTTTCAAGCTTCTACGAGAGGCCATAGTAAGAAGTGTGCATATTATCACAATGGTCGTCACACAAACAAATCATCGTATTGTTTTATTATTCCGCATTTGTTACTTATCAATAGCTTGTTGTAGATGAGTAACTTAATTGCATTAAAATGTTATGCGGAACTCCTTTGCAATTTGGTATTTGTTCCAAAACCAAACAATTTTGTTATTTCCAATTATCTGTATACGTTCGTTCATAAGAATAAGTCAGCAATTCAGGCCAACTATATAAGCAAGGAAATGTTCACCTGACATGTTTTGATTTTAAAATTTGGTCTTTATCTTCCACCTACTTCTGCATGGAGTGTACTTAGATAACAATAAAATATTGATCATTAGTAGTTTTGCACATATGCAACAAGTCTCTAGGTCAAAAGGCAAGCTTAAGTCAGAGAAAAAACACATGTCCTTTGTGAAACGTTCACATAAATAGAAAGTGAGGTAAAAAGATAGCACAAGTGTTCGAAATTTACATCGTGTTGAATAAAACAATTCAGGTGGTCCCTTTAGCCAATATCAAGGTTACACGCAGACATCCAAATTCAGAACAAGATCAAGAGAGTTCTAATCGTATAGAAATCATGAATTATGTGGTTTTAAAGTAAATATTAACTTTATAATAATAAGACCGAGCATTTGTGACGGGTGTATTTTGTGAGAAATCGGTTCTCTTGTTTCATTTCTGTGTTTGAAATATCACTTTATATTACAAAATTTATCACAGAACAGACTCTCGAACATTTCAATTTAGAACATTCCTTAAACGTATTGCAATGTCATGAATGTCGATAATAGTCTGGAAATGTTAATATAAATATAATGAATAATATAAAAACTGCCGTTAGCGATTAATTTCGTTCCATTTATATTTATGACATTTATACATACAATATATTGGAACTAATATTGCACGGAAAATTAATATCCATACGCTAATTTATTAGAAATATCTTTGTTTATTGCTATAAATTGTCAATACAAATCTGATATGTTTTAAACCATACGAGTTATTTGTCTTATACCTTTACGTTTACTAGCAAGGTAACACAAATTTACATTCAATGTAGCAAAACTAGAGGGTTTGATATTTATTAAGACAACATCAAACAACTTACAAACATAATATCAATATTGTTTTTGAATATAACCTTTTTATAAATAAAGTACAATATTGTTCGACTATGAGTTTTGAAAGAACGAGAGAAAGAAACAGCAGATTGTTGCCGAAATAATGGAAAGTATAAAAGTAAGGTAAGGCAAGTCAGCATATAATGTTAAATTTACAAGGATAGAAAATAAGTATATTTAATTATGTATAAGGCTGATAGGAAACAATATAAATAAATTATAAGACGAAAGCCTGCCGAATGCAATACCTTTTATCCCACATACAAGACTTGTTTTTAAAATGTCTACGATGCATTATATGTACTTTTAATGTGAGTTATAATATTTATGTTCATTTATGATATAACTTTTTAAACATGTATTCCAAATTACTTGCTTAAGAACAGTAAATTTAACATGGCACTACATAGCTAATTTTTTATTTGTAAATGATTTTTTTTTCAAAAATAAAACATATAAAGATGCCTCTATATATTTATTTTAGTGTATGTTTTAAACAATTGTGTGTAGTGCCGATCTGGAAAGAAATAACGGAAATAAAATGTGATCCATTAATATCCTGTCGAGGTTATTTAGTCTTAATTAACCTTGACTTCCAGTGAAATACACAAGCTAGTACTAAATTTTAGCAGGATTTAAATCAGTTTTTTAAAACTATTTTTACTCGCAAGAGTGCTAAAGTAGCAAGACATAGTTGAGCAAAGTGGTCTGTCTACAAAATGTGTGGCATCTGTATTTACATACAGACGGTGATAATAAAAATATACCCAAGACTTTGTTTCGTTGTTGTTAACTTGAAAATGTACTTGTTATTATCAGAAAACACGCTAGTTACTTCCATAATTGACATAATTAAGATGTAGTATAGTTGTTTATGTCAGTTATACGGCACAAATGCACACAGCAGTTCAGAAATGTTATATATCACATTGTATTTATCGTCAATTATGTTGACAAAAGAAGACAATGTCAAATTATACCTCCAACAATAATTATAACTTTATAAATGTCATTATCATTATTTCCAATTACATCAGCAGATCTCACAAGATTTATCAATTTTAATGAGAGCATGTTCTCATTTTATTGCACTTTGAGCTATTCATTATCAAAGTTTATGTTAAATTCAAATTTAACTATTTTGTTATATATATAGAAGTGCGTTTGTTTGTTTTGGGTTTTACGTCATATCGACACAGTATAGGTCATATCGCGACATTCTAGCTTTACTGGTGGAGGAAGACCTCAGGTGCCCTTCCGTGAATTATTTCAGGCAGAAACGGGCACCTGAGTAGAACCACCGACGTTCCGTAAGCTAACTGGATAGCTTCCTCACATGAAAGTATCCGAAGTCCCTATCGGGATTCGAACCCACAGCGGTGAGGGGCAAGTGGTTTGAAGCCGACGACCTTAACCACTCGGCCACGGACGCCCCCATAGATAGAAAAAAGATATATTTGATTCCCTCTGCTAGCATTACTTACATTGTCTGCATGATGAAAGTGGTACTACTCCTCCCTCTACTCATTTATTGGCGACGCCGGTGAGCGGCGTCGTCTCTTATGGAATGCTTTTTTATTTTGGCCTATGGAAGGAGCTCTTATTATTAGCAGTTGATGTCATGTTGTGTTCATTAGTTTTATTTTGATTCGTAAAAATCAAGTAAACAAATATGTTGTTATATTTTTTTTTAATAATTTCATGTAAAAAGCATGTACATTGTGATATTATTTTCACGAAATTGCAGGATCAGTTAAACAGCTTGTCCCTTAGCTTTATTGGCAATACTTAAACCCGGATTTCGAATATCGTTGTGGTCTACATTGATGCCGTATTCTTTTTCATTCATTTATATATTTTCAAAATTTTCCTACAAAAAGAACGTTCACCTGCAAATGAGTATTAGGATAGGAATGGAACTGTTTTAAACGATTATCCTATTGATTTTATCCATATTACGTTAATCTATTGCACAGAATGATTGTTTTTACAAAGTGTACCAGTAACCGGATGTTGAAAGCTATCCGATTTTCTGCAATTACTGCTGTCGCAAGACCATCTAACTTTTTATGAATACTTTCTACCATAACTTTGCATGGTCTAATAAAACTGAGCATGCAACATTTCATAATTTTGCTGTTTAAGGTGTTCTTTTGGGTTTCAGGTTTTCTCTATTTTAAGGGGAACTAACTCATGTTTACAAAATCATTTGTTCTTTTCTGTCTTACTTAGGTATTACTTACTATTTTTTGTTGTATAAAATTTACCAGTTGTAACGTCATCAAAAGCATAGAGGCCATGAGGAGTGAATATTGATATATTTTTATTTTACTGGGTTATAGACTGAATTGTTCTAGTTTGTTCAGTTAGTACATACCTACAGGTATTCTGCTACAGGAATCTTTTAATCACTATGTGAAGCTAATTATTATTTTCTATGTGTTTGTATATAAATTGTTAATAAAATAACCTTTGGTAAAAACGAAAGGTAGAAAATTAAAGCTATTCATATAGGTGCTCATGTCCGTATATTAAAACAGAGAAAGGATAACATCCTGAAGTTATCAATATGCAGTTAGTTATATAGTAAAGTCTAATGGAAGGTTAAAAGAGGGGCAGTAATTGTTACTGTAAGAGATATGCATTTAATGTTTAGACACTCACACAACTCAATCTTTATTATATGATATAGACTACAGTTTGTATTTGCGTTTTCGTTTTACTTTTATACTATACATTATAGTTTTCTTTCTACAGGATTATGAATTCCATCCAAGTACCAATGTTGATAGGATGTTATATTTACTTTTAATGGAAACTGAGAATTATTAATGTAATGAGCATACATGTGTATCTTAGTATATGGATATAATGTGTATTTCTGTATTTAAAGACTAACAGTTATGATGGATGAGACTTGTATTTAAATTTATGAATGATAAAACATGTATTGATTAGTCTACAGGTTATAGGTGTTAATACCCAGTGTTAACTGGCTAAAAATAGTAACTATAATAGAGTTTATACATTATAGCTTTCTTTCTACTAGATTTTGAATTTCATCCATTAGTACCAATGTTAATGTTAATGTAAGGATTTCATATTTACTTAATAGAAACTGGGAATTACTAATGTTATGTGCATACATGTATATCTTAGTATATTGATATGATGAGGCTTATAATATTTCTGTATTTAAAGAGTTACAGTTATGACATCATTAATAAAGTCTCAAAAATCATATTCTGAATAGTTATTCTAATTTGTTTCTAACATGTGCATAGTTTGAAAAGGACAGACTCTGTCTTATCTATTTGTAGTGGAGAAACACCGGTCTCAACCTCCAGGTCTCCAGAGTGAACCCGACAACAGACTTTTCATAGAGTAGATTGTTACTTGCTCTTGAATAAATTTGTGCACTAAATTTTATAGTGGGTGATTTGTGCCACATGAAAACCAACAGAGTACAAAAAGTAACCGGGCGCCAGATGAAAACATGAAAATACAATGCACCACAAAGTTGTTGCATTTTCATGTTTTCGCCCGGTGTCCCTGATGCAAAATACAAATCAGCCTTCATAAAATTTCTTATCATAGAAAAATGGTTAGTTTTTTTATCTGTACAAAAAATAGATATTGTACAAGTATTAGTACAGTTATGTTCACTCTCAAATAGACCTGTTATAAATAATGCCACAACAAATAACTGTCTAAGCCCTTTTTAGTAAAAATAATTATACAATATATAGATATATTGTTATTTTGATTAAGACTTTGAGTATATAAGGTTTTTTTCTTATTTGTTTAATTAAGAATTAATTTACTTGTTAATTTAAAAATCTAAAAGTATCTGTCACTATTCGGGGAGAAAATGTGTAAGCGGCCAGATAGCTCAATCGCTACAGCCGCGGTACATTATTCTGTGGGTCACAGGTTCGAGTTCTGGTTAAGCTGAAAGTTTTTCTCATCCTGTGACTGCATATAACACTGAGTTTAATTCACTATGCTCTGTAAACATCAGAAATTTAAGGACACAAGTCAATATAGTGGGAAATATGTCGTGGTTTATAACTGTGTCATTATTAAAGAGAAAATGTGTAGCCGGCCTGATAGCTCAGTTGGTCTTCTGACAGTCATGGGTTCGAGTCATGGTCAGGCAGTTTCAGTCAGGGTTTAGAAGTGGTTTTTCAATTGACACATGTTTGATTCATGTAACAGATTGTATTGAATTTGAAATGGACAAAGGCAGTACTGCATGATACTTTTAGATCTACAGTTTGATACAGTTGATCACACTATACTTCACATGAAGAAGTTTTTCTTCTTCTTCTTCATGAAACTTCAAGCATCTGACGCAGGTAATGTCATTCTTACATGGTTCAAGTCTTATCTCTGATAGACAGCAGCTGGTGGATGTGGCTGGTATTCATTCTACTTCTACTCAGAGTACATATGGTGTCCCCCTGAGGTTCATTTTAGGTCCTCTTTTATGTCTAATATATGTCAATGACATGTCTGCAACCCTAAGCAATAAGCTTTTATTATATGCTGACAGACCTGGGGTAATCATTAATTGTAATCATTGTTTTTTTTAATTGATTACAAGATTACACTGTAATCATCATGTAATTACAATCAATTACAGCTAAAATTCAGTTAGTGATTATGATTACAATTTGATTGACATTACAGTGATTACTTTCAGATTTAAAAGAAAACTATTTTATTTCAAAGAATGTCTTAATTTTACATGATACAGTTTAACTTTTGTTTTACATTTATTCAGTAAAAGCCCTTTATAGAGAATATCATCTGGGCTGGCCCAGTGTTCTTAACTGTGGGGTGGTCTGAATTGTGAATATTCTTATAATTGCTTACTTACTTCGTGACAATGGTCTGTTTTTAGTCATTTTGTATAAAAAAACAGTACATTTATGTATCTTAAGCTACAAATACAATATAAAAGACACTATAAAAGTATGCTTTTGATATCTGGTGAGAGGAAAACATATTTCTGAAGAAATTTAACATTAAATTCTCTTTGGTCAGATTTCAATATCAATTATTATATGTTGTACATAAATCACCTATCAAATAAAAAATAATTCTTCACAAAATAAATTTGCTGAAAGTAACATGAAACCACTCTAAAATTTATCTGCTCCACTTATTTCATACAATTACCCAATAATAATAGGTTTTCACACCTTGTGAAAATAAGTGTCATGCAAAGCATTCAAGCAGATCATAACAACAAATTCAAGATCTAGATAGGTGTTGACTTCAATATGAGTGGTCACCATATTTGGGTCGAATTAAGAATAAAGCAAAGAATTATGACTGAATCAGGTGGTCTTTAAAGTGGATAAGCGGTTGTTCTTAATTCTGGATCATGTAACCATTGACATAAAGAACCTTGTCAAAAAATAGTCTCATTAAGGGGGTCGTCTTAATTCAAGAGTGGTCATAAGTAGGGATTCTACTTTACATTGAATGTAATCAATTATCAATCAATTACTCTGTTAAAGTAATTGTAATTCAATTGATTACAGAGGCAAGTCTGAGTAATCAATAATAATCAATTACGATAAAATCTGAAAGTAGTTGTAATTAAATCAATTACTGATCAATGTAATCATCCCCAGGTCTGTATGCTGATGACTCAGGTACCCTTGTATCTGGTAAAATAAATCTGAAAAAATTCTCTTTTATGGCATGAGTCTTATAATATTGGTTAATTGACTATAAATTGTCTTTGCATTTTGGCAAGACAGAGTCTATTCTTTTTGGTTTAAGTTTCAACTTAAACTGCGCCACATGTAATGGTACTGCTATAAAGTACACATCTTTTGTTAAGTATTTAGTGCAAAACTTGATCAAATTTTTTGGCGTCGCCTTTGATGCTTTGCATCAATGCTTTTCTTGTTATTAAACTTGATTGTTCTAAAGTCTTACGAATAATAGGTAATCATGACTGAAGCAATGTACTTACCTTATGTTAATATCTTTTTATACAACAATTGTAGACGGAATAAGTACTGTACAATGATGACCTTGTCTTAAATAATGAGAACCAAAAAAAAAATTACCAAAACAAAATGATTTGTATGTCTAAATATTCCCGTATGTGTTATTCTTGTATATACAAACTAAACTCACCATGACAGCACTAATGTGAGAATATAGTTTATGTTACCAGTCTAGATTTTACATATCAAGTGGACACTTTCCAATTCCTTTTGAATTTGTAGGTGAATAATTTTACAGTACCCGTCCTATTGGAGTTTTATCATCACTAACTTATGTGATCTGTCTCTCCAAAAAAAATTATTTTCAAATTGTCTAAAACGGGGTCATTAAATAGTGAGAATATGCACTACAAAGTTATCGGTAGGCTAACTTCATGAGGATGGGTCAATATGTAATGCAATTTTAATTTTTTTTATTTAATTTTGCTACTGATTAACGCTCAGTTAAAAGCGCTGAAATACGGGCTTACCTAACAGCTAGATCTAAACAAGGATCTGCTATACTAACTATCCTATGCAGCCGGTTGTGGTGGATGCATAAAGTCAAAATAAGCACGCGTCAATTAAAGATGCCTCTAAGTCTGGTTGTTAAAGATCCATAGTTACTGATATAAACATTCATGAAGTCAAAGTTATCGTCGACACAAATGGCAGACTTTCCCTTACCTAAAAAGCACATATCAAAAGGGTCTACTCATATGATTGTAAAGAAACACTTTTTTTTATTCTCAGTTAGGCTGTTTATATAACTTTATACCCCTTCTGATAATGCAATTAGAAGCCAAACAAGTACTTGATATCATTTAATCATGTTTGGGTCGTAATTAAGGCAATAAACAAAGTAAGTATCGAGTAAACCCATGATAAAACACGAACAACATGTAAATCTGGCTTTTTTACGATCTTACTCGATTAATGTACATGTCTTATTGAAAACATTTTATAGAATTAGACCAGAAATGATAGAAATTAACACGTAACAGCAAAGAGAAGTGGTTCTTAAGTCACGTAGTCAACATGTTGCCTATCTATTAGAATACTATTCATCAGCACGATAATGACTGTGACACATTAGATGTATGATATCGAACCTTAATTGCATACATCATCAGCAATAACTACCTTCTGAATCTTATGTATATTTTGTATTTAACAATAAAAGTACATCAAATAATAGGCCTTTTCCATTTTTAAGTTACATTTTGTAAATTGGAGACCCAGAGGGATTAAGGCAATTAAAATGTATCGCTCATATGTATATAAATTTATTGCATTTTGTCATTAAAATAAAAAAAAATAAAGCCTTAAATAACTAAAGATAATGATAAAGATACAATCAAGTGTTTTCTGACTGACATCATATACACTTATTAAGCAAGGCTTGCGAATTCCGTTCCTCATTGTAGCAAGCTTTCTGCAGGTGTACCAGTGTGAAGAAACCTAGAGCTTACTTTGAACTCTAACTAGTCTGCTAGCAAAATTGATTGAAGCTAGTTTATAGATTGAAGATGTTAATTTCCTTTGTATGTAAAACACACACGAAGACTTCTGATGTAAATTGTCGGTATTTTGACGCAACATGCGTTAGTTCACAGGTAATTAACAAAAAACGTGGTTAGCAGAGCTTTCACTAAAAATATAGAAAGTTTTTATACGTGAAATAATTATATACCTGAGGACTAGAGGCATCTTAAGTAAAACCAGAAATCAGATAATTACAAATTACTTTTTTACTGACATAAAATCAAACACCTCTTACATCACATAGTTTGTAAAATTATTTGAATCTTTGATTTTTCTCATATTAGTACCCATTCAACCTAATGCAGTCGGTCGTGAAGAAAAAAAATGAAACAGAATAACTGGTCTTTTTCAACCAATAATAAAGACATATATTGAAGGTGTACAACATATGCATATGCATTTAAATATGACGCTGTGAATGGGTGGCATCAGTTACATATAGACAAATCTGTTGTTTTTTAATATATAAGAATCGCAGAAACAAAGTTGAATACACATTTTATAACAGCTCACCATATCCTCTCACCTACGATTTTCATAAACTGAAAAATCGGATTTTATTGTCATTATTTATCTTATACCTGTATGCAAGCGAGCAATTTCAATTCATTCAGATAACGCAAGTCTATGCGACAAGAATGAAATTTAATTTGTCTGCTCGGTCTTATTTATATTTCTTATTATCTTCTGTCTTATCAGCGTCTGTATTAACACTTACAATTTTTCATCGAGAGCGATGAAACCAAAATTTAAAATCGGAAAAGTAAAGATTCGTGTTTTAGTGTGTGTTGTGTAAAGGTCATAAAACAATCTAGACAATTAAGTAATCTAATATTATCTCATCAACATACCCGAGCATCGATATGGAAATAATCTATGCGAACTTATAGACGCATAGCATTTATTTGTACTAAAACACACGAATATTGCGTGCTGACATCATATGATTTTGAGGAAATTCCTCTTTTTCTCTCAGTTTAGTATTGTTGTATTTTACGTAGCCTTTCAAATAATGCAATTTGACGTTACAAGTACTAGGCTGGTGGGAATCATGTTTTCAACCGAAATTTAGGTAATAAATCTAGACATTTCAATGTTTATCGACGGAAATGACACTTACATTTTAGTTGATTTATACAATATCATTCAATTAATGGAACATAAATTACACAACCACTATATTGATATAATTCTGCTATCATCAGTAAATTCTTGATTCATTTACAAACGTGTTCTTAAATATCATAAATGTTATGAAAAATCAACACGAAAGGAAAATCTTTGTTGTTTCTTACTTTTCATTCATTCATTCATTCATTCATTCATTCATTCATTCATTCATAGTGGTTACAAGATGTCAATATTCGATTGTTTATACTCGTTGTATAATAAAATAATAAAGTAGTTAAACCCGCTTTATCATTAGTTTACATTATTTTCCTAGAAGTTATAATTTAATTTTCTTTACTCTGCACATAAATACATGTATGTTTGTTTTTCTTTTAATTTCAGCAAATTTATTTGTTTATCGAAACTATTTTTAATGTGAACATTCAATTTTTCCTTTTAATTTTTGTGGATAATTTAATATGAATTCAAGGATCAGTATTCCAGTCTTTGTCGCTGACAAAAAAAAGATAAGAAAACTCTTGATGTGTCAAGATATAACAGGTATAAAACCTTTTGTTGACGTTTAAGATTGTTATTTGTTAATCATCCTCTATACAAAATCCTATCAGGCGATTAAAACCTTGCAAAATGATATTTTATTATCGTAACGTAAATGAGTATCGTTTTGCATGATAATGGCATTGTCTGGTTTACCTCATCAGTATGCATTAATAACAAAGTTGTGCCCCTTAAGTTGATCAAAGATGGTCCAACCACGTAGTCATAATTGAAGCATTGCAAAGGAAACATATTTCAAATATCTTTTTATCAGATACAACACTGCTTACAGTCTCAATATTGTGCATGTAACAGAAGCACCACCGTTTACTTCTCTACAAAAGTTAAACAAATCACGAGACATCAGTGTTCTAACACTGTACAAATATTAACAAAAGTAAAATACGCATGTTTAGCTTTAATAGACATATTATGCGAAGTTAAATGTAAGATATTTTCCACAGAGCGGGCGTATTCAGTTTTTTAAACCTGTTCATTAAGTGAGTAACCTATACAAAATAATGTGTTTAACTACATAAATGGGTTAATGCACATATTTTGCAGGCTCTGCATTTTATTCCATTTTATACCATAAAAATAATTTATAGAAGGAAATAAAACCTTTAACGTATATTAGTTTTCTGTCCTACGAAGACCACAAATAGTCCTTTAATTACGGGTACACATGTATGAAAATTTTCAACAACAGGAACGCGCATCATTACGCAATGCACACATAAGCAGGGAGTTATTAAGAAAGACGAATGCATTACTGCGAGACCTATTTCAATTTTAAAGGAAGTTCCGATAATATTATCGAATATAAAATAATTTGGTGTGCACAGAAAGAGGTATCGGTTTACTTTCACGCGCATGCCCATTTCCTTTTTCCTTTTGTTGTTGTTGTTGTTGCTGTTTCAAATAATGAAGTGAGCATACTTACAGAATATGTAAACTACATAAAATGTTAACAAATTAGGGGAACGTGTGAATACTTTAATTCACTGCAAATCTGATAAGCCTTTTTTACTTGATAACCTCAATAAATAAAACCTAACTTTCTTTTACAGGAACGAATTCTCAGCTATTTCTTATATCTGCGTTTATATGAAAACATTTCGCACATTTGAAGTAAATCCCATTGCAGTAGAAGTGCGAATGAATGATAGACAAATGGTATGTGAATTGCCGATAAGGTGATAATATCAGGGAACAGGGGGATCTTCGACATGAGACTTATTGTTTTAAATTCCAAATTTCACATTTATTGTTAGAAAGAATAAAAACTTTTCAAAATGAAATCGATCGTTTGTTTAGACAGGTGTTGCTTTCTGTGTTTTTTTTTTCAAAAGTGAAAATAAACATCAGAAGTAACATAGTAAAATTGCTTAGATATTGCGTTTTATTGTGACGGAGAATATGCGTGTCTAGCATTACAGAAGATACTAAATGTTTATATAATTTTAGACCAATGCTAAGTCACAGATACTATTACTGATACTATTAATGATATTTATACAAATATGTACTTCAGTGGTGTTCTTAAGTCATAAATTCCGGACTTTAATTCAATTCAATATACATGAACATTTGTTCATGTGTTATTCTAAGATTGTTTTAAATATTGTAAGAAGGCATAGTGTCGGGTGTTATCAACAACTTTATGAATCGATATCGACCACGAAACTAATTGTTTAATAAGTAAAATTCAAAGAAATGGTCATTTGACAGATAGTTATTTCAAAATATTCTCATTGATAAGAAAGCATATATACCGCTGTATTTCCCAACTGCTTTTGGTCGCATCAGAAATGTTTTAATTGCACAAAATAAATCAATAAGTATCGTAGTAGTTCTCACTTAAAAAACCGTTTCCAGATGAAAACAAAATATTTAAAAAAAGTTGTTAATAAATAAAATATTTAATTTCGGTAGTTTAGGTATTTTTTTATTTATATTCACACATAATTTGCAAAGATTCAGAAACATGTGAATAATTACATAGTTATATTTTCCCTGCTCCTTTGTTCAACAATAAAAAGACAAACAAATGATTATGACTAATGTGCGTTTCCAGCTGTCTTATTTGTTTGTAAATTATATTTAAATGAAACACGACTGTCTCTGGAAAGAATCCAATAACACTTGTAATAAGATCATTTCTATGCACACAGCAGAAAAAAATATCAAAGCATTTGAAATATTTCCCTAAACAAAGTTCAATTTGTAGTGTGTCTTTCAGTCAGGCTTCTGAGGTATTTTAAAAAAAAATATATTTTTACTGCGTGTAGTAATTTCAGCTAATACTGTGCATAAGTAGTTTTAAGTAAAATGGAAGCTTTAATTCATTTTTCACTAGTGCACATGACGTGACATAAGTAAATCTATTGTGATCTCTCTGATTGTTTATGTCTCTTTTGACATCCGTTCTTCAAAAAATAACAAACAAAAAACAAACAACAATTTCTTTAAATCGAATGCCCTCCTTGTGATTCAACAGTCGTAACAAATCACAAACTAGTTTTTTATATTTTATCACGCACTAAAAAGGTTTGAAGACTATTTTTGTACACACTGAACAAGACATTTTTTTCAATGAAAGAGATAATTTGTTGTTATAGAGACACCAATTAAATATCATATAACATTCATCCTATCAATATCTCATAGCATGGTCACTTATTTAGTATATTATTAAAACAGCAATTTCAATTTTCATTTTTTTCTGTGAAACATTTCAGTTATCAGGTCTTTAAAGTCGCTTTATTGTTCAAGAATCAATAAAACAATTGTTATATTTTGTGATGTTCTATATTTTCCAATTATTTCTTTGATAAACAAACGAAATATAAAACCATGCAAGCAAGATTACAGTATAGCATAAGTCTAAACACTGCGGTGTATTTTAGCCAGCATTATATAATAATTTTAAAACAAATCTAAACTTTACAAATTCTTAGTTTGTGTATGTAACCGACATGTTGTGATATATTGTGATATTATTGATACCATGTTGGAACAATTTGTTTATAGCATTAATGCAGGCTGCGATCTGTTTAAACGCCTATCGCAAAGTTCGATTACTGGGAATAAATAGAGGCAAAATAGTTGTTACTAGGTATATGTTAAAGTTTTTTCATTACCACTTTAATTTTTTAAATACGTTCTTATAAATATTAACCATTTTAGTGTTTTAAATTATGTTTATAAACTCTCGATTTACTAGACTTATTAACAGTTTGCCGATTTACCAAAGTATATGTGTTACGATTCATTTGAAATACTGCAATCCTATTGGACAAAAAATACTTTCAAACACTAAAGACATTCTAATCTCGGCTGTAACTATCCGCTAAACATGATGAACATAGTTTACATTCTTTAATAAATGTCAAATTTGACTTAATACATGTTAAAAAATATTAGTTTGCTGTGAGAACGCTGTTTTGGATTTGAGATTACAATTCTTATTTTCTAAAAGCACGCTAGATGGAATAAATAAATGTTAAGTACTTTGTGATATTAAGGTATTTAGCTAATACTTCGATACATATCAGACCGGTATCCTGTCTGGTTAACTTCTTCCAGTAAATTTAATAATTTTACGCCTAACAGCATTTACCACACCAAACTTTATTTGGAAGAAATATGCATCTGTTAATTCAATATTTCAATTCAATATTTTATTCGGCAAAAACATATAAATGTTCATCGCCAATATAACATATATACAATGGCGGTACAAATACAAAGAGAAAAGCATGAATTCATATTAATTAAATCAGTCGAATTCTTACAATAACAAAACAAAGAGATACTATATATGATCTATAACATACATAAACTAAATCCACATTACACAGTCATATCATGCCTGATAGTTTTCGCGCCAAAGATTAGCATTGTAAACGTATTTTGCAAGTTTATTAATAGTATTACTTTGTTGACAATTTAAAAGAGATTTAATTTAAACAAATTTGGCCAATGACAATAATAACTAGGTAAAATATTAAGTCTAATCTGTCTGTAAAAAGGACATACTAAGAGGAAATGATACTCATTTTCTATACTATTCATATTACATTTCGTGCATATTCTTTGACTTCTATTAATGTTTCTATATCTCCCTTCTTCTATAGCTAAATTATGAGCAGAACACCGGAATCTAGACAAAGCAATTCTATAGCTATCATATTTAACACAACTTAAATATTTTTCTAATTCAAAACTGGATTTAAATAAACAGTAGGTATCAAGTTTAGGAGATTCTTTGAGCTCTGAAAACCATTGCTGTAGATATTGGTCATAAATAGTTCTTATTACTGTTTGAATTTGTAAGTTAGTGATTTCTGTATTATCCCATAAATAAGAGTATCCTAAATTATCTAATAATTGTTTAACACTTACAGACCAATTGTTAACTAATATTCCATGATCATCACGCATATTAAATACTTTAAAAACTAAAGAATTCGGGGTTTTCATAATTCTGAACCAATATTTTATCATTCTGATTTTACGACATATAATCATCGGAACTCGTCCAAATTCACCGTAAATCGCAGAACTGGCAGTCTGTACGAACTTTTAAAACGTTTTTTAAAAATTTTAAATGAATTTTTCCTATATCGGGTGCCTTATGTAAACCCCAAATTTCACATCCATAATTCAGAATCGAAGTGATCATGGAATCAAATAACTTAATTTTGTCTTTAATGTCTAGTGATACAGTTTCAAATAGTGAAGTAAGCGAAAACAGAGCTTTCATAGCTTGTCCAGACAATGACTTTTGTGCCTGGAAAAAACTTCCATTAGCAGACAGAGTAACACCTAAATAAGTAAATTTAGTAACAATTTTAAGTCTATGATTATCATAAAATATATCAATATTTTCAGGTCTATTACCTTTCTTACATATCATCACTACGGTTTTATCAATATTAACACTGATACCCCAATTGCAACAATAAGAATGTAAATTATTTAGAAGGTTTTGTAACCCTTCTTTGGAATAAGATATTAACACCGTATCATCCGCAAAAAGAAGTAAAAAGAGATGTAATTCGTCCATAGTGAACGAGTCAATAGAGTCGTCATATAAATATTGATACATATCATTTATAAAAAATAAAAACAACAGAGGGGATAATGGTTCGCCTTGTTTAACGCCCTTAAAGCTCTCAAAATTATCACTTAGCTGTCCATTTACACGTACACAAGATTTAACACTTTCATATATTTTCTGTAACATATTGACAAACTTTGTGGAAGCTCCATAAGATAATAATTTAAACCAGATTCCGTTCCTGTAAACTTCATCAAAGGCTTTTCTGAAATCGACAAATGCTAAATATAGCTTCTTTTTATCATGCGAAATAACTTTATCTATGATTGAAGTTAAAACAAAAATACAGTCAATGGTACTTTTATCTTTTCGAAATCCAAATTGAAAATCACTTAACATATTATTGTCCTCGGCCCATTTTCGGAGTCTTAAATCTAATAAAGTTGAAAAGATTTTTGAAAAAATACTACTTAATGTTATTCCTCTATAATTATTGACATTATTAAGGTTACCTTTTTTGGGGACAGGAACAATAACACCTTTAGTCCAACTATCTGGGTAAATACAATGAGTAAACATAAAATTAAATAGTTTGCATAATAACGGTGCAATAATATCTTTACACTCAACAAACATCTCGGGGATTAAACAATCTATTCCACCGCTTTTACCACTCTTTAACATATTTAGAGCTTTCAATACTTCATCAAGGCTAAACAAAATATCAAGTTGTTCAACATTGATATTAACATCACTGTTTAATAAATTTTCAGCATCATCATTTATAAATTCGTTGTCATCAGAAAAAACATTTTTGAAATGATTGTAAAATTCGTCTTTACTAATATTACTCCCTTTTGGCGTTTTTGATTTAAATTTTTTAATTTCTTTCCAAAACTTTTGGGGCTGAGTAGAAGCCAAAGTATGTAATTGTTGTTTTTGGTTGGCCTTAAATGTAGCACGTGCCTTGCGCTTAGCCAATCGATATTTACGACGCTTTTCAATGAGCAGTGCACCGTTACAATTGGTTCTATTGTTTTTATAATGCTTATTTACTGAGCGAAGCTCACGTCTAGCCGTTTCACATTCCTTCGTGTACCAAGGACTCTTAAACTTACGGTTATTTGACCTAGACACATTAAATGACCTTCCAAAAACGCTATAGGCTTTTTCATAAAGAATAGATGAAAATTTATCTACACCCGTATTAATATCGGTATCATCTGAAATTATGCTATTTACGATTGACTCAAGATTTGTATATTCATTTTCTATCAAAGATTTATATGCATAGCTTCTATCATCATTCCAAATAATTTTATCAATATTTATTTTGTTTACATTATTCAATGTTAGATCACTGTTACAACATAGGTTAAGCTGTATAGGTAAATGACTAGAGCAGGTATATAAATCATGTACAATAAAATCACTTATAACGTGGAAAAAATCTTGCGACATAAGAACGTAATCAATCATGCTATTTCCAGTTGACGACATAAAAGTATAACTACCAACACCTGCATCATCACCAATACGGCCATTCACAATTTTTAAGTCGCTGCTTACACAAATATCTAATAACTTCTTACCAGAGCAATTAATCATTTTATCCATAGAAAATCTATAAGGAATATCATTTATGCTAACTTCCGATTCATTTTTATCTAAAGTTGAAATATACTTATCAAAATTATCAGTACATTCTAAAATATCAGACCTTTCACCACATCTAGCATTAAGGTCGCCAATTACTGACACTTTTCCATATTCACTATATTTACGAATATAATGTTCAAGTGATTCAAAAAACCCTACTTCATGTGACATAAAATACACAGAATTGCTAGGAGGGATATATAAAAAACATATATATAAATCATACTCAAAACCAAAAAATGTTTTATCAAGTTTGACCCATATAAAACCAGTGTTATCACATTCTACAATAGAAATACCGTTATTCAATCGCTCTTTAAATAGTAGGCAAATTCCACCGTGTCCGCGTTTAGATTTAATACTTTCAGGTCTGGGAACATAAACAGAATCATATCCTTTCAAAGAAAAAACTTCAACATTCTTTTGCCATGTTTCACTAAGAAAAATGATATCAAAATTTTGGACCAAGTCTAAAAAATCTTCATCATCTACGCAAGAATTTAATCCTCCCACATTCCATGAAACTATTTTCAAATTGTCACACTTTTCTCTGTCCCCCTATTTAGAACCCATATAATTCATTATCAATATAAAGTTTATCCCTGACAAGAACCGCGCGTTTTCCCTGTTTCCTAGCATCAATCATCACTGGTATAAGTTGCTTCCGGCGGTCTTTCACTTCCGGTGGATACTGATCTGCTACATTGTAATCTGTATGCTGTAAGTGACTCTTTAATCAAAGATTTTGATTCTGAATCAAATTTTGCAACGATGGGCCTAGTTTTGCCTGATATAAATTTCCCCACTCTATGTGCACGTATTATGTTAATCTTAGAGCGAGGATCATTAATGCGCAGGATTTTGTCACAGAAAGTGAATACCTTATCAACACAATTTTCATGATCACTTTTTACGACAGAAGAAAACAAGGCTGGTGCACTAATACTACCATGTCCAGCAGGTTCATGGAAATCATCAGACGTCGAGATTGTAGAAGTCTGGTTAGTAGAAGTGTTGTCAGTGAACCCCGTAGAATCCGTCACGGTTGATTGAACACCGCCAAGAGGAGCGGGATTGAACGTAGTACCCTCGGCAACTCCGAAGAACAGGAGATTATCTCGCATAGAGCGACATTTCAAATCAATAATATTTTCGTTACATGAATCGTTTGCCGACTTTAATTTTTCATTCTCAGCAGTCAGAAATTTGACATCACTACGTAATTGAGAAATATCGCCTTTATTTTCGATAGAACGTGCCGTTACACTATCATACTGTTCGCTTATAAAAGCGTGACTACGTTCAATCTCGTTGAACTTTTGATCAAGGCTGTTTAAGCGTTCCGTTATTTTCTCGACAGTTGATTGAATTTTATTCAATTGGCCAAGTTTAGCGTCCATACTGTCCAAACGTTGTATAATCCCCTGTAAAATGTCCGTATTTAAATTGTTTACATTTTGCTGAGATAATATAGGTGATGTTTGATTTGTTACGAAAGGGGATGATGGATGATACAGAGGCGGCAGCATAAAAGACTGACCGATACCATATTGACCAACCTGTGCTGGAGAAGCTGCTTGTTGAAGATTTGGAGACTGAAAGTTTTGTTGAGTGTTTGCCGCCATCTTTCTCTTTGATTCTTTGTTATCGTTCAACGGAGAAATATTGTCCTTTTTACGTTTTCTAGTCATTAGAAAACCAATATAAGTCCGTATTATATATGAAACAGATAAATTAAGATGCCAGTAATGTATTAATTCATTGTAAAAACATTTATATATCCATATATATGTTCTAATCACCGATTTTTCTAACTATCGCAAACATTTGAAAAAATACGTCCGCCATTTTCGAGCATGCGCACATTTACATTTACATAGCAGTCGGTAATCTTGGGGAAAAAAATTGCACTTTAAACTTTATAACATTTTATATAGTGACGCATGAGAAGAATCTCCTTTAATGCCTCTTAAGATGTATTAAGCGTAATACATTAATGATGTCAATGTATGTTTTCATATCTCGGTAATTGCTAAATGTCGTCCAAACAATAGTCCAAACAATAGTTTAGAAAAACGCCAGTTCATTTTATTACCCATCACTTTTTTCGTAATGCTAATTTCCCATTAAAGTCGAAGTTTTAATGACGTTGTTTGACACATTTCATACATCACGGGCAACATTCTATTCCCAATAGATACAATTTTCACAATTTTCTTCTATCTCAGGAGAAATAATCTAATAACACGTATTATATAGACAAAGAAAATAGTAAACGTGGTGTATACATAAGAAATAACTGCATGCATAAGTATTTTTCTGTTTCATATTTGGTTTTCTGTCATTACAAATCACATGCTAAGTTTTGTATCCAAACAAACACAAACATTTACATAATTTATTTTGCTCAAATGAAAGAAAAAGGTACGAAATGAAATTTCGCAGAAATGTTTGAAAATACGACTTTGCAAACTGAACCTGCAATATTTTCAATTTTGTCGTTTCTGGTGTTCTGTAGGGATTCTGTTTTTCTCTATGTTTTTACCCTGGACAAAATCACAATAATTATGTATGAAATTGCGTTGTGTATTGTGTTGTTATCTCCCTTACCTAAGAAACAAATGGTTTGGTTATATAACAAAAAGACTGCATTAATAAATTGAAGAAAATGTTTATTGAAAAAATATTATTCAGGATATTTTTTCTGTTGTTACCATCTCAATAGATAACACAAATTAGCTGGAGGCATACGATAAAGTATATTAACAGCAAAAATAACTTATTACAATATCAATTTTAAGGCTCGCCGAAATATTTTTTTGTTTTCTTTGTATGTTTTTTCTTGTTTTTATATATCCATAAAGTGAAAACAAATAATAAAATTGAATTTTATTTTTCAACGAAGGCCATTGCTGGGGTTTAACAGTCCCCATTCATTTTTTAACAATGTGGTCTTGTTATATCTATCAATTACAAACATTTAACATAAAGTTCTGAATTATTTATTACAACACTATGTTTGAACGATTTGATTGGAGTATTTAAAAGGTTGAAATGACCCGTCAGAAATAGGATGAAGTACCAATTGTGCAAATTCATTCAACTCGTGACCACGGTTAATAATAATAATTCAGGCGACTCCTTAATCCATATCACAACTATTATACATTTAAAAGCATTCTAACTTTGAGTTCAAATATTATACATAAAATAACTGAGTATTATGTGCAAGATCAATTACAGTCTTGCTCAACATGAACATTTTTCTATTGATAACGGTTAACAAAGAACAACAATCAGACGCAGGTGGAAAATATATTTCTGTCGACAGTTATCACAAATGATAGAGATAAGATTTGTATTGTATTTTCTACACGTTATCAAAATTCCAGAATCTATCTCAGTAGGACAGTAATTGAAACTGTTATCATGTAAATAAACAAACCTCGCGTCTATATAATTTGAGGAAATAACGATTTCTTAGTTTAAATATATATGTCATGTACATGGTGAGTACAGGTAGTAATTGTACTTAAATAAGACAACATTTCAAATATGATAGAGGAAAATAAGTCGCTTAAGAACGCTGAGCGATCTGCAACGATCGAAAATATACCATTTTTCATTATATGCGACGTTTTGTAGAATTTAATACCTTTTTCACTATTTTGATGAATTGGCACAAATTAAAGATTTGTACAAAGCTGACAAAACTATAGTTGAGTAACTACCTTAGTCTGATAAATGTTTGGCAGCTGTGTTGTATTGTTTTCAGCCATTTTAATGACCATTATTTCACACCATCTCTTTTGACATCTTGGTAGGACTTTCAACAATTACGATAAAAATTTGATGTTTTTTTAGAGTCTAAAAATAAAACCTTGACTAAATGATGTACAATATGCATTTGACAAAATAATATTTTGTATTCCAAAAATGAAAACGAGGCTGTAAGGCGTATGGAATTGATTTGATATGAATCTTTAAGACTCTTGAAATGAACATGAGGCAATAAGGGATGTGATATGGACTGTATAGGAACCGTCTGTATCCAATAATGAATTATATTACAACATCACGTGGTGCAAATGCTGACATTGCAATGGATTTATTATTTCAAAGTGTGTGACATTAAACTTTTGAATGAATATTTTACAAAACGCGCAGCAATTCCAACAGTTTTCAGTTCATTGAACGCCGCCTTTCCTTCTTAATGTTGTTTACTAGTAATATATTTTGTTATTTAAACAATAAGATTTCATTTCTTCTTAATGTTTTTATTCTTGAAAAGTGCGGTATAATTTAAGAACTAGCATACTTCGGACCTAATAGCATTTAGATAACTTCCCAGTCAGTCCCAAACAATGAATAATACACGGATCGCAGCCTTGGTCTGACTACGAGTCATTATGTAATTATGCCATTCTATTAATCAGTCATAACGTGTATTAGTTTAAAAAGCGGAGAAATAAAAAATCCCTTAAGAACGCAAAAAGACAAATTTGTAAATGTTGCAGGCTCGGTTTGATAAAGCGTGTTCATGAAAGATAATGGAAAGTGCGATTTACCGTCAATGCCCTCAAGGCCCGGCTTAAGCAATATGCAACATTTAACATGGTTAACAGTTTTGTGGTTTCTCTGATTTGGAAGATACACATATGGTTTAACAATAATCATCATGTCTTAGATAATCAGAGTGGAATGGAAACAATGTTATATCAAACAAGTTGCCAGATATGTCGGAAATGATTACTTCATGGGATATTGATTGTTTTAACGTTAAATCATCTACATTGTGTTTGAAAATGATTTATTCATTGAACGTTTTGAATAATTTGTAATAGTATAATTGTGAAAAAGTAACAGTAACTGTTGTACTATTTAAATGCGACCTTCAGCTTTTCTAGAAGTTAAATACATGTATGTCATTTTTAGATAAATTGTTTCATATAATTGTCAAATCAAGAATTAAGGTGGGAAATGAAATTTGCCGTCGATTAAATCCGTTAAAAGTAAGGAAACCCGTCGATACCTGTAATCAACAACAACAACAACAACATTAACTTTATTAAACTCAAGCCATGATAACAAGCATGTGAGCATACAGCGAATAATACAAACAAAAATACCTTGTGAGGTCACTTGACAGATTGTTTGCTTAACGGGGTTGACAAAATTGATAGTGTGCTACTCCATTTATAATTTTGAAAAGGACTATAAATTCTTGTCTGTGAATGTTCCATTTTCAGATATTTGAATTTTGAACACTATTAACACCATTTTATATTATTTTTAAAAGAAACAGAGTAAATTGTCAAGTATTGTATTTGTGCAGCCTGAAGTAAATCACTGCATCGAAACCGTGCTATACCCAAACGGTAGTGTAATCGTCCGATGTGTAAAGCCAGGTAACTTCGCGTAAAATGTGTTAAGTAAGATAAATAAATTAATAAATGAGTATCAACGATGATCAGTTTAAATATTCAAAAGATGGATATAAATGTTTCGAAGCATCTGGAAGTATTCACTATTTGATCATAAAAGTATAAGTTTAGCTAAATTAGCAGAAGACTGAGAAATGCTATAACCTGATAATGTCACGTGCCTTCACATAAGTAGAACATGTAAACATCAATTAAGTAAGAATTTGCATAGTTATTGTATACACGTTGAAAAGGATTAATTTTGCTTGTATACAACTGATAAACTACATCTATATAGGCATATTGACAGGTGTAAAATGTTAATGTAAAACAGCATGACCTATATTCAACATGGGGAAAAAAGTGTACTCAGTACTGTAAAACAATAAAAAATAACTAGAACTAGAGAAGTCAAGGAAAAAAGCTTGACCTATGAAACAAATAGAATAGAAAATGACCATATGAGTTCATATGTATCCATACATGTGACAAATGAAATGGTCAATGAGATTTTGAGGCTCAAAACTGGATTTTTTTAATTGACTCGAATTTCAATGCGTGTTTGGCACATTGGGTTCAAAGAATCTATATTACTCTCAAAATCATTAAATGATTATATTTTTTTATGATTTTTTTGTTGATCAATATAAATTTATTTCACCAAAAAATAAATAAATAGATAAAAAATATAAGTGTAATGATAAAGGCTATTTCTAAAACAGTCACATATCATTAGTTTGAATAATTATATTTGTTTTTTTCAGTCATACAATAATTGGCTAATAATTTAAAACTCAAGCTTTTGAAAACGTGCAACAACTATTCAGGAGCATACGACTCTGAAAGTCAAATAACATAACGTAAGTAGAAGACTAAAAAAATATGCAAGAATCGTTCCGTTAATTAAATCCACATTTGAATCTATCGGTCCGCTCTCTATATGTGAATTAGTAAAGCGGTCGATTAAAGTCCCGATCTTCTATTGTTAGAACTAAAAGTCACTGGCGCGCTGTAAATAGCTAAATGAACGCTGTTTTGAGAAAAGCGTAGTGATAGGATGCACTTTTTAGATAGAATTACCGAAATACTTAGTTTGAAACAGTACAGAATGATTTATATTCTCGACAGAACATAAAAGTTGAAAAAAAAACAAGAATAAAGATCAACAAGGCAAAGGCAACGTTCACAGGACGCGGCCCCCGACACACTCAAAAGAACCTAGAGCGGACATAAGGGTGAAAGGAGTGGGACATGTAATGTGAAATAATATAAACTAAAACAAGCCCAAAAGGGAATTAAAAGGTTAAGGGCGGTAAAGGTGAAAAGGTGGGGGGGGGGGTTAAAAATGGGTGAGGGGGGGGAATTGAGAAAATACCTACCGTCAACGACAATCCAACAAGACAGACATCACAACACATGTAAACATCCAAAACAAGTTACAATACAGACATGAAAAACACGTGAAGGAACACAGAGGGTTACCGCCTTGGAACGGTCAAACCTCACTCTTAGCCCCAATATGTTCCTGAATGACATAAAAGTGTAAATAAAATTAATCCCCGCCAAGTGAAATTCTAACAATGGTCATGGTTACATTTGACGAAAAAAATAAAACACATACAAAAATATGTAAATATGTAGAAAAAGGTACAGCCTAATGACCATTACCAAAGTACTCGATGCCTTAAAGGAAGGCAGAGCAACAATAAAATTACCTACAAGGGCCCGACGAAGCAAGACAGAAGACGAACATTAACACAATTCAGTCCCAAAGGGCTTTAAGAACTGTCCATCATAGAGTTTCCCACTAAGTCCGTCAGCTGTAATTAAAAGAGGAAAGCGTAGCGTCCAACTGTAAAAGGGTTGAACACCAAGCATGCTTTAAAAGCCGCTTTAAAAGATATGTATGTGCTGTCATCTCGTTAGTTGTCAAACATGTGCACATTACAGATGATTGAGTATTTTACGAGTTACACAAACATCCTTTTTGGGTAAAGTCGTGTAGGTGTCGTTAACATGCCACTTGTTGAGCTTCATAGTAACATAGTAAGGAGTCTAAACATTTCTTAGCTCCAGCATTGCGGATGTTTTTACCACTGGTATGCCTTAACTTTTGTAGCATCCGAGGAAAACTTTAAAAAAAAAATTTCCTGTGTCGGCGCCATATGACTTAAATTGTTTTGGTGCGCCGTAAATCCAAACAAAACACAAAAGAAACTATTCCTGTTTAAATAACAAGCATCTAATTTATTTTACATATAGTTCATAGAGCTGTCATCATTTATTTTATGATTGAACCGTGACACACAACTTGCCAAGATACTTATATTTTACCTATCAGTAAACGTATTGCACGCAGCACTTCTGTGTTGTAGACACATCGGACATTAACTGATTATCGTTTCGTCAATCATTTGTTCAGGTAGACAAGAGAACAACAAATCTAGTTTTTTTCACACTGGTTAATCACTGAGTAAAAAAAACATGCTGTGGTTTGAACCACGAAGAGCTCCAATAGAAATCTTGTTTGTCCATGTCAGTAGTATATTGAGCTATTTAACATGTAATTACAGTTTTTATAACATATACCATCATATTGGAGAAATACGTCTGGGATAAGTATCTTTAAAGAATATGTTTTGATCGCCTTATATGACACATTCTATATATCACAGGTGAAATTGTCTTACATAATATGTAGACAAACAATTATATCACAAGATTAATAATTTTATCCATTCAAATTGACTAGGAGAGATGTCGGTGCCAATTAAACATGCAACTTTAACTCTGAATATGTTACATGAAAATCGTTTTTACAAGATAGGGTTATACTGTCTTGAACTTCGCCACGGAGAAATTATATATAGTTTCATGCATCTTATGTCCATACGTATTTATTTTTGTTTGTTACTTATATTGTTAAAAGACAAAATCAAAATAACATGTTTGTGTTATAATAACTGGTATTATATTATTACATATCTGATCATTTGCACCACAGATTGCCCAAAATTGTATACTTGAGCATGAAACTTTTCGCTTAAGAGCAAAATAAATAAAAGACAAACATATACTGTCATTGCAGTTGTTTTCTTTGAAATCAAAGAAATTACATAGATTATGTTTTATTCCGTAACTCTTTTGAATTTACCTCCCTGTTTGAAATGGGCTCTTTTGAATATGTTTAATATATTTCCAATAATTTATACAAAAAAAAATTACTACAAGTAATTGTATAAATCATTACAACTTATATACGATTAATGCGACACAATGAACAGAAAACAAACACAAATTGTGTTAAATTTTTAAAAAAATAATTGTGTAAACAGAATCATGTTAAAAAAACGTTACTATGTTTTAGAGAATAAACAGTATTAAACTTTTGCTGACTAAATGAACAAACAATAACATTTTAACTCCCCGATCCTATTTCGAATTCTAGTTTTATACCCTGTGATTGTTAATATGTTTCGAATTAACTTTTGTACCGTATTCGATGAAACTGTGGTTGACATTTGATCATTTCTAACAACAACCTTTGTTAAATCGTCTTTATTTTCTCTCTCTAAAACCATGCAACACATTATGTAAATGAGGTAATTGTGAATACACAAATTAATCTTAAAGATTTAATCTGTTTGTTGAAAAACGCCAAAGAGTGTGAAAGCTCACTATAAGATAAGCTATGTCAATAAGTCACTTTATAGTGACAATAAAGAACTAATAACGTTTTTATCGTACCACACATTGACCATTATGTACGAAAAACACGCACCCTATCTGAACCGTGCAGGAAAAAAACTACTGTTGTTGCGAGAAATGTATCATGTTATGACAAAATAAATGTATCATATTGATTCCAATATTAGCTAATGTTATAACAAAATTCTGTATTAAATTGATTACATTGTCGTACGTTTTCTTTTGCGACACCGGAATAAGTCGGGTTTCAGTTGGTCCAGAAATATGCTTTTTGCACAGTTACATATCATTTATATGTATACACTTATACACATATTTACAAATTTGTAAACTTTAAAAAAGGACAAAGAATTATTGCGTATACATGACAAAAAGTATCTTTAAACAAATATATATATATACCCTTAGATACAATAAAAGCATACGTTTAGTAGGGTTTTCCGTCGCACCAACACTGTAAAGGTCTGTTTGATAAAGGGCAAATGATTTGAAGTCGACGACCTTATCCACTCGGGCACAGATGTCCTACATAAAAGCACATGTCACAGACATTCAACTATAAAAAAAGGAAACAATCAGTACCTTCGCAAAAACAGTACATACGATAAATCATTGACGAGATCATAAAAAATAACAAAAGTGGAGCAGATAAAACACATACTATAATCATTGTTCGTAAATCTAAAGTTAAGAGGAATCAAGATACTCTTAGTAAAGACTTAAACAAACATTTCACACGTGCTTTATACTAATGAAACTCTGATATTTGTCGATTAAATGAGACAAAATGGCCTGAATATATCTAGAATATATATCTGAATATCTAGATAAACCATACCATGCTACTGTTTTAAATAAATTAATTGGAACGTCAATTTAATTTGTTTATTTAAGTTTAAAGTGAACAATTTAACAGTTAATAAGTGAACCATTAAGTGTATCGGCATATATGCGGCATCTTTGCTATATCGTTCACATCTCACCAATCATTTGTTTCAATTTATTTAAACGAGTCTGCTGAATTTCTACTGCAGCAGCACGTTAATCAGATTGAATAAATATATGCATTACGAAGATTTAAAAATACATTTATTTTATTTTAATATCTATTCAGTGTTCATATAAAATTTGAACATCGTTAATGCTATTTAATCACTGACTATGTGTAAATGTGTGAAAATGTTTTATATTAGCATTTTAGCTTTAAAGTGTGCCATTCAATGTTTGCACTTATTATGATACAACTATGATACAAAATTATCCAAGCACAATTGTTACTTCCCCTAGAGGGTAAAACGAATAAACGTGTTAATTACAAATGTACCCATTTCAAATAATTTATATTTATTTCCCGATTTTTTTTTTAAAAAGTGTTAAAGTGTAATTAGATAGTTATGTATTTACATTGTTTATCTAACACTTGATTGTTAAAATCCTGAAACGTCGATTTAAAATGTGTACGATATGTACATTACTACAACGCTAACTTGCGATGAAATGTATCATCAAACCACTGTGACAATAGAAATATATATTATAAAAATTTATATTGCATATTACAAAACAACAGAATTTATCTTAACCATACGATGATAAACCATTTCTCAAAACAATACTATGAATTGATGATATAAAAATCAGATTAATTATATACTTTTCAATAAAATATTGAGAAATATTGATGAAAAAAAATGCGTATTTTCATTTTTCCGTTGCTTTTTTCACTGCAAAAAATATTTGTCTCTGCAGTCAAACTTACTGGTGTCTTTCCGGACTTCCATCTTCTAAAACAAAATTTAAGACTTAGTCTTTTAAATTGTAATGTCAGAAAAAAATTATATAAGAAACAGAAAATTCAAGTTTCTTTCAATAAATACAGGATTTATTTTCATCTTGTGGTATGAAAATTATCATATTTCACTCGTGGCTACTGCCACTCATGAAATATTAAATTGTATACCACTCGATGATAAAAGCTGTATTTATAGAATATACTTAATGCTATATATATATTAAGTTGTCAGATTTATAGGTAAGCACAGCGTAGAAGGATTTTATTTTTATACAAATTATTGCCTAAATTATCAATGTAAAAAACGTTCAAAATAAAAGAAAATGGCAACAGAAGTTCTTTTCAGAAGCTTTTTATTTAAGATTGAGAAAAAATATACTGACAGCAGAAAAAAAATCGTCTAAGTACTTAAATATGTCTTTGACGTATAACAAAGGATTTTGTCTTGGTTATCACTTAGTTTTATAATCATCATCATTTTGTGAACCTCTCAGGTGTATACTTTGCTACTAACAATTGCCAGGGAAAGAACTTGGGAGAAAAGTTTAACCAATATGAGTTGATGAAAGATGTAGTGATTAAAGCACAATAAGCCGTCATCTCATCTTCAACACTTTTCCAAACTTGAAAAGACCTTGCTATTTTTGATGCGGTTTCTTACATTTTTCATAGGAATGTGTTTTGCTGTGTTATGACTGTAACAAAAGTGAAAAGGGCAATTACACTGTTGTGTTTGTCTTTACAAATGAGCTATTGCTGTCCTTTCAAGTCCACAAATGCAGTTCTTTTCTGTTATTTGTTCGCTACACAACAGGTTTACAAATTGATTTATTCTTCAAATTGTCAACAAAATAGAATAAATCTAGATGTGTGTTGTTTTGATAACAACCGTTATAAAAAGAACTTAGCCATACTTACCATTGTAAAATGCGACATATATTTGCGTTAACGTTAGACCTTTGATTAGAAATAACAGAGAGCCCAAAGAAAGAAGATAAACAATAAGTACAGGAAGAGGTTATTATATCGTAATGCTTGTTTAAATTCAATCAGTTACAGCCTCACAAAATATGTCTTTGTCATAGAATTCACAAGTTTATTTGACCATTGGTTGTACATGCTTAATGTTATATGATAAAGACTTTTAGATATAACCTTTAATAAGCAAAGAAGTGTGTTATATTCGAAATATTTTTTTATAAGTTTTTGTTGTAATGTGTCGAGTATGTTATATAAAATTTTGTTATCGTATCAGGTGTACCATTATAAGAGTTGACTAAATGCATCCTTTTCATAATTCATACAGAGTAATGAGCTACTAGTAAAACGTCAAACGTTAATTTGTTAAGTGTTTGGATGTTTTGGAAAAGAAGAAAAATTTGGAAAAAATTTCTTGTGGTGTATTGTAATTGAAAATACTTGAAAACAGACATTATTGACAAAAAATCTTAAATGGTGAATTATTTGTGTGTACATTTGTATTAAATACTTGATATATTTTATCAATAAGTAGATGTTTTAAAAGTAAACTGTTGCGATAAAATCGTAAACAGCAGTTGTACTGAAGTAGTATGTTGAAAAAACAATATTACACGAAAATGTTTGTTTGTTGTTTTTTGTTTTTGTTTTTTTTCTTTTGTATTACCTGCTTACATGCTGGTAAACATTATCATGTTAGAAACATTTTTACAATTGTATATATAATAACAATATTCTAGCTAAGTGTAAGTTTGAGGGAAATATGACATAAACGTCTGAATGAAGAGACACATATTAGTACAAGTCATTTTCTACTTTTCAGAAACTGACATGACAACGGAGATTAGCATATTAACCTTTTTTAAAAGGTTAGTATTTTAAATAGAGAATATTAAATAATTGTAGTTTCAATACTGAATTTATTGAACGAGTTGCATATTATTATGTTATGCAAGCCTTTAACGAACATAATATTATTCTATCAAACATATTCAATAAATTTAGTAATAACCCTACACGAATATAATATTCTTTTTATCACATAGCCAAGTTAAAGACTGCTTAAGGTATTACCATCCTAATGCCTTACCTGCGCTTTGAAGAGTATTCAAATAGGCTAGAACTACTGTAAACTACATTGAATCTGAGGGCCATGGGTTCAAACCTCAGATGGGTCAACTTTTTTTTTTACTTTTTTTTATTTTAACATTATTTATGTTTCTCTCCATCCTTTTTTGGGTATTTTTTTATTATTTAATTTAAATAGGTAATTATTGGCTAAATAATGCTAAATCTAGTAATAAATATGGTCCCTGATATTTTCAAAGTGTTTTAAAAATTAAAACGAGACGGAAAAAGTATTTAATATTTTACAAGATCAACCAAATCTTCTTTTTTTAAATTTAGAGAAAGTTTGAAAACAGGCACTCATTCTGGTAAATTTTAAGGATTTTTTTTAAATTAGGCTCCCTAAGTAGGAAAATGGTCAAACACGTGTTAAAAATGGGTGGGGTAGGGTAACATTTTTATACATTTTTTTTTATAAATTTTGAGTAGAAACCATAATTTTGTTTATGTTGATTGTTAGCTGAATAGTACTATTTGTTTCTTACCAAAAATTAATGGGAAAACGTTTTTCATTACAATGTTATTGCAGATTATTTAAAGGTTACTCATTTCTAAAAAGGGCCCTCATACGCCCTAGATTCAGTTCATAAAAGTGGCCATAACTCGATTTCCGTACGGTAAAGTTTGTTTAAATTTTGCATACAGGTGTACTTTGAAGTATATCTGACCTATGATTTTTTCATTTTTCAGTCCCTTATAGTGCCCGTTAGGGTGGTAATACCTTAAAGTAAAAAAAAAGTTGTTCATTGACGCGCCTATATTGTATTGCTTTTATTTAGCGCGTCTTAACGCTATGTTTGTTTAACAAAAAATGAAGTCGCGTCAAAATATATTCACGTCGTGTAATATCGTTTTTTACGTCGCAAAAACAGCACGGGTATGCGATAAATGATTAATATTAATATTAATTATAATACTGACATAAAATATAACACCTCTTACATCACATAGTTTGAAAATTAATATAAATCGTTGAATTTCCTCCTATTAGATCCCATTCAACCTGATGCAGTCCGTCGTGAACGTGGATAGCTGGTCCTTTTCAACATATATTAAAAACATATATTAAATGTGTAAAAAATATGCATAAGTATGTAAATACGACGCTGTGAATGGGTGGCATCAGTTACATGCAAACATATGTGTTGTTTTTTAAGACATAAAACTATATATATAAGAATCACAAAAAGCAAATAAAAGTTGAGTACAGCTCAACTTATCCGTTCATCAGTTATACGATTTGCATAAATTGAAGAATCGGATTTTATTGTAATTACTTAACTTACTTATACTTGTATGCAATCAATCAATTTTAAATCATTCAGATAACGCAAGTCTATGCGAAAGGAAGGCAATTTATTTTGTTTGCTCTGTCTAGTATATATTTCCTATTATCTTTATCAGCGTCTGCATGAACACTTACAATTTTTAATCGATAGCGAATCGGAAAGGTACATATTTGTTGTTTTGTTTGTTTTTGTGTTGTGTGGAGGTCATAAAACAATCTAGCCAATTAAGTAAATCAATATATCCGATCATCAATATGGAAGAAATCTATGCGAACATATCTAAAGACGAATAGCACTTATTTGTAGAGTAATAAAACACACGAATATAGCGTATTGTCATCATTTGATTTTGAGAAAATTCTTCTTTTTCTCTCAGGTTACTACTGTTGTATTTTCCGTAGCCTTTCAAATAATGCAATTAGACGTTGCAAGTACTAGGCTGGAGCAAATCATGTTTTCAACCATAATTTAGGTAATAAATCTAGACATTTCAATGTTTATCGACGGAAACAACACGTGCATTTTAGTTGTTTTATACGAAATTATTAATTAATGGAACCTAAATTACACAACCATTTTATTGATATAATCATGATATAGCTACCAGCAATAAAAAAAATGATTCATTTAGAAAAGTGTTCTTCAATATCATTTATGAAATATCAACATGAAAGGAAAATCTTAGTTTTTGTTACTTTTTGTTCATTCAAAGTGGAGAGAAGTCAATATTAGATTGTTTTATACTAGTTTACATATTCACATGTAAACACACTTGTTTACAGTTATTTCGAAGAATTTATAATGTCACTTTGTTAACCATACACATAAGTGTATGTTTGAACTTTTTTAGGCAAATAACTACCTTAAATTTTAGTTCACCACGTGAATACGCAATAATTGTTTTATAAATAATATCTTTCGTATGAATATTCTTTTTTGTCTTTGTTTTTGGTAAAAGTTATACAGTTTTCGGGATCACATGTTCAGTATTTGTCTCTCCAATTAAAAATGATATGGGTTAGAAAACTCTAAAAATATTTATAATAAGTTCAAGTTCAAATTTTATTTGCAAATCGGCAAATCCTTGCCTTTGGCAATACATACAAAACATATACATACATAGATCTTGAAATATAGCACACATAACTACAAGATACATATATAAACATTTCAAATATCAGTATTTGTTTTTAAATTAACAAATAACAAAGTAGTGTTAATAATATATCATTAATTTCGTCTATTTATCATTTGTTCCATGGTATAAGATCGTAAATCAAAAGCTTTGTCCAAGTACTTACTTATCAGTAATAATCTATGTTTATTATTAGATGACATATTATAATAAAACTTATTCAGTATGGGAAAAGATGCATTACGAATATAAAGTTTTCTTAAATCCGAATAAAATGGACAACAAAGCAGGAAGTGATATTCTGATTCAATCATGTTTTGACTACATAGTTTACATATTCTCTCATTTCTGTTTTAACCTATATATCTGCCAGTTTCAATTTCTAGAGAATGGGAACCAAATCTGAAACATGTCAAACGTTTTCTTAACTTGTCATTTTGTATTACATTTAGATATTCCTCAAAACAAAAATTTGATTTGAAATTCCTAAAATAAAAGAGTTTTGGCATGTTATTTATTTGCTCATGCCAATTTTGTATAAATTGATCTCTAAGGCGTTGTTTAAAAATTAAGCTAAAATCAGAAATAACATTATAGTTATCTAACAAATATGAAAATCCTAACTCATTAATAATAGTATGAGCTTGCCTAGCCCAGCATTTATTATTTCCATTAACACATTGATCTAAATACATGCTATATATAGGCGAATGCTGATTATTAACAATTTTATTCCAAAACTTTTAAAGATCTTTCTTTACATAAAATTGACAAAGGAAATTTACCAAGTTCTCCATAGACAGCACAATTAGGAGTTTGTTTTTTAACACCAAGTACATATTTAAAAATTTTATTTGCAGTTTATCAATATCTTTATATTTGTAAATTCCCCATACATCTGAACCATATAACAGAATTGGAGTTATCAGACTATCAAAAAGGTGCAGTTTCGTTTTAACATCTAGCTTTATCCTGTCAAAATACCCAATAGACTGTTATATGCTCTAAGGCCTTGCTCTGCAAGAGTCTTAGTTGCTTCAGAAAAGCTACCCGTATAAGAAAATTTAACACCTAAATATGAAAAATTAGCAACAATATCTACAAACTGACCGTCAATGTTTATACTAAAATTATGTACAGATTTTCTTCTTTCAAAAACACAAACTTTAGTTTTATTAACATTAATTTTAAGCCCCCATTTTGACGAATAACTATATACATTATCAACTTGAGCTTGCAAGCTCTCTGGACTTGTAGTGAAAAGCACGATATCGTCTGCAAAAAGTAGCAAATATTTAGACAAGAGCACTTCAAGGTCGCTATTCGACATTTTGTTAAGATCTATACATTTTTCAATATCATTTAAAAAAAGAATAAATAGCAGGGGGAGATAATGGCTCTCCTTGCTTTAATCCAAGAGTTACGTCGAAAAATTCTGACATATTCATAAAAGCATTAATTTTTACACATGACACTACAGACGAATAAATTGCCTTTAACATATTTATCATTTTACAACTAATACCAGTATCTTACAGCTTAATCCATAACGCATCTCTTATAACTGTGTCAAAAGCCTTTTCATAATCAATGAAAATACAATAGAGTTTAGAATTTTTTGCTAAAACTTTCTGAATTATGGAATGAAGAATAAAAATAGCATCAGAGGTTGATCTCGAATCTCTAAAACCAAACTGAATATCGCTGAAAATTCTTTCTGACTCACACCATTTATTAATTCTATTGCGCAATATTAACGAAAAAAATTTTGCCATACAATTTACCAAAGTGATGCCCCTGTAGTTCGAGGGATTATCATGATAACCTTTCTTATGTAATGGGACAATTATCCCCTTACACCATGAATCAGGATAAACACCTGTTTCAAATATTTTATTAAAGATAACACACAGATATTTACTTATAAAATAATTAGCATCAATGAAAAAATCCGCCACTATATTTTGATAATACGCACTTTTATTTCTATTCAACGATGAAATTGTTTTAGAGATCTCATCTATTGTGATTTGGGTATCTAGCTGCTCGACGTGTACAGGTGAATCACGTGATTGTGAAAAATCGTCTGCATTAAAGCGGCTGTGTTGCGTATTGCAAATACGCGAAAAATGATCGACAAAAGCATTTAAATTTTGACAATTATTGGCTTTCGATTTATTTTTATACTTATTTATATATTTCCAAAATTTGCGGGGAGACGTTTTACACATATCTGAAATATTTGATTTCTCCTTAGAATAATATAAATATTTTGCATGTCTCTTAACCCTTGCATAATTAGTTCTGCTTTTCAAAAATAACAACATATTTTCATTAGAACTGTTCAAAGCAAAATTTCGTTTTTTGTTTAGAAAATCTGATTTATTATTTCTGCATTCATGATTAAACCATGGCGATTTTTTATTAATTTTTTGCTTATTTTTATGAAATGTTTTACCATGACATTTATAAGATATATCATACATCATTTGAGATAAAGTGTTTATACTACAGTCAATATCATTTTCACCTGACATTAGTTTATCACATATATTTTCAAACACATGTCTATTTTCTTCCAGCAAGTTGCAAAAATTATTATTATTTTCAGTATTCCATACAATTTTATTTATTGGTGGTACCTTGTATATTTTGCTATTACTTTGACTATAACTTAATGAAAATGAAATAGGACAATGATCTGAAAATTCGGTCATACCCATAACACATACATCGTTCAAAGAAGAAAAATTTTCGAAATCCGTTAAAAGATAGTCCACTGTACTCATAACAGCTCTGTTTCAAAATTTTGAATGAAAAGTACAAAAACCTGGTTCTTAACGCCCATTAGCTATGATGATTTTATTTTCTTTGCACAAAGTTAATAATTGTAACCAAAAGAATTAACGTGTGTATCGTTGTTTGATCGCTTCGGAATATCCTGGATCTCATCGGTCGGAAGCGCAGTGAAACGATCTAAGTGAATGTTCTCTACATGGTCCAGCCTCTCACCCGTTCGAGCGTTGAAATCGCCCATGCAGAAGACTTGACCAAGGTCACAATATTTACGAATATCCTCATTTAATTGCTCAAAAAAGTCAAACTCGAAAAGTTTGGAATTTACATCTTTATAAACATTTGAATCCTCAGGTGGAATGTAACATGTACCTAAGTAAATATCTGTTTCACATCCAAAATGCTCTTTTTTTAATTTAATCCAAACGATACCTTTTAAGTTAATATTCACAATCTCAAGCTTATTTAACAAACTATCTTTATAATAAATAACAATCCCTCCACTACTACGTTTCGCTTTTGACTTACTGTTAGGTCTAGGACCATGTACATAATCCAAACCATTAATTTTTAAATTTGTAAGTTTTGAAGTCCATGTTTCTGTTAACAGCACAATATCATAATATAATGACATGACAGAAATAAAAATGTATTTCCACATAAAAGATTGTGTTATTTGCTCACATTCCTCTATACAACTTCCAGAACAATTAGACTACATGTAAGTCCAATCAGACGGGTTCAAACCGCTCAAAATGATAATTTATTACCGTTACCTAAATGAGTTGCGTTTGGCTTTCTTATGGTATTGCATGGTTTACCTCATCAATTTGCATAAATTACAAAGTTATGCCCTTTAATCAAAAATGACCCTACCACGTGGTCATTATTGAAACATTGTGAAGGAAACATATTTCATATATCTTCTTCTGAGATACAATATTGCTTACACTCTCAATAGTGTGCATGTAACATATAGTACCAAAGAACTTAACAACTCATAAACAAATATTTCTTTCACGTTTTGTTAAGACATATTGTGCGAAGTTAATGAGATATTATTTTTCAAAGCGGGCGTTTTTAGTTTTTGTAGCCCGCTCATTTTAGTGAGTAATCTATACATAGAATGTGTTTTGCAAAAAAAGTCAGTTAAAAATGTGTTTGAACAATCACAACTCCATAAATGGATAAGTGAATATATTTTGCAGACATAGAAGGAAATAATACCTGTAATGTGTATTTTAGTTCTCTGTCTCACGAAAACAACACATAGTAATGTGATTACAGATGCAGAAAGACGAATTTATAACTGCGAAATAACATATATTTACGATTCAGACCTATTTTTGTATAACACAAGGTTTCAGAACTCAGAATGATGTATCGGTTTACTTTCTCGCGCATGCTTATTTTTTGTTGTTGTTTTGTTGCTGTTTCAAATAATGAAGTCAGCATACTTACACTTAGGATATGTAAAATATATAAAATGTTAATAAATTAGGGGAACGCGTGAATGTTTTTTACTGCAAATCTGATAAGCCTATTTTACTAGATAACTCAAAAAATAAAACTAACGCTTTCTTTTCCAGGAAAGAATTCTCAGCTACGTCTTATATATGTGTTTATATGAAAACGTTTCGCACATTTGACAGCACGTAAAACCCATTGCAGTAGAAGTGTGAATGAATGATAGGCAAATGGTCTGTGTTTTGTCGATAAGGTGATAATAGCGAGGAACAGGGGGATATTCAAAATGAGACTTAATGTCTTAAATTCCAAATATTACATTTGTTGTGTTAATAAATATACTAACTTTTCAAAATGAAATTGTTTGTTTATTTAGACAGGTGTTGCTTTCTGTCTTTTTTTCAAAAGTTAAAATAAACATCAGAGGTAACATTTTACACAGTGCTGTATTTAGATATTGCGTTTTATTTTGATGAAGAATATCATGACTTTGAATATACATGTATAGTAGGCTAGCACTAGTGAAGAGTATATATTTCAAAACGTTGGTGTAGATATATACTGGGAAATAAAATACGTAAAAACTATGTATATTTTCTCAAAACAGATGAACAAAAGGCCATTAAAACGATACAGTATTTTTTCAGAACCCCGTATGAGACACGTTCTTAAGAATATTGACGATACTTGACCCGAAACGCTACAAAAATGGTAATATGCGCTAACCAATGAATGATATAGAATTGAGTCTTATCTTAATCTGCCCTCAATGAAAAGTGAAAACAAAACGAAATAGTAAATGTTTATTATATATCATTTGCTGAATCTTTGCATTATAATGCAATACAGAGTATATTCCACTGGTTTGGGATTTTCATGACTGTATAAAAATGAAGAAAGAAAGCTTAAATGCCATTAAAAAATCGACAGTGAAAAATTGGAAAGAATGCTCTTGCATGTCGGCTTACTTAATACATGTCACACCTTCTTATTCTCCATATTGTATATAATGATTTTGGCCTGTGCATCAAAACAGTAAACATCACAAAAATTTACTTACATCCATATTAAGTATTCTTCTGTGAATTACTTAATAATTTAAAATTTATAGGCTCCTATTTGGCAGACGTGAATGGTGACATGTCATGAGTCCTTGCCCATCAGTGCCTGAAAAAGCGGACGGATCCTATTTAAGCTTAGAACAAGCACCAACATACAACAACAACACGCAAGCACACCACACATACAACTAAACCAAAATTTATATGTTCTGTAACATGTTAATTGCTCAGTATAAGTTTACCAAAACCTTAAAATAGTCCTGTTTTTTTCCATGATACTTGATAATGTAAGATGTTTAATTGTAGTAAATAATATCTTATATCATAAAATTTATTTTTCTTTACATATTTCATAATTGTTAGACCAATGCTAAGTCGCAATTGTTATTCATAGTTCATTAAATATTGTGTAAGAAAGTATAATGTCGGGTGTTCGTTGCACAGTCTCGGACGTTCTCAACATATTCATGAATCGATATCGTCCATGAAACTAATTGTAAATAAAATTCAAAGCAATTGTCCTTTGACAGATCGTTATTTCAAAATCTCCTCATTTATCAGCAAGGATATATTTTACCGTATATCCAACTGCTTTTTTTTTGCAACAAAAATGTTTTTTTATTAATAATTTACTCTGACAAAATAAACTTCCAGCTTTTCATAGTGAAACGTCCTAATATTTAATAATAATAACAAAGTATAAAAATAAAGATTGTTATGTAAAATATCTTACAGTAGAAATTTATTTCTATCAAAATTCACATATACTTTGCAAAGATTCACAAACATGTACAATATAACGTGAGTTATTAGTTAGTTATTTCCCTATTCTTTTGTTAAAAAAATAAAAAGACAAATATATGATTATGATATATGTTCGTTTCCAACTGTCTAATTTGTTTGTAAATTATATTTAAATGAAACACGACTCTCTCTGGAAAGATTCCAATAACACGTGTAATAAGATCATTTCTATGCACACAGTCGAAATAATTATCACAGCATTTGAAATATTTCCATAAACAAAGTTCAATTTGAATCGTGTCATTGAATCAGGGTTTCTGGAATGTTTTGAGATTAAAATTGTTTTACTGCATTTAGAAATTTCATCTAATAGTGTGAATAAGTAGTTTTATAATAAGTTAAATGGAAGCTTTAATTCATTTTTCACCAGAACACATGACGTGACGTAAGGAAATCTATTGTAATCTCTCTGATTGTTTATATGTCTCTTTGGACATCCGTTCGTCAACAATTTCTTCAAAAAAAGCAATTTCTATAAATCAGTTGCGTTCCTTGTGAATTAACTTTCGTAACAAATCACACTTTTGTTTTTAAATATTTTATCACGCTATTTATTGTTTTAAAACTATCTTTGTACACACTGAACAACGTACTATTTTTATGAAAGAAATTATTCACACCTGATTATAGCTTTTGGATGAATTACCTTTTTATGACTGGCAAGTAATTGTGTTGTTATTAAGACATCAATTTACATGTTATATAACATTAATCACCAATATCTCATAACATGATCACTGATTTAGTATAGTAATTAAACAAAGCAATTTCAATTTCCGTTTTTTCTGTGAGATATTTCAGTTATTAAGTCTTTAAAGTCGATTTAATGTTCAATCTAATAATTTGGGTAAACAATTGTAAGATATTTTGTTTTTCTATATTTTCCTATTGATACACAAACGAAATATAAACCATGCTATTTACTTGAGAGAAACAAGAATACAGTTTTGCATAAGTCATAAGAATGCAGTGTATAATAGGCAGGGCGTTATATAATAAATTTTAAACATTTATGAAATTCTACAAAATCTTTATTTGTGTATGTAACTGACATGAACGTGAGTGGTATTGTAATATAGTGTTATCATAATGGTAGCCTGAAACAGTTTGGAAGTCTGCTATCTGTTTTAACGCCTATCGAAAAAAGTTTGATAATATCAAAGTAGCTGTTACCTAAAGATATCAAAACTTACGTTATAATTTATGTTTATTTAACAACAAACCATCCTCTTATTCTTATACTAATGTCAAATTTGACTTGATACATTACACAATCAAAATTAAAAAAATATTGGTATGCTTTGGATTTGATACTAGTTTTATTTTTTCAGAAATCACGCTAGTCTGGTTAACTCCCAGTAAACTTAATAATTATACGCCTAACAGCATTTACCACACCAAGTTTATTTGGAAGAAATATGCATCTGTTAAAGTCGAAGTTTTAATAACGTTGTTTGTCACATTTCATACATCACGGGCAAAATTCTATTCCTAATAGATACAATTTTCACAATTTTGTTCTATCTCAGGAGAAATAATCTAATAACACGCATTATATAGACATAGAAAATAGTAAACATGTAGTATACATAATAAATAATTACATGCATAAGTATTTTCTGTTTTATATTTGGTTTTCTTGCATTACAAACCACATGCTAAGTACAATACTCAATATATTATGTTTTGTATCCAAACAAACACAAACTCTTAAATAATTTATTTCGCTCAGAAGAAAGAAAAAAGTAAGAAATTTCGGAGAAATTTTTGCAAACGACTTTGCAAACCGAGCCTGCAACATACTCAATTTTGTCGTGTCTGGCGTTCTTTAGGTATTCTGTATATTTTCTCTATTTTTACCCTAGACATAATCACGATAATGTATAAAATCGCGTTGTGTATTGTGTTGTTATCTCCCTTACCTAGAAACAAATGGTTTGATTATATAACAAAAGACTGCATTAATAAAAGGAAATATTTATTGAAAAAATATGATTCAGGAGAATTGTTCAGTTGTTTTCATCTTAATAGATAAAACAATTTAGCCGAAAGCATACGGTAAAGTATATTGACCGCACATGAAACTTTTTACAATATCAAAAAGGCTCGCCGATATAATATTTTGTTTTCTTTTAATTTTTTTCCTGCTTTTATATATCAGGACAGGTTTGTCTTCGTATTGTCTTTCCTTGATACATTTAAGATAATTACCATTTCCTCCCACCAATTTTATTTGACGACTACTCCCACCTGATTACTAAATAAAGAGACCTGTCATAATAAAGTGATAATAAAATTAAATTTTATTTTTCAACGATGACCATTGCTGGGGTTAAACAGTCCCCATGTTTTTTTAACAACGTGGTCTTGTAATACCTATCAATCACAAACATTTGACATTAAGTTCTTAATTATTCATTACAACACTAGTGTTCTAACGATTTGATTAGGGTATTTAAAAGGTTGAAATAACCCGGAATAACAGAAATAGGACGAAGTACCAATTGTGCAAATTCATTCAACTCGTGACAAACGGTAAAAAGAAATTCAGACTGGCTCTAAAATCAACATCACAACTGTAACTATATTCTGAAATATTCTAACTTAACAAAATATGATACATTAAAATGACTGAGCATAATATGCAAGATCAATTATATAGTATTGATATACCTAAACATTTTTCCATTGATAACAGGAGAAACAAAGAACAACAATCTACCAGTTGCAGGTGGAAAATATATTCCTACTGACAGTTATCACAAATCATAGAGATAAGATCTGCATTGTATGTTCTACATTTATTCAAATCTCCAGAATCTATCTCAGTAGAACAGTAATTGAAACTGTTATCATGTAAATAAACAAACCACGCGTCTATATAACTTGAGGAAATAACGATTTCTTAGATTAAATATATATGTCATGTACAATGTGAGTACAGGTGGTCATTGTACTTATATGAGACAACATTACAAAAAAGATAAATAAAAAAACGCTGAGCGATCAGCAATGATAAAAAATATAGCATTTTTGATTATACGCGACGTTTTGTAGAATTTAATAGCTTATTTCATTATTTAAATAAAAATGTCACCAATTAAAGATTTGTAAAAAGCTGTCCCAACTATAGTTGAGTCTCTACCCTAATCTGATTAATGTTTGGCAGCTATGTTGTATTGTTTTCAGCCATGTTGAATGACCTGTATTTCACACCATCTTTTTGACATTTTAATATAACTTTTACCGTTACTTCAATTAAAATAAGAATTTGATATGGATTTTTAGAGTCTAAAATAAAATTATGACTAAATGATGTACGCTAGCATCTGACAAAATAATATTTTGTACTCCAAAAATGAAGACGAGGCTGTTCGGTGTATGAAATTGATTTGCTATGTATATTTAAGACTCTTGAAATGAAAACGAGGCAATACGGGGTGTGATATCGACTGTATATGAACTGTGTGTACTCTAGAAATGGGAACGAGGCTACAAATAGGAATCGACCCAATAATGAATTATATTACAACATCACGTGGTACAATGCTGAAAGTGCAACGGTTTCTATATTTTAAAAGGGAAATATAACGTTCTTTTTATCTGAATGCTAAAATTAAAACGCGCATAGAAACAGTTTTCAGTATATTATACTAGAAATGTAGTTATAATAACATTATGGTTTCCTTCCTTGTTCAACTTCTTCCATAATGTTCTTGAATAGTGCGGTATAATTTAAAACTATCACACAGTAGTTCGGACCTCATAGCATGACCTCCCAGTCAATCCCAAAAAATGAAAATGATACACGGACAGCTGCCTTGGGCTGACTATGAGGCCACTATATAGCTGTGCTATACTATTCAGCAGTCATAACATGTGTTAGTTTAAAATAAGTGAAATAAAGAATGCCTAAAGAACTCCCGAAACGACAAAATTGTAAATTTTGCAGGCTCAGTTTGATTGAGCCTGTTCATGAACGGTAATAGATAGTGCGATCTACCGTCCACCTTCCCAAGCACCCGCTTAAGCAGTGTTCATCATTTAAACAGTTTAGTGGTATCTCTGATTTGGAAGATACGCATATATTTAACAATAGTCATCATGTCTATAATCAGAGTGGAATGGAAACAATGTCATATCAAACAAGTTGCCAGATATGACAGAACTGATTGCGGATATTGCTTTAACGGTATACAAAAGCTGGTACACGTCTAACATATGTTCGAAAAACATTTATTTATCAAACGTTTTGAATTATTTGTATAAAATGTAAATATAAACAGTTGTTATTTATTAAAGGACAACACTATATATGAGCTGTTATCTTACGTGAGTACACAAGTGGTCACATCACATCCGTGTACATAGCAGGTAAACAAGTATGTTTTATTACACAGTCACCTTTTGTTCTCTGTTATCGTCTTATACGAGTCGTTAATATGCCGTTTGTTAATCTTCGTAGTAACAATATCAAAAAAGGAAATGTCAGAATATGTAAATTAATACTATTACAGAAACATAATAACTAGGAATTATTCCCCATTTATGCTGAGGGGTTGTCTTTAAGGGTTAAAGCATCAGAATTGCATCCACTGTTTATCGTTACATGATCGTAGAGTTCGAATTACTGGAGTCTATGCATCCTTGAGATCCAGCAGGTGTTCACGAAGAAACGATCAGGTACACAAAATAAAATGAAACAAAATGACTGTTTTGCAAAGAAAAAACATATTTCGGGATAAAATTTACAAATGACAAAACAAATACGAAAATAATCGGATCAAAATAAGGAAACATTTAAGAATCAATATTGGAAACAATTGTGAAATGCTCATATCTAGCAACAATAACAATAAATATATTTTAGACTTCCAGTAATGTGCTATTTAATGTCTTATTTCATCAAATTTATATTAAATATTACAACTTTGAGGATGAATAATGGAGAATATGTGATTATTCTTTTCTAAATTTGATCCTGAACTTTAAGTCTTAGTGAACATGGACTCAGGTGTTGCTTTAACTTTGTAACACCCGAGGTTAGCCAAGGCCATCTTTCCTGTCTCAACGCAATATGACTTAAATTGTGTTTGGTGCGCCGTTAGACCAAACAAAACAGATAACCTGAATCTAATTTATTATACATATAGTTTATAGAACTTTCATTGTTTATTTTATGATGTATCTTTACTTTTTGAACCATAACATGTAATATTGTAAACACACAATTTACCAAATAACTTATTAATTACATATCAACTAATCTTATATTATTAAGAATTGCACGCACCACTACTGTGTTATACATACATCTTTCCTTCAATCATTTGTTCAGGTAAACAACAGATCAAGATTGTTACACACAGTTTAATCGCTAATAAGTAGAAACAAACTAAAAAAATACTTAAACTAGTTTTATCAGAATTTATTATATGCTTTCAAACGGATTACATATATGTCATAGAAAATTAAACACGATAATTTCACACTTTTCAACGAAGAGGCTATTTTTTAAAACGTTTCTCGACGGGGTACCTCGTTTTTATTTTCGCTTACAATTTCGACATTATTAGGTCTGTTTTGAACAAAACAAAGCTAATTTTGATTAATTACTTTAATTACAAATATCATCAAATAGATAAAACCTACTTCAAAACTGCTCTTGAAGTCATTTGGGCACATTTAGGTAACTTATGAGAAATAATTGTAATGAAATGTGTAAACGCAAAACACCCAGAAACGTAAACACCCAGAAAGATAAGTAAATAACGCAAAATTGGTACGACAGCCTTTCCAAAGCCCATGTTTTTCAAACTTTCTAGCCACTTCTTGAATGTATACACATTTGTTAACAACTTTTTATTGTCTTTTACGATCCTCGAATAATTTTCCTTTCTTTTGAATTGCAGTAAAATTGTTAAATCTAAGTTAAATCCCTATTTATCAAACACATTTTATTTTATGTCTTACATTATATAACCATTGAGCTTCCAGCGTTTAAACCACAAGGAGTTCCAATAGAAATCATTGCATGTTTGCCCATGCCAGTAATATTTATGTGTATTTAACATGTAATAGCAGTTTTTATTACGTTACATATACCATCATATTGGAGAAATATGTCTGAGATAAAAAATTAAATTATTTAACAAATGTTTTAATCGCCTTATATTACACAGGTAAAATTATCTTACATAATATGTTAACTTACAGGTTTTCCAAGAGAGGTTTATACTGTCTTGAATCCTCAGAGAAATACTTTATTCCGTTCTATACACTTTATATTCATTCATAGTCACTTTTTTGTTTCTCGTATTGTTAAAAGATTAAAGCATAATTATAGCAAATGAGTGTTATTATATAGGGTAAACGCACGTTTTTCCGTGTTATAACGTCTGCAGAGTCCCGAGGAACGGTTGGTGCCCGAGCCCGGTAGGGCGAGCGCTCCAACAGTTCCGAGGGACTCTGCAGACTTTATAACACGAAATAAACGTGCGTTGACGCTATTATAGCACAAAATTTTAAAACAGATTCATGATGTCGATTTAATACAAAGCACATACATTAAATCCTTGTGCTGGTATTTATCCAATTCTACATGTTTTACGTATGCGTTTTATTTGTCTGGGGCCAACATCTTTGGAAATACAAATGCTCAGAACCGAACGAAATTTCGAATTTTAATTGATTTAAAAAAGCTTAACATTGGAGATTTATTAACTTAAGAAAATATACACATTAAATTACTCTACACAATACAAAACATGACCCTCAGAAATTCCTAGAATTATTTCTGATTGACGGTAGAAAAAAGATCAATGACATCAGAATCGTTTTATTTTTCAAGCACACAAGTTTATAAAATAAATCAGGCACTAAACAGTATTCTCTCAAAGAATTATAAAGAGCATTTATCAATATAACGTCAATAAAACAACATTTTCTCATATTCATTTTGTGTTATCTTGTTTTGTAGGTTACTCGGAGGGTTTGTTTACATTGACAACGGTCCGTTTCTTAGAAAGGGCGACAACTAAGATTAACGGCGATGTCTATAGGGCCTACGCCGTATTTCCGGCATAGTTACTTGAATGCTGCTCGTCGTTACTTAATTTTTTAATATAACAAAAGCGCATGACTCTTTGGCAAACAAGGCCAAATCGTCATTTTTTTGGTTTGTTTACTGGGCCCTGTATGTATTGCGCATAGGTAAAACTGGGCTATAACAAGTGCGCGTGACTATGATAACACATGGTTTTGGTCCCGTTATAACATGGGCTAAAGAGGGAAAAATAGCCGATTTTATGCTATAATACTATTATATATCTGATCATTTGCACCATATATTCACTTCTTTGTCCTCAATATTGTGTATTTGAGCACTAAACTTTTCGCTTAAGGGCTATATAAAACAAAAAAACAAAAAAATAATATACCGTTATTGCAGTTGTTTACTTTAAAATTAAATTATTTACATATATAATGTTCTAGTCCGTAGCTCTTTTGAGATTGCCTTCCTTTTAAACCTGGGCTATTTGGAATATTTTTAATATTTTATACAAAAATAAAATAATTATAACAATGCTACTACAAGAAATCATAACAACTTCTACAAGATGAATGCGACACAATGTACAGAAAACAAAGACGGATTGTGTTAAATTATTTTATAAATACATGTACATATGTAAACCGGATGATGTTTAAAAACTTTATTTATTTTATTGAACATTGCTGACAAAATAAACAAACAATAACATTTTAACTTCCCAATCCTATTTCAAAATTCTAGTTTTCTTACGCGTGATTGTTAACATGTTTCAAATTAACATTTGTATCGCATTCGATGAAACTGTGATTGATCTTTGATCATTTCGAACAACAACATTTGTTAAATTTTCTTTATTTTTTCTCTCAAACCTTGCAGCACATAATGTAACTGAGGTAATAGTGAATACAAAAATCAATCTTAGAAGATTTAATCTGTTCGTTGAAAAACTTCAAAGAGATGTGAAAGCTTACTTTCAGATAAACTATGTCAATAAGTCATTTAATAGCGCCAATAAAGAACTAATAACGTTTTTATCGTACAATTCATTGAGCATTATGTACGAAAAACACGCATCTCATCTGAAGTGTGAAGGCAAAAACTACTTTTGTTGCAAGAAATGTATCATGCTATGAAAAAATAAAATATATAATATTGATTTCAATATTAGCTAATGTTATAACGATAATTCTGTATTAAAATGTCGTTTTTGTTCATTCGCTAAACCAGAATAAGTCGCATTTCAATCGGTCCGAAAATATGCTCTTTTTGCACCGTAACATATCATTTGTATGTATACAGTTATACACTTGGAAAAAAATGGATAAAAAAGGGATACAATAAAAGTACACTTTTGGTTGAGTTTAACGTCGCACCAGCACTGTAAAGTTCTCTTGTTACCCAGAGTGGTAAAGGGCAAGTGTTTTAAGCCACACGGCCACGGACGTCCTATATAAAAGCACACGTTACACACATTCAACTATTAAATAGCAGGACACAATAACATACGATAAATCATTGACGAGGTAATTATAAAATAACAAATTTAGAAGCAGATAAAGCATACACTCTATAATCATTGTCCTTAAATCTTAAGTTAAAATAATCAAGACTTTCTTTTGATGAAGACTTAAGAAAACATGTCACATGTCTTTTGACAGTACTTGTGTATACAAGAAACGCTTTATAAGTCGATTAAATGAGACAAAAATCATTAACAATCTTGATTAACTTTACCTAACTACTGTTTCAAATAAATTGTCTAATTATTGCCCAAACCACATGCCCCTTCTGACACACAATGTCTGCATCCGACAAACATTTTCAGCAGTACTCAAACATGCATGTGGAACGTCAATTTAATTTATTTATTTAAGTTTAAAATGATCAGTTTAACAGTTTATAATCGTACCATTAAGAGTATCGACAAATATGCGGGGCTTCTTTACTATATTGTTCACATCTTGTCAATCATGTGTTTCAATTTATTTAAACGTGTCTGTTGAATTTCTATTGCAGCAGAACGTTAATCAGATTGAATAAATTTATGCATTACGGAGATTTAAACATACATATTTTATTTAATATCAGTGTTCATATAAAGTTTGAACATCGTTAATGCTATTTTATCACTGACTATGTGTAAATGTGTGAAAAAAGTTTTATATTATCATTTCAGCTTTAAAAGTGATATTCAATGTTTGCACTTACTATGATACAACTATGATACAAAATTATCCAAGCACAATTGTTACTTCCCCTAGAAGGTAAAACGAATTAACAACTTTTACTACTCAGAGATTTAATTTTGATAAATTTGTAGCGTGTTAACTACAAAGGTACCCATTTCAAATAAATTATATTTATTTCCCGATTTATTTTAAAACAGTGTTAAAGTGTAATTAGATAGTTATGTATTTACACAGACGATTGGAAGTGATTTGACACTTGATTGTTAAAATCCTGAAACGTCGATTTTAAATGTGTACGATATGTAAATTGTAATGTCAGAAAATAATTTATATAAGAAACAGAAAATTCAAGTTTTTTTCAATAAATACAGGATTTATATTTTCATTTTGTGGTATGAAAATTATCATACTTCACTCGTGACTACTGCCACTCATGAAATATTAAATTGTATAACCATTCAATGAAAAACGATGTATTTACAAAATTAACTTAATGCTATATATATATAAACACTATTTCTCCAATATATGTGATGTTTTGCGAATTATATTGTTCTAGATTAACGATGAATCTTTTCAAAACTTAGATGGAATAATTAAAAAGTTGGAATAATTTTGCAATGTCTAGCAGTAAGATATTTAATAAGCTATTTGCTACAATTCGATTAGCCCGCCATTACTATATTGTCCAGAAAGATACGGTGTCTCGGTAAGAAAACACACCTGAATGCTCATTCGTTAATTTCTGTTTGACAAGTCATTAAATTTATTAAAATTTTATGTATATGAAAATCTAATTGATTTCAATTTTTTTTCATTTTTAATTATATAAACAACGCTTGCATTTTAATCAGTCATATATGTGTTTATCAATCAATGTTTATTCAGTAAAGATTGTTTATTACCACGTAATTTGTGACCATATAGTAATTAACATGCTAACTTTATACCCCCCCCCCCCTCCTTTAATAAATATCGTTAATTCACAGCCAGACTGTACTCACAAGGAACATTCATCACGTGTTAATATATATTCAAGTATATTCTTTCTCCGAAGTGTATTCTCATTTCTTGCTCCATAACCGTATAATAAGCTGTCGCTTGAAATTATGAAATTATCTTGCGTTTTAAAACCAAACCATTTTCTTACCTTTATGACATACATTGTTAAATATACCATAATCAAGTAGTAGTAGAAAGAAATATTTGCCGCTTCCCTAGAGAAATATATCACTTACATAATTACATGTGTCTTCTTCCATAAATTTAGAAACACAGTTGTAAATTCATAGACAATTATATGATATAGAGCGACAATACTGTCTTGGGAAAGCAATGAAGATAGAGGGCAGCTGCATATGCTTTTTAAACGGATAATTGATAGAATTTTAACTTGATTATTACAGTAAAGACATTCCTTTCCTTATTCACATATTTAGCCAGGTGTATTCAATAGATTAAGGAAACACTTTGAGCTTTCACATATATTTGCTTCATAAATGGAAATATTGTTCCCTCCTGATTCACTCAAATTAAATTTCTGTACGTATATATGAGCTGTTCACATTTCTGCAGCTTTATTAAAGTTGTTGTCAATTTATAATCAATTCAAGTTTTAAACATAATTTTAAATACAAGTTATGAACTTAGTATATACAATCCAATTAGCATTTAATATGTAATGCCAGTATTCTAAAATCATATTGATATTTTTACTAACTTTTATATAAAAATATGAACATGTGAATCAATTAAAATTGGAAAACTTAAATAAAACTTTAAGAACTCCAATGCGTTATAACTAAAATTAACTTTATTCGGGTTGAATCAGCGCTTTGTTTGTTTGTTTGTTGTATTAGTTTTGGTCATATATCGGCAGTCGATGCATTCAACTGACTTTCCTGGATAACAAACCAGTAATCATTATTCCTCGGCAAGTGACCCGCTACTTATATCCTTAAAATAAAATGTCACAATGAAATTTGTCTCACCCGAAGATCGAACCTGCTACCCCTAGATTACAAATCCGATACGGTCTTTATTGGGTAAACGGATTGAGCCTCTTCATGAACGGTAGTTAAAAAATGTAAGCAATGATTATGAGATGAAGCACCGATAATTTTTGACGTCATTCCATTGATAAATATTTGACTGAAAACCCGGCCATTCCTATAACAAGGTGCATATCCATTATGGAGGGCGATCGTTGCCAAAATTCCAGACATGTAATGTGTTCCTTTTGAAAACTACTTTTGAAAATGCGAACATGTATGTCTAGCATTTTTGATTGTATTCGTGCACAGAAAATGATATGCCTCTTAATCCAATCTTTTAATTGAAGGCAACTGCTTTTAAATAACAAGTTTACATGTAATTCTTAACAACTGACCTAACATGGAGAACAACAACAAATTTACAAGTTCGTATCTACCATTGCATATAATACATAAGCATGTTTACACACTTGTAGGTATCTATCTGTACCTGAAAAATACAAATGAAATGTAAAACAAACTCGAATACAGAAATTATAATTTAATAAAACGTGTTTGCAGTCGTAGAACTACAACAGTACGTTTACACAGTAACATATTTAAAATGACAAAAAGAGATTCACAAAGTTAAACGATTTTAAGTCATGCATGACGCCCCGCCCCTCTCTGAGTATTTACGATCTTTTATTAAGGAAATGTACGGACAGGTATAATACCCGTCGCCTCTCCTTTTTCTCAATAAAGTGAAGGAAAACACGGCGTCCATTCTAACTTTGTTTTTTTATTTCTATAAAAAAGTCAAATATTTTTGGTATCAAATGAAAGATTACTCCATACGCTTTCTATGAGTGCATCGGAAATAAAAATAATTTAAATAGATGTATTGAAATTTTTGTTTCAAAATTTATCATTTTTTCCTCTAAAAATAACACTCTCGAATTGGTAAGAAAAACACGGCGTTCCCTCCAAACCTTTTTTAAATTTCGTGATAAATTTTGATAATTTTGGATTGAAATAAGTGTTCTTCATACGATTTATGATATATGATTATATAATACCTAAAAAAATAAAAATGAATTAAATCAAAATGAATTAACTTTTCGTTAAAAAGTTTATCATGTTACTTTCTGTAAAATAGAGAAAATAAGAATCCCTAAAGAACGCTCAAAACGATAAAATTGAGAATGTTGCAGGCTCAGTTTGAATGAGCCTGTTCATGGACGGTAATGAAAAGAGCAAGTTACCGTCCATGCCCCCTAGCACCGGCTTAAGCAAAATTCAACATGAACTGGTACAATTTTGAATTTTGAAACATCCGCAGATGTGTTCATATGGCGATTATCATGGAACCTTCAATGTGACACGTAAGTGCCATACTATGAAAAACGGCATATGGTCCCCAAGTAAAAAAACAAAACACACTCTGAAATTCAATAAGAGAAACATGGCGCCCCTACTTACTTTTTTCATTTGTTGGTCAGTTTTGATAATTTAAGGGGCCTAATTATTTATTTATGGGCCTAATATTCAATTATTTATTTGTTTTCTGTTAGTTCCTTATCAGTTTCTAATTATTTATTCTTAGGTAGTGGTTTGCCTGCCCGTGCTCTGTCTTGTGCCCTTTCCTGTTTTTGTTTGGGGTCCTCTTGGGGTCCTTGCCGCTGGCTCTTGTTGCTGGGTCGGGTGGGGGCTGCGTTCATTGAACGCCGCCTTTTCTTGATGATCTTGTTTATCATATTTTTTGATAATTTTAGACTCAAGTAAAAGAATCCTTTATGAACTTTCTAGTGATGCCTTAAAAATGAAAATTAATTACGTAGAAGTATTAAAAATTTTGTTTCAAACTTATCGTTGTTTATTTTTTCACTCTTAAAACCACACTCATATATTCGGAAAAAAATCACATCGCTTCCTTCAGATACTTTATTCAAAAAAGAAAATGAATATTGAATGACAGTGAAGACGTAGCTTTGAACAAGTATATTAAAAATCTGGAAACAAAGTGATCCCTCGGAAGCATAAATCACAACAAAATTACATAAGAATTGCAGACTCGGTTTTATTGAGTCTGCACATGAGGGAAAATGAACAAGTGCAACATCCCTCACGCCCCCTAGCACCGGCTTGAACGGTACTCAATTCTCAACACTTAATAGCGCTGGCATCAATGATCCCGAAGGACCAGAAAAATATAACAACACTGAAGTGAAGTACGGGACAACTTTTTACAGCTGCCACACGGCTGGCAGCACTTGACACCTGCTGTTGTAAAGTATAAAAATCTGGAAACAAAGTGATCCCTCGGAAGCATTAATCACAACAAAATTACATAAGAATTGCAGACTCGGTTTGATTGAGTCTGTACATGAGGGTTTTTATTCATACTGAAAATATCTTATTAAAGATTGTACATATGTGCTACGAATAAGTATTTTCTTGATTTTGGATAGGAAATCTCGGTGAACGCTTTAAAATCCTATTTTTGCAAATACTTGCATAGTTTTTGTTGAAAATGAAATTTGTTTCAATACATTTTTCGATGATACCAATAAAAATATTGGATGGTTTTTAGATTATCAATAAAATTTCTCCCTTAAAGTTGGTCATATATTCCCCTAAAAATTTCCTAATCTCAGAAATATATGATAAACAAGATCAACGCTCAATGAACGCAACCCCACATGACCCAGCAACAAGAACAAGTGGCAGGCAAGGAGCCCAGGCGGACCCCAAACAAAACACAGGGCAGGGCACTAGGCAAAGCAGGCTAATCACTAAAATGATAAATAATTTGTAACTGATAAGAACACGATGTTAAATAATAAGTTAATGCATAAGTTATCTTCATCATAAATGATAAAATCAGCAGTTTTAAAGTGATGTTGGTAAAGACAAAACTTTTGTAACAAATGTACAACTATATGTTATGAAACATGCCGTATTTTGTCCTTCAGTTTTATTTAGAAATATGGGAGAGACGCTGTTTTATACCTGTCCGCAATAGAAGTTGGTAAATACTCCGAGAGGGGCGGGGCGTTATGCTTGACTTAAAATCGTTTAACTTTGTAAATCTACTTTTGTCATTTTAAACATGTTATCGGTTAACGTACTCTTGTAGTTCTACAACTGGTAACACGTTTTCTTAAACTCTATTTTCTGTATTTAAGATTTACATTTCATTTGTATATTTCAGATCTATAAGTGTGCAAACATGCATATGTATTGCATGCAATGGAAGATACGAACTTGTAAATTTCTTGTCGTTTTAGATGTTAGATCAGTTGTTACGATATATATGTAAACTTGTTATATAAAGGCGGAAACCTTCAATTAAAAGATTGAATTAAGAGGCATATTATGTGCTATGCACGGGTACAATAAAAAATGGTAGGCATACAAGTTCGCATTTTCAAAAGTCATTTTAAAAAGGAACACTTTACATGTCTGGAATTTTGGCAACGAACGCCCTCCATAATCAATATCGGCAACCTCTTTGCGAAATCTACTCAAACGGTACCTTCTTTGTACATGCACAGGTCATTCTCTGCTCAAAACAAACCAACGATGAATAACAATCCAAAGAAATTCCATTGTAGCGAGGAACGGACATATGTCATGTGGTAAAGTAGTATACCACGGAACACTATGTTTATGTTTTATTTATGTGTTGTTTTGTCATGTGCCCATTTTTCAAACAATAAGCTACATAAAATTAAAATGTCTTGCCTCGCCCGCCGCCTTGACATATATTTCAGGGTGGTTTGATTATATATGCATCATACATACTACATATGTTCATTTATATATCATCTTCAGACAAAATGCAGTAATTAATCATTAATACATGTAAACACTCTGCTATCGGTTTTGCAGCGGCACGGGCTTCCTCTGTGCTATTGGATTTTTATGTCACAGGTACCTTCTCTTTTAATGTTTTTTTTAATGCACGGGTACCCGTAATAAACGAGTAGGCAAAATAGCTTGAAAGACTTTCCAATACAGGTTGTCGGAATCGATCGCAATGGTTCGGCTTTGTATTTATTAATATTAAAATAAATAAATAAAAGGACAACAAGATAATAAACATTATATAATATCTATCATGAGTGCAAGTATAACTTGGTGAAATTCAAAAGCCAGCTTGGTACAAATCATAATGTTATTAGTGTCCGAGGTAAGAATGGTTCGATAAAAAGGAGGACGTACATATTGTTATTGTTTCAATAAATTGTGATGTGCCGCTCCCCACCCTTTTTTATGAACAGTGTGCTTATCAGTAAAAAACTTGTTTAGTTAAATTCAAAGTTTATCATAAAGTCAAAGAAATACATTAACTTTATAATTTAGGAGTAACTTTACCGTTAGATTCATTCATTATTTCTCTATTCAAAGAAGAACATACTAAGTTGTAACCATTGTATTAATATTCCGCCATTTTGTTTGCTTACAAATATGACGTCACACATTAGTTGATTTATCACATCATCATCTTGTGCAAAAAAATTCTTTACCTGTTGGGTACAAAGTGGGGTTATATTTAATTTATTAATCTGAAAATTTCATATCTCCACACATAATAACGGTATTTCACTTGTTTCATGTTTTTATTAATTCCAATAATTATTAGCTTAATTTATTATGTTTCAAATATGTTGTTCTATGTTGTATTTTTATCTTTAATGTAAGTTGTGAGAGGTGTAAGATCTGTAGGAAACCCTTTAGGAGCCTTTCCTACACTTTTCTTAAAGTTTCCCCACAGTGTAGGACGGTGTTGGAATCTTGACTATAAAAGCGCAGTTTTCCTGTCGGAAGTCACTCCGCTCAGATCAAAACATTCGTAGCAGAAACTAGTTAAGATATTATTAAGATATTATTTACAAGTTACATCTTTGGTAATTTTGATAGCATATTTTCTTAAATACTTAAGCATTATTAATAAAGATTTAAGTAATTTTTTTTTGTTCTAAAAGAGTATTGTTGCATAAAGTTTAAGCATCGTTGAAACTTCAGAGTTCTTTGAAAGTTTAAACAGTTGTTATAAATTTATTTTGCAAAGAGTACATGCATGAGTATAGTATATTAAAGATGAAATTTCCATTAAAGTAAACTTTTTATTGTTAATTTTATTGTATTAAGTTGCCGACACCTCAAAACGTACGCACACAGATCTATATTTATAAAGTTGTTTCTGTCAAGTCGATCAGATTTATAGGTAAGCACAGCGTAGAATGAATATATTTTTAAACAAATTATTATCGAATTATAAAAAAACGTTCAAAATAAAAAAATGGCAACAGAAGTTCTTTGCAGAAGCTTTTTATTTAAGATTGAGAAAAAATACTGACAACAGAAAAAAATCGTCTTAGCACTTAAATATGTCTGTGGCGTATAACAAAGGCTTTTTTCTTGGCAGCGTCTGAAAAATCACTTAGTTTTATAATCATCACCATTTTGTGAACCTCTCAGGTGTATACTTTGCTACTAACAATTGCCAGGGAAAGAATTTGGAAGGAAAGTTTCACCAATATGAGCTGATGAAAGATGTAGTGATTAAAACACAACAAGCCGTCATCTCATCTCCAAACTTGAAAAGATCTTGCTATTTTTTATGCGGTATCTTACATTTTTCAAAGGAATGTGTTTTGCTGTGTTATGACTATTACAAAAGTGAAAAAAACAATAACACGGTTGTGTTTGTCATTAAAAATGAACCATTGTTGTCCTTTCAAATAATTAAGATAGTTTCAGTCTTGTTTGACTTGCAATTGATCTGAGTTAACGTTCTATGAATGTCACATTACCAGTGGTGTTTATTTTCAAATTAATTGATGAAAACAAAACCATTATAGAAAATGCTGCTGATCGTACATACGGATAATTATAACCAAATTAAATAATATTTTGAGAGGTTTTACGGGTATTTGATATCCTATATAAATGAATGATTGAGTATTTAATGAAATAAAATAAATAAATAAATATATATATAAATAAATAAATAACAAGGAGAACAAGTTTTTACTTAAGACTACTAACCGTTTCATAACCGTTAGTTTGATGCGTATTAACTTCTTCATATACATGGGTAGAAGTTTTGTTATCGAATAAGGGGTATCATTATAAGAGTCAACTAAATACATCCTTTCAATCATTCATACAGAATTATGAGCTTCCATCAAAACATACATTTATTTAAGTTTTTGAATGATTTAGAAATGAAGACAAATTGGAAAACGTTTTTTGTGATGGTTTGTATTTGAAAATAATTTTGAAAAAGACACAATTGATAAAAAATCTTGAATGTTGAATTATTCTCGGATTACATTTGTTCATCATTTTTGTCAGCGTCTGCAGAAACAATTGTTAAAAGCATCAACTTATAAATCTCTCAAGTGAGTGTTTTGTTGTCAACATGTGCCAGCCAAATACTGTGAAAGTAACATTTACTATCATGCATTTGTTTAATAAGTTTGTTAAAACAATGAGACCATTACTCATTTAAATTTCATTATTTTAACTTTTTTGAAATTGTCATCTTCTATTCCGTCTAAGCTTGCACATAACATTTGTCTGTCATTTCTAGATAAAACAATTTTATTATCATCATTTTTGTTTCACAGTGTTGAAGAAATGTTTCTGAAATCTATTGCATATATATTTATTTTATATTGAATTTTGTTTGAGTCATATAATCAAACCATGCGTAAATATTATTATAGTATTGCTGATATAGTTAAAGTGTATTTAGGGACGTTTTCAAATGTTTTACATTGAATTCACAATCTTTCTGTAGATAACACTATTTCTAAGATGAAGTGTTTGATGCGGGATAAAATACTTGATATGTTTTATCAATTTGTAGATTTTTTTTATTTAAAGAGAACTGTTGCGATACATGTGTAAACAGCAGTTGTACTATAGAAGTATTCAATTTAATAAGCAATATTTCAACATTATATAAAAATAAATATCATATATAAATGTTGTTCATAATAGGCCTACTTTTGGTAAAAGTTAGTATGTTTAGAATGTCCTCCAGTTTGGTTTGTAACTCGTTTAGCAATTGTATATATTAAGATATTTATAGCTTAGTGTAAGTTTGTCTGCAAGAATAAATATGACATAAACGTTTGAATGAAGAAAGTTATATTATGACAAGTTATTGCCTTCTTTCCGATATTGAATTGAAAAAGAATATTAGCATATTAATCTTTTGTGAAAGGTCAGTATTTTTTCAAAAGTCATGTTGTATAATCACTGGAGTAAAAACCGACATTTAACAGAACCTTAAAACGCTTTAAGAATTAAAATTGTAAAACGATCTTTATTTATTTGTTTGAGTAATTATATAGTGAATACTAATGCATCCAATTTGCATAAATTAGTTTCTGTTATTGTCCAGTATTAGGCAATTTTGGAATGCTTCACGCAACTGGGCTAATCCAGAGCATTTCACGAAGCGAACTCACTTTTTATTGCTCTACCATGACCTCGGCCGATATACCTTTATCTAAAGTTTAAATATTTTTTAGACATGTGCCATGCTTTCATCTTATAATGATATTGAAAGTTTCGCTGCCATTTGCTACACATTTTGTTTCATAATACAAGTAATGCTTTACGATAACAATACGTTGATCTAACTTCAATCACAACATCCTGAAAAACATTTAAATGGCGCATGTCATTCTTTTTATGGTCATTTTAATAAGCAATACAATCTTCAATAAAAGTGATGTGAATTTGATAAAAAAAATACTGCCACGGTTTAAGTATAATTAAAAGAAAAACAAATGTTTATATGTTACATTTCTTATTGGACATCCAAATAATTTTTAATTGAAAAATGTTACAACCGAAGGAAGAACTTAGTAAGCGTTAAAAAAGTAATATATCTTAATTTCATCCTGTTGCTTGTGTATCGTTCAAATGATGCATATCAGTCATGTATTGGGTGATGACTGGCTTATTGTGCTAAATAACTTAACAAATATAAGACAAAAATATAAATATATTTGTTAAATACTTTGACATATTTAAATATTGATAATATTTTGCGAAATATTTCTAATATTTCATATGTAAGAAATATTCGATCAATCCTAAGCTCTTTCCGATCAGTGCGTTTCGAGGACTGATAGATTATCTTTTAAAATCTCAAAAAGTATGGGAAATAATATAAGTTAAATTCCACAGGTATTTGTTTTAATTAATTGTCATTATATTTAGTGAAATCTTTTTGGTGAAATCTTTTTGGAAAAAAATGCCATTAATAAGCATATAATCGGCCCTTTCCGGTCATGTCAAGTCCTTTGCGCGGAAAGGAGCCCTTTCCGATATCTAGTCATACCGTCATGTATATATTCTTTACGGAAAACACGTTGCAAAACATTTAACACCAAGTAAACCACAGCAGCTATTGCATGATTATATACGAGGGTTGTTCAAAAAGTAATAGGACTATGAGTCTTATGTCTCCATATTCCATTAGATTTTAAATATTTTCATATCCACGGCAATAGTTAATTGTTTTCTACAACTTCAGCATAAGTTTATTGAATTATTGCGCTAAACGCGTGTTCCCTGTGATATTAAATAACCATGGTAACACGCACCCGGCGCAGCGCATCAAAAATATTTTGACGCTAATTTGTACTTTAAGTTTATTCATAATATGTTGTCTTTTCCCCCTAATATTTCACCAACACATTTTATCATATTAAAATGTCATGTTGTCCAAATTTGACGTCATTCAGACAAGAAATCGCTAAACTATAACGTTTTGAACAGCAGTGATAATCGCGTTAAATGTAGAAAAATGACGTTCGTTAAAAAACTTAAAATGTGTACGTTCATTAAATTTTGCCAACAGATAGGCCCTACTCCTTCAGCTACGTATGAAAAGATTAAATTTTCACAGAACAATAATTAGGCAATAAGGACACTCGTTTTCAGCTGGAGAAAGCAGTTCAAAGACGGTGAATATGAGATCACAGACACGAAAGGGCTAGGGAGAAAGCGGAAAATTGAAGGACGTTTTAGACGTTAATTGCAATAGCGCTACAAAAGTATCGGCAATATACAGTCCGCGAACTGTCCGGCATGCTTGATGTTTGCATCGGGTATACTGTTTCAGTTCTAAGAAAATTATTGAATAGGGGAAATTTGTTTTAAACACTATTTTATTTTATTAGATATATATATATGTGTGTGTGTCAGTTATCATTGAATAAATTTGATAATGATACGCGGTAATTATTGGTATCAATTTTTCTCGATTTCGTTTAATAAATGATAGCCTGTGCTCAGAAGAAGAGAATATTTTTCAATTAATAAGCATTTTTTAATTTACTGTACATAATCATTTTGTTTTAAGAATGTAAGATGGCATGTGTAAATAAATAATATAAATCACTTTGTCATTTACATTATATGTCCATGCCCGTTTAGCTTCCAGAATACTCAAAATCACGAGATCAAACCGAAAGTTGCCGGCCAACGGGCATGTTTCGAATAAAGAAATGAAAATGTGATTGCTTTTTTTCGCTACATCTCCACAGATGAGTTCTGGTTATAGTTACATGATTCAAGCACCTAGAACATTGTGGAGAATAATTTCAGAAAGAATGACGCTGTTTACATTTTGAATTTATTATGCGACGTCATGAACGTCATTTATTTAACAATTAGCGTGCGCCGGGTCGCATACCCCTTGTCATTTGTAAGTTGTACAGAATTGTTGTTTTTAAACATATTGTATTGATTTTTTCACTTTATATAGAGGACAAATTCCGATATTCGATTTTTGTAAACTCGTGTACGTAGATGAAAAAATGTGAACAGTAGAGCTGCAGTCCTATTACTTTTTGAACAACCCTCGTATATGTCACGGTTCAGAACTGTTCACTATATAGGGGAGAAGATGTGTAAGCGGCCGGATAGCTCAGTGGGTAGAGTCGCGGTACGGTATTCCGAGGGTCCCGGGTTCGAGTCCCGGTCAGGCTGCACATTTTTCTCACCCTGTGACATTTGGCGCCCAACATGGGGCCGTGAATGGATACAGCTCAGAGTTTAATTCACATTGCTCTGTAACTCTGTGAAATTCGAGGACGAATTTCAATATAGCAGAGGAGTATGTCATGGTTCAGAACTGTTCACTATATAGGGGAGAAGATGTGTAAGCGGCCGGAAAGCGCAGTGGGTAGAGTCGCGGTACGGTATTCCGAGGGTCCCGGGTTCGAGTCCCGGTCAGGCTGCACATTTTTCTCACCCTGTGACATATATTTTGTCTGTTGAGTAATAGGTTAGCATGATTAGCATCTCCTCTGGAGGAGATATATAAAAAACACGACTCAAAACGAAAAATATCATAACTGATTCATAATTTCATTCTAATAGCATACATATTCCTTTGATACTACCTTTCTTTCAAAATGCCATACTTTATCGTATATAATTTTAAGAAACAGAATGAATAGTGAGCGATAAAGGTTTCCTTCCTATTTTCAAGTTTATCAAATGTTTACCTTGTTTCCTTTTTAAGGAGTTTAGACTTTGTATTTACTTATCGGATGGTATCCCACAAGATTCATACTTATCTAATACTCAAAACAACTCTGCCATAAAGCGATTAAAGCTAACATTATCGCTTTTTATTCACATGTAAAAAAATGTGTATTAGCATCACGATTTGTTTACTCAAATGTGTATCATTAGTATTTATAAACAAGTTGAAGTGGCAGGGGTCGTTACTTGGTAACTGCATTTTCAAGTTCGACAGAAATGTATGTAAAGTTTGTTTTTACTTTATTATGATTTATCCGAAATTCTTTGCAATTATTTTCTTATATCTAGCATTGAAGTACGCTATTTTATACTTTAAGTCATCATTCATGAACTTCGATTCAATTTTAGTACCAAACAGGTTGTAGTTTATTCAAACAATGTTTTGTGTTATACTTAGTTGTATTTATTAACAACACAGATTTTACATCGTGATAAGTTGGGTAAGCAAAATAATAATGTCCGGTGCAGACGATAGTCAATCTGATAAAAATCAGCTCTTAATAACGCTTTCGATCTGACCCTATACAAAATCATTGGCGACGTTTCACACATCCAATTATCGGCGAGCTTTCATAATTTTGAAAGATGGTGGTCCTTCGGAAAACCAATACATACTGAGTGGGTAATTTTCACGATTTCGAGAACAAATAAGGCGTTGTCCATAAAGCTGACAGTTAAACTGGCAAACCAATCTTGTCCACTGAAATTTGACTTTTATTTCCAGATAGTTTGTTAAAAATCATTTCAAACATATTGTAAAACAATTACTTCAAACATTTTTTTAACAAAAAATCAACAATTTGTTTAACTTCCACGCTTAACGGTTTTATTTGATAGTTCTTCTAATGCCTATGTAAAAACCGGTTTGATTGCATGGCTAAAATGGCCTTTTCGGGAAATCCGAATTATAAAGAAGGTGAAACATTTACGGTCGTCGTCAGATCTACATAAAAGAAATAAGTATAGTTAAGTCAGATTGAGACGATAGTCTTACTTGTTTTCTTCAAAACAAATAACATTGGACTCTCTTGTATTTTTTTTATTCAAAACGAAAATCCACTGATCCTGTTAATCATGAAAAAGAAGTATAATGTGCACTTTTCTTTTTTTAAACTTGTAAATATATTTTTTTTCACGAAAATTTGCATTGGCTGTTTTCAATAAATAATTTACAAAATCTGTTCATAATTTTAAAAACTTTTATATGGCAATTTGATTTGAAAACCTGATAATAGACGAAATACAATGTATTTGTGCAAAGTATATCGGGAATGAATATCTGGATGGGTCTGCATTTCATAAAATTCTGTTACGATCACTACACTATTAACGTGCACATTTATGTAATTGATGTTTCTTGCTTGGAACTTTGAACAGTCAATGTTTGAAATATTTAAGCATTTGAATGCAAACATTTAGCAACCAGCAGTATAATATCTGCTCATGTTGTTCTAAACTGGTGGCAACGCAGTAGGTTAAGGGTGGAAACCTTATCTATTAGAATGTAATAAAGAGAAACGTTGCGTAACAGTAACATAACCGTGATGTTTCTAAAATCGGAAATTAAATTAAAGTAAAAATAATAGATCATTTGTTTGTACACAGACACTTTCAACGGTAATAGAGCACACCACAATCTTTCTGTATGTTTGTGTTTAAACCTTCATATACAATTAGCGTTTAAAAAGTCGGCTATTATGTTTTGTATGTCTATTTTAAACTGAAGGAAAAATAATCATTGCTTGCAATAATGTTATAACAAGTAAAAAGAGTAAAAAAACAGAAGAATTTCATTTAATGTAATTATTTTACTCTTCTTTTAAGAATCATAATCAAATGCAAAAGATAAAAATAATATATGAATAAGGTCTGTTTAACAAAAAAGTAAATGCACAGAAGTACGCATCTTATATTTTGAAATTGACACTTGTACGAAAATTTTATTTTGTAATCACTTTTATCCCTAACAAATGTGTTTTTTTAATTATCCTAACCCAAAAGCCAGCCTAAATGATAACACAGATAGTTATGTAGGTATCAACACAAGTCAGCTCTCCTAAAAGATGTCTAACCAATCAATGATAAGAATGTAAGATACTATGATATTGATTTCCTCTTCTGAACTTTTGGCCTTGTTGCTTTGATCTCTAAAGTATAAAAACGAAGGATCAGATAATTTGAAGAAGATGCTATTGTTGTAAATTATAGATAAACCATTTTATCATCAATCTTAAAGAAAGGTTTTTTATATTGCGTTATAGTATCTTTATGATGTAGGTAGCATTTCTGGCTCAAACTCTGATTTCTAGTAATATATTGCTTTCTTCTGTAATACATAAATAACGAATTAAAATGTCATTTCAATAGAAATGACATTGAAAACATATAATTTATTTTTCATTCCAAACTTTAAAAGTGATTCCATTCAAAATCATTGAAAGACAATAAGAAAGAAGGAATGGACATGGGAGAGAAACATTCACGACTTTCAGCGTCCTTAAATCCAAAGGCAACGGCACCAAAATGGGCACAACAACACAATAACAGGCAAAATGGGAGACGTAGGAGGTAATTATAAACTTAAAGGGAATGTTTAACAGGAAAGGAGATATGAGAGAATTTTTATCAGTAAATATTTTCATTCTAACTGCTGAGACGCTTGCTGGCGTATTCATGTTTTTACGGCCAACATGAACTTGTCTTGATAGCGCCTATCAAAATACACGTAACTAATACAAACCAAGAATCAATTTAACGCTCTCTAAACAAATATCGAATGTTTTTAAAGTGTAACAGGCTGATTCATCTCCTACATAGATCGGTTGTTGATTGCTCAAATGATTTAAAAGCATGAAGAAACACAACAAATTGATTCCGCCCAAATGACGACTTATGATGGGGTTTTAATTGAGGGATAGCGTCATCGGTTTCATTTATTATCGATTAAGTACTCCATCCTTTTTACTCGGACACGTTTACAACATACATTATTGGAACAACAATGTAATTTCAATTGATGAATTATTATGTTTCTGAACTAAATCATATGAAATATTATTTTGAAAGAGATATTTTGTATTATGCCATTTTTATAACTTTTGTTGAACCTAAATGTACGTTTACGTGGCAAAATATACATTTCTGTAAAAACAAACAAGGTTAAAATATAAAAATTTAAGAAATCACTAATATAGCACTGTAATATAGTACTTAGAAGAATATTCATTCTATTAAAACTAAATTGTCAACTAAGTGATTCAAATATCCTGAATTATGCTGCAGGCATTAGTTTTAAATCAATTCGAAGAAAATATATATTTTAACAATTGGCACACGTTGCCCTTTTCCCGTTTTTTTGTTTTCTTGTGCATAAAACTATAAACTCTGAATCGAGATTAATGCTTTTGATAATTTTATAGCAATTCTCACAACAGGTTCAACTGGGCTAGATGGATTGCAAACCATGTCAAAGTGTAAATTCTATAGAATTATATTTTAAATTTGGAAACAGCGTGTCCGTTAAATTCTAACCTGTTCAGGTTTTTATATTTCGTTAATGCCTTAATCGGTACATAGTCTGAAACGGATCAATAAAGGACATAAACTATACTTGACTTATATCGCTAAATTGCGTTTCATTTTATTATTCTCGGATGTATACTCATTACACTTCCTATCCGCCTAATTTCTTTATCTTTAAATAATCTATGAAACAAATGAACATTTTATCAATAATTTATTGACCTAATACTAACTAAATAACATAAGTTTGTTGATATGGTTAGCACAATATATAAAACAAATAGCTGGTATCAGCAAACAATCTGCAATGTTTAGATCTGTTACCTTTAAATAATCTTAAACGAGTAATACATCTATTCTTCCGAAACCAAGACTATGAGTACTAACCATATTAAGACATTCGCAGATCTCACAAATAAGACACTAACATAGACCAATGGTAAATAGCTGACAGGGTTATACATAGAAATAAAACAAAAAAGAAAAAAAAATAGTATTCCTAGTGTATTCAAAAGAATATCGCGAAAATTGTATTGAGGCATCCTTATGGTATTGTCAGTTATTTTGTGATATTTCAAAAGATAACAAATCAAATATAACTTTCTGTCTTTATAATTATTATATTATGTCAAATCGTTGCGTTCAAAGCTTTTTACATAACAATTAACCTCAATTTTGTAGCAACTGTTGTCTTAACGTATAACTTTAAGCACTCCACGTGGAGATGACACCATGTGTTTCCATTCCTGCACTGACGGATGGACCGGATAATGTTCGATCTGTTTGCGCTCATCTTCGTATTGTAAATACGTTGACTTTCATTTTCCTCAGCAAACAAACTCATGTAATCTTTACTAAAACTGAAATGAATCATTGAAATTATTATTGATTATTTATCCATGAAAGACAACTTGACTGTTGTTCACAAAATGAAGGTTTACGTCGAACAAATATAATATTTTAATTAATAAAAAAAGAACACTTTCCGCCTAGAACCAATAAAGAATTCCCCTGATAGAATAATCATTATTATGTGATAAATGTTTAAAGATCTGAAATTATTTGGCCATCTTTTTTATTTCGTCTGTGTGCATAGATATAAACTAATTAAATGTTTTTATTGAAGTGTATTCAAAGCCAAATGTGATGTATTTGATCAGGAAAGTACCTGCACATTTTACAGATGAAAACGATTTTGAGATGCTTAATCTTTCTTTTGACATTTTTGTTTCGAATTAAACGGAAATTTCGGCTTTATGTCAAAGGTACATATGGCAGTTTTTAACAAAAAATTGTTTAGCTACCTGACAGTGAATTTGTTTGTGCATATTTTGATAGCTTGAATTAAACTGCTTTGTAGATATTTTTATTTTGGTTGGTAAAGTCATTATCTAAATGCTTTCTTTTTTATTTCCGACAAAAATATCTTAATTCTTACACATCTCATTGCTATTTATCTTGCATTTAAAGTCATTTATTTATTTAGTATTTTATGAAAGAAAGGTAAATTCTTTTAATCTACCATTCACTCTTGTCACTATTAACAATTTATACAAAATCAAAGCGTGTTGCCAATTAAAGGTGTTGGAATAAATCAAAGTATCTGGCTGCTCCTTATCAATATTATCTTACTGTATTATTTTGATTAGCAATGTTTCTTGCCAAAAATCAAAAGACGTGAAAAACATCTTTCAGCACGTAAGTCGTAATTAAAGTTTTTTTTCATTAGAATAAATATATTTATCATTGATTAAAATTTTCACATTATATTTATGTTTAGCATTTTACAGTATAAAGATGCAAGTTCTAGGACTTAAATATTTAATTGCTATCATAAAAGTATACGCACAACATACTGTCACAAAAACTATATGATAGGTCAAATAATATACACATACTCTCTAGTTAATACTCAGAACAGATGGTAAACTGGTACATATCCAATGCTTCCGTAATAACCTAGCTAAATTATTTTAATATTTTACATTATTTGACGCCGTCAATGTTAGATAGTTGGGCATGAAAAATGACCTGACTATTTGTTTCCTAAAATTATCATATATTGGGCAACTAAAAACAATATGATATGGACTCTGTCACATTTTAACTACATATCTTAAATTTGTTTTCTGAATTTAAATACTAACGTCTACCAACTTCAATTTGTAATTCATGAGAACATAATTTTAATCAAGCTAATTTAATGATACGTTTTCTAAATATCAATGATTTATTTCAAAATCAGTATAGGTATTGCTTTATAGTTTGGTGAAGTAGTTTTACCATTTTTATAAGCAGAAACAATTACCACTTTACTCCATATCTCTTGACATATACATATATCATACATATAGTAAAAATAATACATAAATTAAAATGAAGATACCAGTAACACACAATTTGCATAGATAAAGAAATCCGATACATCTTTGTCTTAGTCACAACATTTATTACGTGTCAAAGAGGATATTGTGTGTTTAAGTTCTCTCTTTTTCTTTCAATCTTACATTAATACTTTCGTCACTTTCCGAATATGGAAATTCACCAGGGGTTTATCTATCACACGCATTAGATATTGTTTGAGAATGAGTTTTTAACGACAATGTTTTTACGATTTAAACTTTTACATATTTTGGCACAATTATACTCAAATTTCACAAATTGATTTTTCCTTATTAAAATATTACAATTTAGCGGATCATTTGGCATTAAAAATTATTTCTACACATAATTGTATGTTCTTTTTCATTTTTTCTCTGAATTATTTCTTTAAAACATGATTTTCGATGATTTTCATAAAAATCCATTGAAATTTCTTTTTTTAAATCATCGGTAAAGTTATGTCGAGAAGAAGTTATAATTGAGTTCTAGTGGAACAAGATGCATTAATAATTAAGATTGCCGTAATGATCTTTTGTTTGCAGCTAATTAAATTGACCCGTTCTCTATGTCTTTATCACAGAGTTCCAGCTAAAAAAAACCTTTAGCTATTCCTTAAATTTATCGTCTAACTACGAGATGAATGTCTTTTTATAGAATGCGGGGTTGTAAATTGGACTTGACTTTCTTTAAAGTCATGTTCATGGCATTTTTTTTTTGGGGGGGGGGGGGTGTAAATTTTTATTATTATTCATTAATTATTGCATAGAGCATTGCTTTGAGAATACAAGACAACTATTTTATAGGATAATCAGTCATAGTTTATTAGTAAGAATATGAACACCTTTTTCTTATTATTTCAATTTGCAAACACTAACATAAATCAATAAATCACTGACATCATTCCAGTAAAGTAAATTGACGCTGCACTTATTCATTATCCCTCATGTACAGACTCAATCAAACAGAAGTAATTTTGTTGTGATTAATGCTTCCGAAGGATCAGAAATTGTATGAGTATGGACAACTTCTAAAACATGTATTTTTCGAATTATTTGATACAAAAATCAGTCCAATTGTGTTATATGGGAGCGAGATTTGGGGTGCTAGTGAGCAAAAATTCACTGATTCCATTCAAAATTATGCATGTAAAAGATATATGTGCCTTAGTCAAAAAACAATTAATATAGCTATTTTGGTGGATTGTGGCAGATATTCAATGTTTATTACAACTGCTAAAAGAGTTATTAAATATTGGTGTAGAATCTTAAAAATGGATGAACAAAGATATGTAAAAAAAGCAAACAATATGATGCAATGTTTTGATAACTATGGACAAAATAATTGGGTTACATATGTTAAAAATTTAATTAATATGAGAAATGGATTTGGGCAAATTTGGTTTGATCAGAGTGTACCTAATGAAAAGTTATTCCTTCATCAATTTACTCTTAGACTTAAAGATCAGTATCTTCAAACTTGGCATTCTGATGTGGGAAATAGTTTTAAACTGTCATTGTATGCAAATTATAAGTTAACTTTTGAACATGAAATATATCTAGATTGTGTAACAATAAAAAAATTTAGAAATGCATTGGGTAAATTAAGGACCTCTTCACATGACTTAGAAATAGAAAGAGGTATTCTAACACTGAAAGAAATCAAAGAATATGCAAACTTTGTAATACTGAAATTGAAACTGAATTTCATTTTGTTTTAAAATGTCCTAGATTAACCTCTTTTAGAGAGAAATATCCCATCTAAATTCTATCTGTCCCCTATTAATAAGTTCAATATTTTGATGTCATCGAAAAATGTAGATATTATAATGAGACTGGCTGTGTTTTGCATATTGTGCTTTTCAAGAACGTAAAATGTTGCTAAATGATATTGTTTAAATATGTATTTATTTATGTATGTACACATTCTGGTGGGTAAATACTATGATAAATGATATTGCTTAAATGTGTAATTATTTATGTATCTACACATTCTGGTGGGTAAATACTATACATATATGTTAAAAAAGTTTATTTCTGTCACTTTATATACATTTATACTAGTAGTTATAAATTGTTATTGATCTATATAGTACACTGGCACTACATCATGTCATGCTTGTAATGTATATGTTTTGTTGATATGGGCCGGAGGCCAAAATCAAATAAATCTTTTGTCATTGTCATTGTCATTGCTTCCGAGGGATCACATTGTTTCCCGATTTTTATACTTCACAACAGAAGGTGTCAAGTGCTGTGTGGCAGCTGTAAAAATTTGCCCCGTTCTTCACTTCAGTGTTGTTATATTTTTCTGGTCCTTCGGGATCATTGATGCCAGCACTATTAACTGTTGAGAATTGAGTACCGCTCAAGCCGGTGCTACGGGGCGTGAGGGATGTTGCACTTATTCATTATCCCTCATGTACAGACTCAATCAAACCGAGTCTGCAATTCTTATGTAATTTTGTTGTGATTAATGCTTCCGAGGGATCACTTTGTTTCCAGATTTTTACATAGGTAAATAGACTTATTGCATTTTAACATTATGATGACAGGGCCATAATTATATAAGCTTTTTTTACAACTTGTTGCAGTTTAGTAAGTCACATTGTAACAGACAACTACATGTTCTTATATCTTTTTTTTCAATTTTAAATGTAGATAACATCATGTTTTCCGTTTATATTAAATAGAAGAAATGATAACTTCCGATAGATGATCATCTTTCCAATGTCAAAATCAAATGTCAAAAATTTATTATTGGTATTAAATTATGATTAAAAGTCAGCCCGATGTTTCGAGTAAAACGAGTTAGGGATATTAATGTTCACTGTTTTTGAAACTGATCTCACAATAAACAAAACTGACATGATAATTTACATAGAATATAATAGAGACACAGCTACGAGTAGGAGATGCCACATTAAAAATCATTTAAAACAAGGAAATGTTGTAATGTATCAGAAGCAATAAAAACAACTCAATTACATGAAAACTGCAGAATCTGGTCATAAGGGTTAACGGAAAAATACAACATCCTTCACACAGCCCCTACATGTATCACTAATTTTAACTGTATTGATCTCAATGGACCAGAAAAATAACTTTCAGGTGATTTGTTACATTTCATAAAAGTGTTAACCTAATCAATTTTTTATCTGAACAAATGATCTGATTTTATGAAACAAATGCTACATAATTTTCTTGCTCGTAACGGAGTTCATGTTATTGTGAGCAAGAAGATGTATCTGAAAAATTTGAATCAGAAAAAAAAAGTATTTAGTATCTATCTCAAAATTATGTTTTGTACGTGTAGCAAGCTAGCGATACAATAGATCTCAGATTGTAACATGCTACTAGTCATGCTAGTAGACAGGAACAGCTGCTTAGACAAACGGTGATTTATATCATCAGTGTTAACATTACATCGACAAACGTAGGCGTTTTATCAAGCTGACCATGAATTAGATAGTTTCCTGACATTAATGAATTAAGAATAAAAGTATTCTTTAAATAAATCATACAGCAATGGCTTACTATTTGTATCTTCAATTAAGATTTTGACGATGGCCGTGCATGAAAGAACTATGATACTGAAAATATCATACACTACGAAACGTTTTCATGCATTATATAAAGTTTTTTTCTTAACTAAGCTATTGATTAGTTGAATAAAAACGAGTGGGATGAGATGAATATACATATACATAATATTATTAAGATATTTTTATGCAAACGGCCATTTATCTTTTGTTACAAACTTATAACACAACGAATTTCCTTTCTTAAATTAAACAAAATAACAAACTAATTTTTTTTCAACAGCAGCGTTAATAATTGATTTAAACGCAACGGAAGATCTATAAACATTACCTTAAATAATTGTAATATTGTAAGAAGATATTTTATCAGTCACGCAGAGACATGTAAAGTGAAAAAAGCAACTGAACTAATATGTATATTTTTTAAATACCAGGTAGTAAGCGTTATCATTATTTATGATTTCAACTTAAGAAATATTTTTAATGAGTACCAAACCTACTTATGATATATCTATCAATCATATTGTTAAACACAATGAAAGCATACTCTTCAGATTTTTTAAAGTGATAATTACGATAAAAAATAAAACAACTGTATAGTACTTATCACAGGTTGTAAAAACTATTAACACGTCGGGAGTAAAGATGGTTAATTCATTATCGAGCTGCCTTAGAGATAGTGGTACATTTCAAGGTAATACTGATATTAAATTGGTGTGAACAGTAAATAATCTATTGACTTGACGTTTGTTTTTTACTCTTGTTCATGACGACAAATACACTTATTTTATGACAATAGTTGATATTGTATGGTAGCAATACTTTTTGTTTAGTCACACAAGCACATAAGATTAAAATATGGTAACTGTCCAGTTACTCTAGTGAATGCCGGCCTTAGTTGAGATATCTTATATCTTTCACGTCTTATTATTTATTACACGAAAATCTTAAATTTCACGTATTACTTTTTATCATAGCAGTTCAATCTTACATTTGCGTTGCTACGCTGTATAAAGCAATCTATACATCAAAGCAAGTATTTGTAATGAACAATACAGGAGGTAAAAAAAAAACGAAAACAAATTTAAGAAACACGATCAGAAGCATTGCAAGATAAAGTATTACATATTACTCTGCGTATTCAAGAAATTGATTGCTAATTGCTCTCGAGGAAAGGAATATAATTATTAAATTTAATTCTTTAATTTGAATTACCAACATCATTATGTCCCTTACTTAAGTGGCATTCAAGCCTTAGAATATGATGTTTTAAACAAATCTTAAATGCTCATTCCGATGCAGTCATAATGTTTGATTAAAGCCCACTGATAAATGTTTGTGTCAACGTTGATGTGTATATAATTCAATATGTAGCAAAAAGGCAGATAACATATTTTTATGATGTGTAGTCACATTATAAAACATGCCAGTTTCAAAGCGTTCCGTAAAGTGTTACACCCTATGGCCCAGACACCATGAGTATCCAAATTACACAACTGTATACTTTTTGTATGAAATGAATCGATAAGAACCCGAAAAAAACAAATATGAATGTAATACCAAGATGATAATAGTATCAGTTCGTTTCCTTATTACATAGAATATTATACTAACCATTGAGTGTTCTTGTAGCCATGCTACTTAATTAAATTAAACCAAATCTACACCATTCGACATAAATGAGAGCGTGCTAATTTGTCATTTACCATTTAAATAATAATATGACGTTGTCAATATACAAAACGTTTTGTAGACCTACAATATATTTACAGATAATTCTGTCTTCCAGATGTTTCAAATCGGTTTTCTACATTTGTTAAGTGTGTTGCCTTACCTCACACATTTGCTAATTCTACTCTTATTACATCACCGTCTGTATAATCGCTTGATGATTTTAACCACCCAAAATCGATTTGTAATTGTATGCAAGCATGCAGGCAACATACCAGCAAAACATTTGATGATTTTTATGAAACAAACTGTATAACTTCTAAAGCTAGGTAATATTTTTTTTAATACATCAACAGTGAAATCCATGCCGTTAATGTAAGTGCGTTTATATATCAAAAAAGCAACAAATCGTCAGATACAATTGATTAAATGATAATTATAAAAAAATAATCTTTGAATGCATTTTCAAATGTTTATTTTCTAAGTATTAGTACTTATAAACTAAATCATTCAGCCTTGTAACAAGAAATAAACTGTATTCAGTCAATTGTATTTAATATGTTTTGAATATGTATTAGTGATATCAAAATAAATATTAACAGCTATCATTTGTTTGCAAAGAAATTAAAACATTTTGGAAAACACTATATTTTATGGATAAATGCCAAGAAAATTCCCTAATTTAAGGCCAATAGTTAATATAAGGATTTGCTTCATTTTACGTTTCATCATAGGTTTATATAAAATAAAAAAGTACGATTTGTTGTTATATGTTAAACAATATATGATATATTGAATGTAAATTTATAAAACAAATAAAACATTATATTGCTGATACAATTTGATATGATACTGTAGGAATTCTATTAATTATTATTGACCTAATAATTTTCGAACTGAAATTTATAGAAGTAATATTTCCATTCATATGACAGGTGATTTAATTTTTCTTTACGTAGATTAATTATTACTTATGTATTCAATATTCAAATTTAGATTCTAAAACTGTAAAGATGTAACAAGAACAGATATTGTGCGCTATCCTGGAAATGCTAAGTTATACAATGTTTATAAGTTTTGATACATTTGAGTATTGTTAGATATCGTTGTAGTATTTTTCTGCACTAGTGATTAATTACAGTAAATGTATCTTTTATCGCAACATCTAATAATGGTTAAAGTTTATTTTTTAAATCACTTATTATAACCGTCTTAAAAGGTTGAACAATAAGATAACAAAAAAATCGTAAATAAAATCAAATGTTAAAAACGCAACAGTGTCCGTATAATACAACTCGTATTTTGGTATCGGTTGAGGAGAAAATTCTTTTATCTATCAAGTTATTTTCTGAATTTCTTTGCTTAGTATATGTCTTCGACAGGTTTGCTTTTTTCATTCAATATCTTTTTTGCCACCATCAAGTTATTAAATATATTCAATGATAAAATGTATGATACTTTTGTCTAAGGTTGTTTCGTTTATTTGAATATAATAGTAATGGGCAAGTGAATTGGAAGTCATTTTCATTTTCTAAGTAAATTTGAATCATAATATTCTACATATTCTTTCGATTCTAATCACATCGTTTTATTATCTTCGTTGCTCTGTTAAAAAAATCAAATTAAAATGGAACTGAAAACCACTCTGAAACATTTCATGTAAGACAATAGTTTACCGATGCGTTGTTCAGACAGAAGAATTTATCATCTCAAAATATGATAAACAAGATCAACAAGGAAAGGCGGCGTTCAAAGAATGCAACCCCCACACGACCCAGCAACAAGAACCAGTGGCAAGGAGCCCAGACGGACCCCAAACAAAGACAGGACAGGGCACAAGACAGAGCTCGGACAGGTCAATCACTAATTGATAAATAAACGTTATCTAAATTAATTCACCTAATTGTAACATTATAAAGGTCATGTTACGCAAATATTCCGAAGCATAGTTACATCTTCTAGTCCTGAACATCCGATTGAATATAATTGGATTACTTCTCACTATACATCTAAGAAACGATCATTTTTATTTTCACAAGAATAAAGTGTCGACACGATAAGATGTAGGGCATACGCCCATACACACCGTCTTTCTCACAGTGTCAATAATTTGTCTAATAGATGTTTGAATTTGTTAGGGAAAATACCTGATAACGATAAGAAAACAGATCAAAGCGAGGAAACCGGAGAATAATTTGAATTGATTAGATTATGCATTTACTAAATTTTGATTAACGTCAGTTACACTGTTTGCAAAACAAGTATGGAGTTTCAGATAAAATATAAACGTAATTTATGATTTAACAATACATTATCGTTTATCAAGCATGTTAACATGACGACTTGAAATTCTCTTTATCAATCTTATTGTGTCCCAATTTATTGGGAATTGTTCCTAGAAATTATTTATTCGATGGACATTACCGCAATATATCTATATGTGGAGTGAAATTGTGATTCGTCCTTTTATGAAATAATTTTTTTTATATAAAAGTCATATTGTACTTTCATTAATGGAAATAAAAAAACATTTTCATGAGTTATTATTATTTTTTTACACTTTTGTACATTAAGAATTACACGATTTAGCTTTAGTTTGTTTACAATTTTCTAAGCATTGTTTACTTGACAAAGGTGTCCTTCTTTTGACATACTCTATTTACTAAACCAAGAATGCAAATAAAATATTACAGGGCGGAATGAATAAAGAAAATAAAGAAAAGTAAGTGTAATTAGTTATTATTTAATAACATGACTTAAAACGATTTATTTGATTCGAGTGATTTTAAATGAGGGTAATTATTGCGTAAGGCCTATAAATGAAATTATGTTTGTTCAGAATGTTAACTCCATCGTTATTCATTTTAATGTAAATGTACTGTAAAGATGTACTTTTGTATAGGGCGGTCGCAACGGTGCCTCGCATTTCTTCGCATTTCTTCTCATAGTTTGAAATTCAGTTATTTAAACAGAAATCTGAACTTTTTGTTTAAGTTTAGCTTAATGTGCATTGGTCAATAATAGAAGGTCTGTAATATAACAAATAATTATATTGATAGTAGTTTGAATCATACATGACAATAAATAATGAAAAAATATATAGTTTTTCATTTTTAGGTAGCACATGAAAATTCTCATATTCTTGCAATTTTTATTTGCTCATGTTTTTCGTTTATTATAAAACAGATGTATTGAAATAAATTGTAATTCGAAACAGAAATTTTCAAAAGAGATAATTTTATTATGTTTGGTAAGTGTGTGAGCCGTTATAAGAAATAATATATTTAAATGTTTTAGCAGATAAATATTTGTTCTGGAACACAATGATTTTGTTCATGATATTCATACTAAAGTACTTTGAACTCGGTCAGCATTTTTATCACAGCATATTTTATAAGAATATCCAAGGATTTCTGTTTTTTCATAATTTGAAATACTTACCAGTCTACTTTCACAAGCTATCATAACTATATTTTGTTTCTCACATTTCATAACAATTTTACCAATCAATATTTAACAGATATTGGTATAAAATAAGACTGAACTCATCAGAATAACATTAGTGATATAATCTGCAATATGTAATTACTTTATGACATCAATGTTATCTGTTCTGCACTGCAGCGCCACATGAAATCTGTAGAAGTGTTTAAAGATCAGCCTATCACTTGTCCTTAAAACAATTTAGAACGAAAATTAATCCTTAGTCTGACGCTAATGAAATCACTTGAGACTAATACGTTCACTAATTTTTCTACTGACATTAACGTAATTATTATTTTCGTTAGAAATGAAACAACACAAATGGCTCCCTTTAAGTTCGTTGTAAAACTTATGGATGCCATAAACATTTCCTTAAAGTTATTTTCTGTAATTAAAGCTCACGGGCACAAATATTGTAAAACACAGTAGCTTACATCAAAGCGAGATGAAAACAACTTAAAAGCGACCTGTATGGCTCGAATAAATTGCAATTAAACAGATACATTTGTAACTTTATTTATAATTTATAATTAGTATGTCATGTTAAGATAAATATCCAATTAATAATCATTTTCATGAAATGGTGATTATTTTGAACAAAATATGCAGTGCCGGTTCCATTATAACCACGACTATTACATTTCTTTTTTGCTGCATTTAGTCACACAAAAGAGGAAATAACCGTTTTGGAAAGAAAAACGTTTTTAATTTTAATCATATAATTATTATAGATATTTATTGGCTAAATATTGCTAAATCTTATGACAAATATGGTACCTGATGATTTCAAAGTCTAATAAAATCAAACTTTGAGTAGAAACAATCATTTTGCTTGTGTGGATTGTTAGCTGAATTAATTATTTGTTTCTTAACAATAATTCATGGGAATTCATAAGGAAGATACGGTTAATTATTTAAAGGTTCCTTATTATTGAAAAATGGCCCTTCTAATATTCAAACTTAAGTTCAGAAAAGTGGCCGTAACTCGATTTCCGTACGGTAAAATGTCTTTATATTTTGCATACAGGTGTCCCTTCAGGCATAAGCTCGTATAGTGACCTAAGCTGCAATCCATGTATTATTCATTGTTTGGGACTGACAGGGAGGTCCTTTAAACGCTTTGAAGCCCGAATTACTGTGTGCTAGTTTTTAAACGTTCTGTCAAAATGTCAAAAAAATGGTGTGAAATAGTGGTCAATAAACATGGCTGAAAAACAGTACATCACAGCTGCCAACAAACATTTATCATCTTACGTAGAGTCTCAACTATAGTTTCTCGTACAAATCTTTATACTTATTAATGACCTTTTACGATATATAAAAATAATGAAATGAGTTTTATTAAACTCTAAAAAAGTTACCACTATCGTCAATGAACATGCTTAATCAAACTGAATCTGCAACATTTTTATCTTTACCGTTTGAGCTTTTTTAGGGATTTGTTTTTCCCTAACTAATTTGTTATGTAGTCCAATTTCTAAGCTCAGTGACTACATGAAGTCACCATGTACATAATATAGATATTTAATCTAAGAAATCGTTATTTCCTCATGTTATATAGACGCGTGGTTTGTTTATGTACAGGATAACAGTTTCAATTACTGTCCTACTGAGATAGATTCTGGAAATTTGAATAAATGTTGAAAAACAATGCAGATCTTATCTCTATGATTTGCCTAGTTGATCTTTATTATAACTGTCAGCATAAATATATTTTCTACCTGCGACTAATGGATTGTTGCTCTTTGTTTCTACATATATCATTGAAAAAAACCGTTCAAAAGTCTGAAATTGATCTTGCACATTATGGTCGGTCGTTTTGGTATATAATATTCTGTTGAGTTAGTTTATTTTAGAATGTAGTTACAGTTGTGATATGTACTTTGGAGCACGTGTGAAGTTTCTTTTTACCGTGGTCACGAGCTGAATGATTGCACTATTTGTACTTCGTTATTTTTCTGACGGGTTATTTCAACCTTTAAATACTCTAATACAAATATGGTAAACAAGGCGGCGTTCAATGAACCCAGCCCCCACACGACGCAGCAGAAATCGTTCAAACACAGTGTTGTAATAAATGATTCAGAACTTTATGTAAAATGTTTGTAATTGATAGATATAACAAGACCACGTTGTTAAAAAAGACATAGGGACTGTTAAACTCCAGCAAAAAAGCATGATGACTGTTTCCAAATTATAGTTATGCCGTCGTCGTTGAAAATTTTACAATTTATTTTTACTTACAGGTCTCATAATTTAGAATCATGTAGGAGTAGCCGTCATATAAAATCCGTCGGAGGAAATGGTAATTCTTTTAAATTTAATAAAAAACATACAAAGAAAACAAAATAATTATTTCGGCGAGCCTTTTTGATGTTGTAATAAGTTATGTGTGCTGTTAATATACCTTACCGTTTGCTTTCGGCTGTTTTTACAGGAAAATATACAAAGAAAACAAAATAATTATTTCTCGCCTGACCAATTTAATTTTGTAAATACGTAATAGAAAACTTTAACCTATACTTAGTAACAGCTATTTTGCCTCTATTTATTTCTAGTAATCAAACTTTGCAATAGGCGTTGAAACAGATCGTTTGTTTGTTTGTTTGGAATTTTCACAAGCAGGTAACAATAAGTCAGTTTTTTGAAAATTTAATGATTGTTTAGCTAAAGCATCTACTTTTTCATTTCCTTGTATACCTACATGACTTGGAATCCAATATAATTTAACAGATTTTGTTTTAAGTATATCATGAAATCGTAAAAGAAGTTTCCTTATCATTATATTGTCCAACCCAGTAAAATATATATAGATTATAATACATGGTAAGATTCAGCAAAATTAATGATATATGGTGCTTTGTTTTCACCTGTGATTGAGGACAAGTTAATTTAAGACTGCATTCTATATTATTCTTCATAAATAAATTATAGTTAGCACATATGACTATATTTGTAACGTTTGGAGCCAAGTTACGCCCATATTTTAAATAATAAGTCTCATACAGGGTTGTGAAAAAATAAAACTGTATTCGTTTTAATAGCCGTTTGTTGATGTGTTTTGAGAAAATATATATACGTATTTCATTCTCTACCAACGTTTTAAAATATATACTCTCCAGTAGTAGTAATGCTAGCCTACTATATATAAAAAATCATTCATATTCTCCCTCAAAATAAAACAATATACATCACTGTGTACTATGTTACCTCTGATGTTAATTTTCACTTTTAAAAGGAATACAGAAATACCTGTCTAAACAAAAATAGGGGAATTTCATTTTGAACAGTTTAAATTCATTCTCATAACAAATGCAAAGTTTGGAATTTAAGACATTAAGTCTCATGTCGAAGATCCTCCTGTTCCACGCTATTATCACCTTATCGGCAAAACACAGACCATTTGCCTATCATTCATTCACACTTATATTGCAATGGGTTTTACGTGCTGTCAAATGTGCGAAATGTTTTCATATAAACACAGATAAGAACTAGCGAAGAATTCGTTCCTGGAAAACAAAGCATTAGTTTCATTTATCAACGGTTATCAAGTAAAATAGCTATATCATATTGGACAGTCAATAAAAAGCATTCGAGCGCGATTTCACTTATTTTGTTACCCACCATTTAATGTAATCTCTTACATTATTCTAATGGAAGTATGTATCACTACAATTGTATTTTGAAACAACAAAAAAAAAAAAACAACGAAATTGGGCATGCCGAGAAAGTAAGATCGAGTACGACAAAAATATTTGTTAATCACATAAATGGCTTCGCAGGAGTGAAAAAATTCCATTTAATAAATCAAAAGGGCTGTATGCTCTGTGTATTTTTCTGATCTTTCCTTGTATAGTTTATTTTATATACATATTTAGTTCATCTTTACGCCAGCGACTGCGTCTTTAACAGTTTGTGATGGTAGTACATATGGAACTTTGCATGCCTAGAGTTGCCATCAAAAAAGACATTTTCATTTTTTATTACAGCAACACTTTATCTGCATATCGTGGCTACTTCCTTAAAAAAGACACTTCAAAAAAAAAAATGTTGCCCTCGACAAGGATTTTAACCTTAGGCCTCTCACACCCTAAACGAGCGCGCTACCTCTGCACCACAGTGAAGTAATACGTATGAGCGTGAATAAAAAAAATATATTGTAATTCTAAATTTTCTGAGAATTTTCATTTGGTATTTGTAATCCTTATTGATTTCGAGGTATTTTGTTCACGATAAACCTGTTGTTAAACACTGATGAAAATAATTTAGCGAAAATCTTCTCCGACATGTATATATTACATTACTCGACAGTCAGATTTATTTTGTGCTACGCTCTGGAGTATTCGGTAATCGACATAGCTAAAAATAGCATTTCATTGATTAAGCTTTACGGGAAATAGTCGAACATTTTCATTGGGTAAAAAAATATTCATCCGCGAAATTTGTGATAGTAACCTCATATTTCTATTGACTAATGTAAACTTTAAATGCACTGTAATTCGTTTAATGCCTACATTAAAAATTATTCTTTCTTTTAAATTGCTGGTTTTTAAGCAGTTTTGAGTGAGAACTACTTTGCGTTGTTAGGTCTGTGAGGAAATTTTGTGTTAGACCGTGGATGCTAGCTATGTATTTACTGATCTTGCGATCAGAAAATACAAAAACGATATTACACTAGTGTAATAACATTTTGACGTGACGTCATTTGCGTTATGTATAAACATAGCGTTAAAGCGCGCTAATCTTAGCGTTTAACTATGGCCGCGTCATTGAACAATTTCTCATTTTCACAGTATACTGTTTTATATATATATACATGTGATTAAAAGAATATTATATTCGTGTAGATTCAATACTAAATTTATTGAACTGGTTGAAGCTCGCATAATATCATTTATTCAACTCGTTCGATAAATTTAGTATGAAACTATAACTCATTCAATATCCTGTATATAATTGCTTATTCTTTGGAGCGTGATTTGTTTTACTTTTGTGGAGAAGTAAAAGGTGATGCTACATGGTACTTGACAATATATGAGACTATTAGCAATGTTGAAAATATATTCGAAACTGTTTCCTATGTAATGTCTCAATTATGACCTTGTGGTGGGGACATTTTGATTAAGTGCACAACTTTGTAATTATGAAAATTGATGAGGTAAACCGGACAAGCGTTATCATGCAAAACGATATTCATAAAAAAATATCATTTTGAGAGGTCTTAACCGCCTGATTGGATTTAAGTAAATTTTTAAATAAGTTGTGTAGAGGATGATAAGCAAACAACAATTTTATTATTAGAAGTTTTTATACCTGTTATATTTTAAAACACATAGTTGAAAAATTTTTCTTATCTTTTATTCAGCGACAAAGACTGGAATTGTTATTCCGTAAACCTATTAAATTAATAACAAAAGCTAAAACGAAAAAAATGAATACCCGTAAATTTTTTTTAATAAACAAATAAATTACTCATTTGCTAAATAAAATTTAAACATACATTTACGTGCAGGATAAACAAATTTTATACCTCTTCCACTACTTTATTATTTTATTGAAAAACGAGTATAAACAATGGGAATATGACATCTTGTATCCACTCTGAAGAATGAATGAATGAATGAAAAGTAAAAAAACAAAGATTGTCCAAATCCTGTTGATTTTTTATTAACATAAATGTTTTTCAGAACACTTTTCTAAATGAATTCAAGCAAATGTTGAAATAAAAGCAGAATTATTCAAATTTATTAACATGTTTTTCGGTGGTTAATAGGTTTCATTGAATCCCAAAGCGGCACAGTACTTGCAAACCCAAACTTAATGACGTGACGTCGTAAATGACGTCACTTGTATATTATTTGGCGCGTTTTTCATGAAACGTTTCTTGCATATAATAAAAAGAAAAGTTTAGTTTAGAGTAAAATCGAAATTTATATTTCACCTCGTGAACACCAAAAAGTTCATATTTATCTCGTGCTGCGCCACTCGTGAAATATACGTTTTAGTGCCCAGACGGGAATATATCCCATCTTACACTGAACTAAACAAATATCCTCTATATAGTGGTTGTGTCATCTTTGTTCCATTAATCAAATGATTTCGTATAAAACAACTAAAATGTACGTGTCGTTTCCGTCGATAACATTGAAATGTTCAAGATTTATTACCTTAATTACGGTTGAAAACATGGTTTGAACCAGCCTAGTACTTGTAACGTCTAATTGCATTTATGTGAAATGTACGGAAAATACAACAGTGCTAAACTGAGAAAATACACGAATTTCCGATATAAATGAATGATGTCAATCCACTATATTCGTGTGCTTAAATCTTCTACAAATGCTATTCGTCTATATTATTGCATAGATTATTTCCATATTAATGATGGGATATGTGATGAGATGATATTAGATTACTGAATTGGCTAGATGTTTTATGACCTCCACTCTACGCACGACCACAAACGAATTTCGCTCTCGATTAAAAAATATAAGACGCTGATAAAGATAACAAGAATTATATACTAGACCGAGCAACCAAATGAAATGGCTTTCTTGTAGCATAGACTTGCGTTATCTGAAAATAATTAAAATTGCTTGCTTACATACAGGGATAAGTTAAATAATGACAGTAAATCCGATTCATCCATTTATGCAAATCGTATAACTGATGAAAGGATATAGTGAGCTGTAATAAAATCTGTATTCAAGTTTTATTCGTTTCTGTGATTATATATTTAGTTTTCATGTTTTAAAAACTACAAATATGACTATATGTAACTGATGCGTAACTGATGCCACCCATTCACAGTAGCATATTTACATATTATGCATATTTCTTACACCCTCAATATATGTTGTTATTATTGGTTGTAAAAGACCAGTTATTCACTTTTATTTTCATTCTTCACGACCGACTCCATTAGGATAAACGGGTTCTAATATGAGGAAATTCAACGATTCACTATGTGATTTAAGAGGTGTTAGATTTTATGTCAGTAATAAAGATATTGCCTTAATGATCGGCCTTCTGGTTTTACTTTAAATATATCTGGTCCTCTGATATATAACTTTTCACCTATAAAAACTTTCTAGATTCTATGTAACCAGGTTATTAGTTAATTACCTGTGAAGTAACGCAAGTTGCGTCAAAATATCGACAATTTACATCAGAAGTCTCCGTGTGTGTTTTACATACAAAGGAAATTAACGTTTATCTTAGCTTCAATCAATTTGCTAGCAGACGATTTAGAGTTCAAGTTAGATTTAGGTTTATTTCGCAGAAAACTTGCATCAATGAGGAACTGATTCGCAAGCCTCGCTAGATAAGTATATGGTTTTCAGTACGAAAAAAAAAACAACATTTTATTTTTTATCTTCAGATATCAAGGGGGTTAATTTGCTTTTTTTAATGACGAAATGCAATCAATTCATATACATGTATGATACATTTTAATTGCATTAATCCTTCTAGGTTTCCCATTTACAAAACATCTTGTAATAAATGACTTAAAATGTTAAAGGACCATTATATCTCAAAACCTTTAAATTTTGGTTTACTTTTATTGTTATATACAAAAAGTTACTTAATGCCTTAATACCTGAACCATCTGATCATCTGTTGTTTTTTGTTTTGGCAATAAGTACACTTATAGTGAATTAGTATTTTGTATGACAGTCAAATGTACTAGTTAATTTACAATTCGCTTTATTAATGACAAGTTATCAAACTTGTCGCTACTTTCGTCACGTAACAATCATCTGACATTCTCTAAAACCATTATTCGCCCTTTTTTAAAAACATGAAAGAAGTAACATTTATTTGTTACTGAGTTATAATGTGATCAAGTGGTAACTACGTAAATTTGAACATTCACTTATTGTCATATTAGATGGAATTTTTATCTCGATATAGACAACTATTGTTACAATATAATATACGCGTATAATTAATTTATAATTATTTCCATATTCTTGTCCTAATTATTATATAACAGTATAACAATCATTTAAATGATGTGCATTTTTTGATGTCAAATACTCACCGATAACTTCGAGTGTAATATCAACTCTGATAATAGTTTGAGATGATTTGAACTAAATCTCTCACAAGTGCATTTTAATTATATTAATTGCAAAATAATTTAACTAATTAAAGCGTTTACCTATATGACTTGATAATAATAGAACTCACTTTACAAATTAACAGTTTTTCTGTATCTTACAATAATTTTAAGGACAATAAAATGTAAACATGGATAGCGATTGAAACAAAAATAAAAGAAGTACTGAAAATCTGTGCAAACGCGCACGCACACAGTAAATACATTGACATTTTATAACTAATTCTAAAGTATAATTAAAGATAATTGTTGTTTCGTGAAGTGTTTTTACTTTTTGTGTACAATGCGATTCAGAAGGTTATAATTGTTGATGATGAATGCAATTAGGTTTCTCGAGCAAAATAATACTCTAATAGATAGACGACAATGTCATGTTGACTACCTGCTTAAAGGGCCCCTTCTCTGTCTGTT